>NC_139898.1:20558207-21123207 GCF_905171665.1 Trachurus trachurus | reverse complement strand
AGAATGACCCAATTCCGTCCTTTTCCCTGTGAACACTCGATAATAACTTTTATAACCCGATAGCCCAGATACATAGGAACTTTGACTGCATTGTATGGAGTGATAATCACACATTTTCATCCTTGAGCTGCGGGACTCTACGTTACCTCACTCGGTAATGTAATCGCCTCCACGCCAGCGGATACAACCATGGCAAGCAGACATCACAGAAGGGACAACACAACACGGCTCAGTTTATGGAGTTTGAGAACAAAGACGACTGGTTTCATTTCGATGGGCGCCCTTATCAGTTTGAGACTGAGTTTACTGAAGACAAGCTGAAGGAAATGGAGGAGAAAAGTGAAAGAGGGAGAGCTGCTGGTGGAGTCTAGGTGCTGGGCCTGGTGGGTTCGAGTGGTCAATAATGTGTGGTCACTGGCTGCCTGACCATGGCCGCTGAGACCAGATGTTTGCTGCCCGTCGGCCTCGGACGTGTGTTGTCAGTGCCTGGATGCGGAAAGTTGCTGCATAACGTATAACTGGAGGAGAGTGGGTGAGTTGTTTTTGTCTCTTTTCAATAGAAACCAGGCTAAGCTAACAGATGTTTGATGCCTCGTATTATGTGCTGGGACCCTGTTTGTACTGTTGATGACGTTTGGTGCTGTTCTGAGCATTAAAGCAGAAGTAAGCGGAATATTTAAGTCTTAAATAGTTATATCTTCCGACAGCAATCACTTATATAGAGTGTTTGGTCTGAAACACGGGTCTGTCTGTCAGTCACTCTGCTCTGCTGTAAGCCGAGGAGAAAAAATTCCTTGTATCCTACAACCTTTATCCAATGAGGAGAGAGAGCGGCATAAAGGGGCGGTCCTCTCTGTGTGTGCAGCCAAGGGATGCGCGTGAATGTGGTGACGTAGGGACGAGGGCGGGGACTGCTAACTCCATCCACTGACAGGAAGTTAGCCAAAACGACCGGATCGCGCTTACTTCTGCTTTAAGCCTACTTGTGGCTATGAGTGGCTTTTTGATTGCGGTTTGCGCGTGGAGAAATAGACTGCGCTGTTTGTTATGGTGTGGTCATTGCTGAAGTTGCTATAACTAGAGAAGCTAGCTGTTAGCAGACTTCATCTCTCGAGGGGGGTCTAAATCGGTGTCATGGTGCGTTGGACCATGGGTTAAACTTACGCCGGAATATCCCTCCCTCAGTGTATGAACTACCACAGACTTTCTGTTGTGACCCGGGTCAACTGCTGTTACCTGGTTGTGGACAGTCACTGCCTGGATCATTTGGAGGAAATTGAGTCTGTCAACTTCAAGTGTTGACTTAGGGGCTTAGGAGATAAACTTCACAGGGGATCAAACAGAGACCGACCCTTTTGACTTAAGGAAGGAGAGAGAGAGACTGTGTGTGTGTGTGTGTGTGTGTGTGTGTGTGTGTGTGTGTGTGTGTGAGTGAATGTTTGTGTAAAGAGGTTTCAGTGTTGCAAGTTTGCTGCTGACAACCTAAAGTGGAGAGACACTGATGTTGTCCAAGGGGTTTGGTTATCTCCGTGTCAAACATCTGAGATAACATAAAAGTGAGGTGAGCTGGAGAATGTGCGTTCTTACCTATTTTTAATGATCTGCTGTGCCCCTCAGTAAAAAGAGGGATAGAGAAAGGTAGAAAAAACATTGCATGTTCAATATTTCTATATGTTTGATTGGCACACAAGTCCCATAGAAACACAAACTGTACCAACACAGATACTTTTGTAAATGCTGCAGAATCAGACAACATTTTTAGATCCTACTGTACACTTTGAAAAATCATTACCTTATACAGTAAAATCTGAGACAGCACTTGAAACAAATGATTGAGAGGATCAATGTCGGTTGACTTCCCCTCATTTCACCTTAGGATTCCTAGGTTTGATATGGCTAATTCCTAATAACATGCAACAGGTGCAATTTTTTAAACTCCAAAATAGATCAGTTAAGTTATGATTTATCACTATTATTTCCTAGTATTAGTCTGTATTATTTCTCACAGTGGTAGATTGTAAAATGGGCAGTCGCACCAAATAAACAAACAGCAAACATCTCCACAAGACACAAGAAGCAACATGCTATCTCTCACAGTGTCATTTGTTTAGGTATCATTATTATTTGACAATAATGTGTTGTTGTTAAAAACATGCTACATGTTACTCTGGTAATGGAGGGAAGGGGTGTAGGCAGGAGATAAGAGGTTAATAAAAAATACTGTTGGCTACTGTGAGAAGCAGCAGGTCAAGGTTTGGTACTTCCAAGTGTCTGATGAAATGCCAATCAAATCAGAGTGAGGGATGGTAAAAGAGATGGCAAAGACAAAGTGGAGGGGGAGAGGAGAGCATCAGAGGGAGGGAGGGGACCGAGGGCTCGGCTGGGAGCTCCCCTATTAATGTTTCTGACAGAGGGAGGGGAGAGGGGAAGATGAAAGAAAAAGATGTACATAGAGCTAAATGTCCGGCTAACATCTCTGACAGGAGGGCAGGAGGTGGGGGATGGGCTCAGATTAAACATGCAGAGGTCTGTTGCTCATACAGACAGGTGAAAAATATAAAAAACTTTTCCGTCCCATTTGTCGTATTTGTATTTTACATAGTAAAACGGACAAAGAACTCGTGCAAATGAAGTCAAAACCCTGGCAAATATTCATGACATCACATTGGATTACTCTGATATTTCATTTAAATTAATTTATGGACTTGAGTACCAAGAGACGTGCTGGTTTAATTTTATCAATTTAATAAGGAAATTACAAGGGCTCTCAGAGAGTGTAGACCTCTGCCAAGGCCATGTGTCAAACAACATACAACAGACTTCAAAGAAAAAAAAACTCAGATGATCCAAATCTGGCCCAAAATTTAATGGGCTCTTTCCTGGCCCATGGCCCAATCGTTCAACAAGTTCAGTGCAGATCAGTTCAGTACTTTTTTTTATATCTTGCTGACAAATAAACTTTCCTGAAAACACAACCTCCTTGGCAGAGGTAATGCATGATGAATTAAATCTATGATCTGATGGTCAAGTGCTCACACACTGAAGGCAAAATGCATACTTCCATCCATCCACAAGTTCACCTCTGCCCCATTATTTCAATGCCAACTGATTTTAATCAAAAAATAAATAAAAAAGAAGAACAGTTTATGCCGATCTTTGCTAACTGTTAAGATTTTGTCTGTGAGAAAACTAGTTTGCAGTTAATCACATGTGTTCCTGCCATTGCATGTGGTATTTCATAAAGTTTGACACCAGGGTGGTGAAGAGCAGAGGGACAATGCAGGACAGCAGACAAGCAGAGAAAGGAAAGAAACAATTAAGGAAGGAGATGTTATATATAGAATGTGAAAGAGGGTTGGGGGTGTGTGTGTGTGAGAAAACACATACACACATACAGTTCAACACTGTATAAACAGTATGCGAGAGAATGTCCAGGAATATATGCTGCGGTAACTGTGACTCACACAACCTAACCACTTCTCCATCCAAACACACACACACACACACACACACACACTGGCATGTCTGAAATGATAATTAATCTGCCTGCTTCTTGGTTGCTTTCCAAGTTCTTCTTTAGGAACAGAGGTATAATTGTTATATCTACTGTCAGACTGCTGCAGCTCTGACCCTTCGCTTCCTTTCTTTTCGTTCTTTTAATGTGGGCCATTTAGAAGTAACTCATGTTGGACAGACTGTAAATGAATTTGTAAAGGAGCATCAGGCCAATGCTTAAAATGTCAATCTGGAAAATGTGGACATGAAAGCATTTCCCCAGTCACAATACAGATACCAGACACTACGGGCCATTTCGGATTATGTCCTGTAAAAGGAATGCATGCTGAGACCTGAGAGCTGTTGTGTCACTCTGTTTAAAGACCATATGTTTTATTTAATCTGCGTGATGGCACATAGACACACACACGCACACACAAGTACTATGTTGTGCTTATCGCTTCTTCTGTGCCTTTCCCTCTCTCTTGTAAACACGCAAACACATGCATACACACTGTGCACACGCATATACACAAGCGTGGAGCGACTGCTGGATCCATTAGCAGGTCATGTAACAGTCATTGTTCATTGCTTCCTATAAGCTTCTATTTAAAAGAACCAGCAGGAGGAACAATAGTACTCGCCAACACTGTCAGGTGTTTAGGTCACATTCAAAAACTAAACAAACCATAGGGTCAGGTCACACTTGAAACACTGTATTATGTATGTGCATGTGTATGTGTAGTGTTTCTGAGAGTCAGTGTTTATGTCATTATGCGTGCATGCATTAATACGTTATTAGCTTAATAGCTTCCCACACCTTATCACCCTTTTGCAATTTCCTGCTGCCCACAGCAGCAAGCATTAGCATCGTCAGGTAAATTCCAAGCCTGCTCTCAGGTGGAGGTTCCCATACGTGAGTGTGAACGCATAAAACAGCTGCAGAAGGAATGTCAGCTCACAGCATTGTTCTTCTCAGACTGGCATACAGTTCATAATATACTTGCTTAAGTGTGGCTACTGTATTTATCCCAGAGCGGATATTTAGCCTGGGTAAAACTGAAAATCTGAAGTCTCCTGTTGGGAAACCCAGTTGTTAAACATAGTGATAATAGTGTTATTCTGATTTGTTATCGTGAGCAGTTTTGTGTTTTTTTCAATCCAGAGTCCAAAATATTTTTTTAATTGAACCTTGCTTGAATTAGCTTGAATTGCCAGCTGAGAAAATATTAGTCTGGTATATAAACTGCCATTGCTGCAGCAACTGACCAGCTGTGCTTGTGTGAAAACGAACAAGGATTCATCTGTTCCCCACTTTTCATTCTTTTAAATCCTGACATTCATGTGTTGACTCTTTAACTGCTCTCCATGAATAATGTTGAGGAGACACTATCAAAAATTTGGTCTTTTATCTGCAGCAGTATTCTTGTCTACTTCTGAATATAAACCTATATGTGTTCAACATACACAATTTATAATCCTATCTTTCTTTATGGCTATTGCCTCACCATCAGGTTTAGTCTTTCAGAAAAGGGACAGAAAACGTGGCTGTGCAGTGTGATCGTGCATGTTGTTATCTGGCTTTACATGTCACCACTGATTTCAGTTCTGGCATCAGGAAGCCCAAGCTCCATCTTAACCACATACTGCATCCCACTACAGGTGGGAGTGAATGAAGTAATATTTGGCATTCATGTAATGATCTAGAGGTGAAGAAATAAATATAGACTCACTATGGCAGTGACTCTTCTGCGGCCTGAGTTTGCATCACACAGACATTTTCCACTTTTTTCACACAGCCTCTATTTTCTTTTACAAATACAAATTAATCATATAGCAATGTAAATTCAGATGTATTTTACAGTTTCATAATCCTAATTTCTAATTACAAACTTTGGAATTAATTGTGAACATCACAAGCTCAAAATCGTTTTAACCCAGATTTGAGCTGAAGAGACAGGGACTCACAACGTCGGGCAGCAGGCAGAGGGAAAGTGGGTACACACAGGAGTAAAGTACAACACTTTATCACCCAATACACTGCATATAGAATTGTAATGGAACAAGCAGCACACATTGATAAATAACAGTGGATTTCTGGATAGATTTTTCCCAACCCCATCATTCACTATACAGGATCAGCGATTTGAATACAAGGACAAAATCTTCTCACTGGGGCGGTTTTAGTTGCCAGGTGAGTGTGCGGTCATTTGTGACAGAGGTGCACTTATATGCACAAACACACACACCTGACTCTATAAAATCTCTTCTCCATTCACATCACTGTTTATTTAGGTGAATCCTGGGTGATTGTGTGGGTAGTTGACAGCTTTCTTCTGTCTGGGACACACACACACAAAACACACGCACACAGACATACACACACATACACACACACACACATCACTGTCCATGCAGGGGCCCAGGGGTCATCGTGCGGTTGGCTGTAACAGTCTGGATAGTGAAAGAGTGCGTAAGAGAGGTTGGACTGCCCTTGCTGTCTCTGCACACACGCACACACACAAACAAATACTAGTGGCTGGTCGACTGGTGTCTGTGGTCGCAGAGCGGTCAGTTGTGACAGTCACATCGTATCCCCTCTGGCTGACCCTTGACTACACACACACACACACACACACTTATACACACACAACTGTGCCCAATGGACCATTCCCTTCTCCCCTTACCCAACCCCTGTCCCTTTCTAACAAGCTGCCATACCATTCAACACTGCGCTAATGATACAGAACAGCTAACAGGCCATAGAAGAAACACACAGCTCCACCTCTGCCAAAATGCATAACATTACGATTTCCACTCCAATCCATTCACATTTACATTTCACACATTTGGCAGAAAGTCTCAACTTCTGTCTGCAACCCTCCAATTTAGTGAGAGCTACTACCTAGAAGGGTCCAGTGATTTACTGTTACCGTGTCTTACTTGCAGTTTTGTGTGGATGTGTGGATGTTCTTTTTTTCTTTACTTTGCTTTTCGAGAAGAAATCAATAATGATAAAAAAAAAAAAAAATTGGAGTGCATATCAAGTCGCCTGGAAACCAGACCAATCAGCGAGTTCATGTTTATTTGCTCTTGCAGATGAGCCTGGCCACCCTCCCATTCGGACAAACTTCCATCCATCCTGAGACAGGTCGAGCCAATCACAACCATTGCACTGTTTAAAATCAAGAGGGTTTGTAACAATGGCTGGAGAGAGGAGTGCCGATGGAACACTTCCAACATGGCTGCTGTTTATGTGGAGATTGAGGCCACTGCTGAGACAGTGTTAGTGTAAGCAAAGGATGGTATATGGTAAAGAACAAACAACTGGACTTTTTTCATACGATGAGTGCTCGATTTCCGTTGCTCTGATTAGTTGTAGGTTTATTCGGTTGCATCCAGAGGTACTTTGGCCTCCCACCACTGGTAATGCCCCATGGAAATAATTATACCAGGAAACAAATCAGACATTTAAGGGAAAAAATATGCTTATTAGCCCTGTACATTGCATTTTTGCAGTTTCTTTTTCCACATGAGACATTTATTCATTACTAAGGGACGCGTTTATTTCTAAAGTCTGCATTTTGCAAATTCTAACATTCACACATGCAGTCAGAGTTCCTCCAGAAATATTAGTGTCAGATTCTTACTAACTTAATCAAACGTCACACTGGTGATATTTTTTGGGAAATTGTGAGAGCACAATTTTGATTTCTGTAATTGCATAACATAGAAAAGTTACATGTGGAATTGCATACATGGATAAATTATAGCAATGAAAATTACAAACTGATCACTGTATGAATATCTAGAGATTAATTGAACTCATGTGCTTTTAAATGAGAAAAAAAACAGCTATAGTGTTCTGACAACCACCGACAAAAGACTGTAATCTGCAATCTCTGATGTGAACATTTCTGACCTCAATCCTCCATTCCTGCCCAGTTTGAAGGGCTAACACCTCCAATCAATGTGTTTCTCTTCAATTAGGGCAGCTATTGTGCTGTGTCATTCAGAGAATGGCTAATAAAGCCTAATTGCAGCACTGAGATCCATAAAGTCAGGCAGGTGAAGAGGCTGAGCGAGCTTCTTTGTGGGTTTAAAAGAGGGGGTGGGTGTTAGACATTGTTCTGCTCCAGTCTGTGTGTGTGTATGTTTACTTACCTCTCTGTGAAGGTATAATTTTTGGTGATGTGTGTGTTTCTCTGTGCCTGTTTGCTTACCTCTAAGTGAGAGGCCTGTGGAGGTGAGTGATGTGCAGGTCACTTGGTCATTATGCCAGCCTGTGTGCGTTTGTTACTGTGTGTGTTAAGACCTAATGGAGGGTAAATACTGAGATCCTAACCATTAACTGTGCCATAATGTTTAGTCATGGAGACACTAGGAAACATTATCTATGGCCAGTTCCTTTCTTTGACTGAAGGAATCTGGTCCTGGAAATTTATGTTCTTCTCTTTGAATCCTCCACAGCTGAACTAAGAGGTCACATGGGAGCACATGTAGTGTTAGAGGAAGACAGGGGTTGCACTTTAATTAAGCATACATCATCAATGTATGGAGCTGTAGGAATTACATTATCTACTTGATAAACAGTTTCCATGGGGTCTAATGTTATTTAACTGTGTCCTATAATGGTACACAAATCAGGATATCCATGCATCTGATGTCCAGAGTTTCCAAACTGTATTGAATAAATAATTAGACCATTATTTTAAGCTTTTCCTTTAAATTATCTTCTGACGTAAAAGTTGGTTAATTCAGAAAACTTTGTAAAGTAACAATTTAGCAGCTAAGAAAGATTTCTGTCTTAGATTATGATTTAATTTAAAAACTCTCTCTGAGTAATTTTATCACATAATCACAATTAACTCATTAACAATAAGGAACTTTAAAAATTGACACTTAACAGATCCCTACAAGAACATACTGTATTTGAAGACAAGCAAAGACATTGTAGGAGTTAGTACTTTTACTGCTGCACCAGAGTCCGGAGATAACTTGTTGGGTAACGACTCACTTTCTCGGTCTTTCCTTACTTTTGCAGCAACTGCTCTCAGCACCTTTTCGAAACAGAACATGCCCGAGAGAAGTGATCATTCGATGTTTTCAAAGGAAATGAAATAAAACAAATTGCTGGTATTTCTGAAGTACAGTGAATCATTTAAATAATCAACTGGCACTCTGGACTAGATCCTGAGAAAATCTTGCGATTATGTTATGTGATACTTTTCTAAAATGTGTAATTTTCTCCATAGCTCTGCTTTCTGGTCTGGCAACAAATGATCACAACATTAGAAGAATTCCCTATCGAAGGATCACCAGTTTGATCCCTGCAATGCCACTGTTCAACAGACGTACTGTAGCCTATGTCTTGTTGAATTGTCCTTGAGCGTATTTCTGAATCCTCACCTGCACAGTCTGGATATAAATGCCGGAGCCGAAAAATGTAACGTTCCTTGCCGAAAACCATGCAATCATTTTACAGTCTGAGCCGACGTGAGGAATGAAGAGAGGGGGTGGGCCAGCAAGGTTTCTGACAGAAGTTTGGACAGAGGCAGAGTGGAGATGTGAGTGAATTTTATCTGGAAGGAGTCCCTTCTTCATTGAATTATTTAGTCAGCCAGACGATCAGCCAGTTGGTGAGCCATTGAATTCATGGTCTGTCTGTCAGTTAGCCAGTCAAGCCATCAAACCTCCGTTACATAGCCAACCAGACAGTAAAATTGCAGAGATGACTTGTAAGCCATTGGTCTTACCAAGCAGACAGACAGCTAGCCATGCAGCAAGTAAATCACTTACAAACTAGCCAATGATTTGGTTTGCTATCTTAACTTAACTTTCTGCCAGAGCTCAATAGCTGACCAACTGTTGAGTCAGCCAGTTCAGCTAGTTCATTAGTAGGCCAGACATCCAAAACTTAGCCGATAAGTTGGACAGTTGTCCATCAGGCTGGTTAGTAAGACAGGCAACCACCGGGTGTGTTGAAACATTAGTGAGTTACTTCATCTAACATCAACCCAGTCCCCTAGTCAGTGCTGCAGTAGGCTACATTTCAGTTATTCAAACAGTCAATCAATCACATGTCAGCATGTTAATCAGATGGTGAGTCAGTCACCACTCACCAGTCAGCCAGTGCAGCTGTGCAGTGTGTCTTCACAGCAGGTTCCAAACCAGCTAAGTAAGCCTTTTGTATATTTTCAAAGCTGTAGGCATACGTGTGTGTGTATGTGCCTGTCTGAGTGTGTGTGTCTTAGAGAAACTGAAAGAGCAGAAACACGTACTACATTTGATGTATATACTGCTCCATATTTACAATACATACAACACAGTATGTGCATGTGTGTATCTGTGTGTACTTTGGACCACCCATAGTCCTTAAGTGTCTCTGGGTGAGGCCTGGACCTGGATTAATTATGGTCCCTGTATGAGGTGGTTTTGTGGCAGGTTGGGGTTGTTACACCTGTGAACTTCGTCACTGTAAACCTCAAACCAGCTCCCTGATATGGCCTGTCGGCCTGAGCGAAAATGACTTCCAGCTTTCCCCCGTCCAGACTCGTGGGGGAAATCTCACACATATGTTTCATATACTCAATTGTCCAAAAGTGGGGAAACATCAAGAAAGAAATCCAGATATGTTTTAAGGAATGAGAAAATTCTAGCTTTCCAGCTGGACAGAGAAGTGTGAGCCATTTTCAGAGAAATGCAGACAGAGTCCCCTGTTGAGGAGATATATAGGAGCTGAGCTGCCCTTTACTGGGACCCCAGCAGATATAAATGGTGCTTCAATCTCGTCTCCCCCGGCATTGGGTCTCTGGGCGTTACTGAGGGTTTGAGGCGTTTTACCTCGTACAGACGCCGATAAATCTGTCACCTGGTGGAATCCGTCTCCGGGCCCTAAGTCAGAGGAGGGAACAAATTGTGGCTTTGGGTAGAAGGGTGGATGGAGATGGAGAATAGGAAAGGATGGAAGGAAGGACAGAAAGAAACTAAGAGAGAGTGAGGGAGAGAGAGAGAGAGAAGTGACCTGTCAGCCCAGCCCATTCATCATCTGGACAAAATGGTCGCCTTTGTCCTTTTCCGCTGACCAGCCAAAACATCCTGTGGTAAGCAAGTTTTAAGGTGACTTTAAAGTGTGTGCTATAAGGTTTCTTCTTCTCTGGCCTGCGACTTTTATCTTTAATTAGTTCATCAGTTCATCAATATTTCTAACACCTTATTTTTCCCTTTCATGGCTATAAAAGTAAGACAGTATGTCAATGCTTCCTCCTCCATCTCATCCAGTGCGGTCTGGTCGTCTGCTGCATCCTCTCCCATGGCATCACTATTTAAGAACACATCGCTGGTTGGAAATACGATGAGGTCATTGAAGGTTGGCACAGATACAGAGTCCGAAAAGTCGTGTGTGGTATTTATAGAACGCGGTAAGACAGCTTCTCTGGTCATTCTTAATTATTATTTTTTCATATACAGCAGCGGGCCCGATGATCTGACGTTGTATGGTTGTGTGTGGCTATTAAAAGTTGGCATGCTGTGGACCACATTAATGAGGACCTCCAGTTGGAGCGGTCAGGTAGAGTTGGGCCTGTGGCGGCCAGAAAGCTGACAGCTTCGTCCTCTGGAGAAAATGGTGAGCCAGTTTGGTTTTGGCAAGACGCTTTGTGCGTGTGTTGATGTGCACGTGTGGGAAGTGTTCATATGCTGTAACATAAAGACAGAGCACATATAATGAACACAAGTTTTTATGTATATACAACCAAAACATTAGCATTTCCACACAGTTGCTCAAACAGACAGGCAGAACACAGAAAAGGACATATACCATAAAACAACTACCATACCATGGTATAAATATTATGCAATCTTGAGTCATTTAAGATTTTGGCAATATCTTGCAGGGTTGACCTTTTGTTTTATACTGTGTGTAAGTGTCGGTTAAAATGTCTGTTTCAGCTGGACTTTATCTGAGACTTAATTCATTGTTTTTGGGCCCTATATGAATAAAGACTTTATTTGAGGCATCATATATAAACTGTATCTGGTATCTCACTGTATCTTACTTTTTTTTGTCTATGGAAAGCAAAGACTGTATGATAAAATCATTCAAATTGTGTCGCTACCATGATTTAATACAGTTTGGGTTAGTTAGAGTGGGAGATAAATACGTTTTACAAATTCCAGACATTTGAAAATCCATACACCTTTTCTCCCTTCTGTCCTTTTCTCTCTCATTTTTAGAAACTTTTTTTTCTTACTTTTATTGCTCTCCATAGACTTACTACTACACGCCCTGCATAATTCAAAATGCATGGAAAAGTGTATGAAATGCAGACGTTTTACAAGTATAGGCTGTCTGCATAACTCTAAAGCAAACAATCTAAATTACATACAGTTCTTAACAATATGCCATATATCTCCACATTCATGTACACTGAGTGATGAATGATGGACTTTAGTGATGGCCTGTCAATAAGCAGCATGGGCAGGAAATAAAGAGAGCCCCCCTCTTCCCTTTCCCCAATAGGGAGCAACATAAAGAGAGGTGGGGTGTTGGTGATGGTGGGGTGAGTAGATAGATCATAGTAACAGCCAATAATAAATGGATCATGGTTCTATGTTTTTAAAGCCAGTGGCAGCTGTATTGAATGGGAAACCTTGTGTGGGGGAGAAAATAGAGGTTTATTGATCAGAGACAGCATGTCGGGTGGAGTGGTTGGGGAGGGTGGCTGGGGGGATTTGAGGCCCGTCGACCTCCAGGAAAATGATGTTCTCATCCGCCTGTCCCATTCGCTCCCAACGAACACACACACGGACACACACTGCATGGCTTTTGAATAGATGGGTGGATAATGAGGAGGCCTTTAGACTGCGGCCACGTAGAGACGACCAGTGCTCATTTCGGATGTTTGTTTGCGTTAAAGGTGAGGTCAGATGGGGATATTTTTGCACCCATCTTTGTTATTTTTCTTGTGGTCGTTTAGAGTCCTGCAGAGAATGGCAGTAAGTGAAAACTTCCACAGTGTGTAAAAAAAGGAAACTGTTATCAGGCTACAGGGAGGAGAACCTCTCTCCCTGCACTGTTGCTCACTGTAAGGAAAGTCAGCTTTTGTTTTGAAAGTTTATCAACTTTTCAGGAAGTGAAAACTCTGATACAGTAACCAGCAGAGAATGCTTTATAATACTTGGTGCATAGTTAGTGGAATTGAATTTCCTTTTTTTTAAACTGGACTAATCAATCATGGAAAATCCATCGTGCCTGAACCATTAAGTCCTTACTACTGTTTCACTCACTGTAAACAGATTCCCATTTAATTTAATTCCCACTCATCTTTTGGCCAAAGAACCCGACCAAAACACTGCAACTGGGGCAGTTCAAGTACATCGCTTTCTCTCCTATATGATTTGATAAAAAAAAAAAATGTTAGGCGCCGTTTCCCCTCCATAAAACATTTGACACACTGATGGTGTGGTGGCGATTTGATTTGCAGAAATGTTCGTATTTATTTTCTCAGTTGACCTCGCCAAGCTCAAATTCCGAAAAGGATTTTCTCCTTTCTTTTCCTGGTATTATTTTTCATTCCTTTTCTTTCTCTCTCTCTCCCTCTCTCTGTCTCTCTCTCTCGCTCACACCAAAACCCCAGTCGCATGCAGACTGGGTCGCCGACCAATTTAAACAGCGAGGTTTTCGGCTGCTAAACGCCGGCTAGCAGGAGTGCTGTGGTCTCTGCAGTACTTTGTCTGTGGCCACACAATTAAGGATTTAGGTGTGGCGATAGGAAGAATGTGGAAATCGGATCCTGGCAGCACACACCCTACTAACTCTCTGTTTCTTTCTTGTTCTTTTTCTTTCATTCCACCACTTTTCTTGTCTCCCTTTAATTTTTTTTGCCTTTATCTCTTTTTCTTTACTCCATCCCTCAGCCTGTCAATCTCTCCATCTTCTTTCCCCCCTCCTTGTCTCTCTCTTATCACCCCCTCTCCTCCCAAAAGTCTCTTTCCTCTCCCTGTGTCCACTCTCTTTGTTGTTCTCCACCATCACACTCCCCCAACCTCAGTCTTTCACCCTCTTCCTGTCTCAGCTGCACATTGAACCCACGACTCCGCTCATCTGTCTGGAACAAGCCATTAGGTTTTCCTCCTTCCTTCCGCTTCCTCTCCCAACAGACAGTGAACCAGGACACACAGAGAGAGAGGGAGACTGAGGTGGATGTTGCAGGAGAGAGAGGAGAAAGAGTGTACGGAAAGTATAGAGTGCTGCAGGAGACAACAAACTCACTAAACATAATTTGAGGATTGTTTTGAACCATCTTAGGTCATGTTTTTTGTTGGTTTTAGCCTTTAACCTTAATATAGATATAATGTCTTATATCTTGAATAAATACTGCAACATGAAATCACTTTTTAATCACATTTTTTGAAAGGAAAGGAGAGCATATTCATGTATTGCGCTTGTGTAAAAGTGGTTCTGTTTGTTTGTACCCTATCCTACCAAATACACGCACACTGACACACTTTAACATGCCATATGTAACCTGTGCAACAGCAATGGGAACCTATCCATCAAACAGGACCTCACTGGGCCTTCCTGTGGCAGGATTTCACAACAGAGTCAGCCTTTTAACGGATGTAGGTTGCCTATTTACACATTAGGCAATGACAGTGAAAGATGATATGCTAAGATACACAATGCACACATACACTACAGACATGTATGTAGTGGGAGATACAGAAGTATAAAAATGCTTTGACACAGGAGGATATGCATGCACAGACACTAATGTACATGGATTGGATATATCAAGGGTAAGGTGGCTTAGGCTTAGGGTGACAGCTGGTCATCTTGTGATTGTGAAGGTCACAGGATATAATTCATGTCATTTTCATACTCATCATCAAACCATTCAGTGACCCCTTGTGCCCTGTACGGCAGCATCTGCATTTACTATTTATCATTGAAAAATATAGTGACAGACATGCATATACTCTTTCAAATACATCTCTCGCTAAGTGTCTGTGACCTTTGTTACACAACTGTACACAGGCACACACTCATTGTAACTTGAAGACTCTAAAGGACTTGAACTGCGCCTCCCAAATTTATCACTTGCTGACAAAACGCTGCCTCGAAGAAGCATTTCCACACAAAATTCCAGCACGGACCCGACAAACTGCTTCGGCTATGACTTATCAAACCCACAACAAGACCATTCTGCCTTTTGATCCATAAACTTTCCCCATTATCCCCCAGACTGTCAGCAACTTATGATCCATGTTCCATAAAACCCCTTCATTCATCACCTCCAATTAAATCAATTATCATTCCTAGGGTTGGATCCCGACAAATCACAGCGGTCGATGGGCAGGTAGACTTGGGCCAGTGGGGGCATTTGGACAGGCAAAATGAGACAGCGGACAGATAGAGTCATCCTTCATGCTAAGTGGGATGGTCCTGACGCAGGCTGAGATAGACCCCGAGGTGTAATAGACCTCTTTGCCTTGACTTCCTCTGGCCTCACTGACTGTGTGGGGTGGAAAGCAGACCTGGGTCAAACAGCGGCTGAAGAGTTTGGATCGAAAGTGAAATTGCTGCCATTTAAAAAAAAAAATTACAAAATGACTTATGGCCCAGATCTGAACACATTCTTTATTTTACTTTTAAATGATCCTTTATGAACTTTTTATATTAGACAACAAAGAAATAGTCATATATTGTAGATATATTCAGTACAAATATTGCATGTAAATTGTAACTTTAAACTATATCCCAGTATTTGAGATTTTAATTGACTAATGGTTAAAAGGACAAGTACATTTTAGGTCCCATATTTTGATGTGTGCAAAGTGAATGAGGAGATTATTTACATTAAAGAATAATTTTAAAAGAAATTAACAGAACATACACAGTGGATTATTTCAAATCTGGACAGAATGATTATTATATGATTTCATTGTAGGGCTGCACGTTTATGGCCAAAATGATAATCACGATTATTTTTGTCGATATTGAAATCACGATTATTAATCACGATTATACATTATGTTAGATGAAACATGTTTTTATTGCACTTTCTATTTGAAACAAACAATAGGCATGTGAACAAGGCTTTCAGTTCAAAATAAAACGTAAAATAAAAATAAATAATAGCTTAAAATAAAATTTACCCAAGACAAAGGGCTAGCAAAAAATAAATGCCATTGCAGAGTGCAGAGGTGTCATTCTGTACAGTAGCATAGTACAGATACTTGTGTAAAAAACAAAAAATAAAGAATAAATCTGGTAGAAGTAGCTGCTGATTCAACTCCTTTACTCAAATAAAAGTAATAAAGTACAGGCTCTGAAATGTAATTTCAAAGTATAGGTAAAAATTAATTTTTGCCATCAATGATACACAGAGATGTGTGGGCCAGTCTGTCCAGCATGGACGGTTCAGCAGCCATTTGGAACAAATTAAAAACATTTAATTAACAGACCAAGTGTTTTCACACAGGCAGCGTCCAGCAGGTCACGGATCGCCATTACTGGCCGTTATGATCGCGGTCAGAACGTTTTAATTACACGACGCCTACTAATATGTAATTAACACCAAAACGGCTGCGTGGGGTGACGGGGTCTCGGTCCAGCTTCGAGACCACCCCGCAGCCCGACCTCGATCCGATCCAGAGAGAGACGGCGACAGTACGACAGCCTTTGGAGGTGCTGACTGACCAGACACAGACACACGTCATGTCTACATACTGTCACCGTCTGCTCCTGCTCCCGACATCGCCTCACTCTCACTTCAGAGTGAGATCCATACAGCCTAGGAGGGAGACGTAACATCGGGCGCAGAAGGTGACAGTAGGCCTACGGCAGCATTTAAAGGTGCCGACTGACCGGCCGGGACATAAACTCTGGATTGTAAACAACATGTAAAGGGAGGATGCGCTCGCTTGTTAGTTAGGCAGCTTCATGAAGCTCTAACCTCTCGTTCGCCCCCTGGTGGTTGGCTGGTTGAGAAACCGCTTGATTTGATATGCAGAACAGCCAAGGGGGCAGTTGTCGGTCTGAGAAGTGAAGCTCACTTCCGCGTTCAAAAAGCTGCAATCCCCCCGGCTGTCGCTGGGGGCTGGCTCCAGAAGGGAGCAACTCCAATCGAGCCCCATGTTAAAATAGCTGATTTTACAGCTTAAAAAAACACATTTACAGCCTGGTACATTTAATTTTTTTGGTCTCAACCGATAGTTTCTACCCCCGCACACACTCTGAGTGGGGTGAATTTTTTTTAAACTCTACCGTTTTACTATTATTAGGTTTAAAGTTCTGGCCAATCAGGGCGCGGAAACGTTGAGTGACAGGTCCGGAGACCGCTGCTTCGAGGCCAGTGGGCGGGCCCTCGGCCGGCCAACTGTCCGCACCGCTCCAAATATGGCAAGTCAAATCCAACATGGCGCGGTTCAAACCCCCGTAGTAACGGCACAAAACAGACTCCCCCAAACCAATGGGTGACGTCACGGACGCTACGTCCATTCTTTTTACAGTCTATGAGAACAGCCCGTTTTTTAATATGTTAATAATCGTGACGATCATCTTAAAGCAGAAGTAAGTGGTCCGGTCGTTTTCGCTAATGCTGCGTTCCAGGCAGGATTTTGAAATCGTAAATTACAGCTTCAAGTCACAACTTACAACTTTGTAGCGTTCCAGGCAACCCACTCGTGTTTTTCCGACCTGTTTTACCGGTGAAAGTCACTATAACGGCCACTCGTAACTTCCGACCCGTGAACTCGTACCAGATCGAACTGGTACAACTTCACAGGTCGGAAATACAGGAGTAACGAGTTTCCTTGAACGCACCATAAGAGTTCTCGTCCCGACGTCACCACATTCACGGCGTCCCTTGGCTGCACACACAGCCCTGCATGCCGTTCTCTCTCCTCATTGGATAAAAACTGTAGGATACGATAAATGTTTTCTCCTCGGCTCAGAGCAGAGCAGAGGGACTGGGAGACCCGTGTTTCGGTCCAAACACTCCATGTAAGTGATTGCTGTCGGAAGATATAACTATTTAAGACTTATATTAACACAAATATATCACTTACTTCTGCTTTAATTTAATCGTGGCAGCCAAAATCGTGATTAAAATTCGATGAATTGTGCAGCCCTATTTCATTGACATCAATGCTGGCAAGAGGAAGGGCCATGGTGCCAGTCATGCTCTCTGTTCATCCAGACATGTACACATCCCGTCAATCCCCTTACATCAATCTATACTTGTGGCATTACATTTTCTTTAAATGTAAATGAGGTGATGACATGGTTGCTAGTGTCTGTGTTTGCCTGCTTTGTGCCCTGTGTTTGTGTCAACATTAATGTGTATTACAGAATATCCACCAACAGAAGACAACTGCTCCCATTTGACTTGAACATTGTTACTTCATCTCTATCTCCACAAATTAGATTAGATATAGTTGAATTTATACAAACTTGCCCTTGTTGTATTAATATGTTAATACTACTATCTTTAAGATACACAATAGGCCGAAAAGCCCCCTGATTATTTTCTCTTCCTACAACCTCTGTTATAATATATTTCAAACATGATGTGTCTCATGAAGAAGCTTGGCCTTGACCTCTTTTTTGCCCTACTATCAACCTCAAAATGAATATTCCCTGCATGCTCAACAAACCTTACTTCCATAATTATTCTGAATAAGCTTTTTGGTTCTTGAGTTTAATAAATGGTATTTTTCAAATATGTTTTTTGTCTGAAGCTGCATCAGCCAGTTCATCTCTTCATCTACCAAACTTACCTGCCGTGTACCTCTCAGGACAGTTTTGGGCCGAATTCTTTTTTTAATGCAATAATAGATGAGATAACCCTGAGTGCCCTTCAGTAATGTATGACAATGACAGATGGATGGCCAAGGGCACTTTGTTTGATGCAGATATCAAGAAGTTCAAATGTTTCAGTCATATGACTCTCTAACATGAGATATAGGCTAAGAGATGAATAAAACTGAATGGAACACCTTTGTTCACAGTGATGTTGTAACAGGACTTACATCAAGACAATTCTAGCACCGCACTGAAATTTTCAACTTTTTGTGGATTTATAGCTATCATCCAGTAACATCAATCTGTTCCAGAAATATCCAGAGGGAATGGTGGGAGGACATAGGAGGCAGACCTCAGGCTTTAAATGTCTCCATGGGAAGGAGAGGATAACAGACAGAGAGAGAGAAGGAGAGAGAGAGACAGGGAGATGAGAACACATGGGGTAAAAGGGATTTCCTGAGGCGATGGTATCAATACGTTTAACATGTCCTCTCTGCTTTACTATCGCACCACTGGGTTCCCACCCTCCTTCCCCACATAAAACACATCATCGAGTCCTTCCTTTCCTCGGCAGCTTGCAAATATGTTGACGGATGCTGGTTCCGACTCAAGGATGGGGATAGTTGCCAAAAACTAAGTCTTATCTTCTCCTCAACCTGCTTCATGTTTGAGAGAAGAAAAAAAACACCCCAATGACCCCGAGGCTGCAGCACGTAAGGTCATTTTATATTGCAATAACATTTTATCCGGAGTGATTTACAAGTATAATATGAAACTTTTCCACATTAAAATGTCTAAAAACAGCTAGGCCTATGTTGTATATTTTGTTGGACTCTGGGCTTACATTTTCTCAAATATTTCCAGAAATTTTCAAACCAGGAGAAATCTGATTTTAATCAAGTTAACAGACTGTTTCATTAGTTCACCGGTCAATGGTGAAGTCATGACATATCCCCTTTGCAGATGCATAAGCATTCTGGTTGTCTGCCAGAAACAGACAAAGTTCACTTTTTGTCCAGTTTTTGTCCATATTTCAACATAGATTTTGGTATATTTTAAAAGATATAGGATTTCAATCAACCAATGTCTGGATAATTTGTCTCCCAGTAAAAAAAAAGTAAAAAAAAAAAAAAAGCACAAATAAGGAAACAGTCCAATCCATTGCCCTAACAAGGTGTTTAACTGATGCTGGATGATATTCAGAATCTTTGCTGCATATCAGCACAAAACTGAAAAAAGCACAGAAAAAATATCTGGAGAAAAAAAAAACATGTTGAAAATGTGACCTCTAAGATCCTGCCTGAGAAATCCTTCGTCATTCAGAGTGTGTTATTGCATGTATTGTGCACTCATGGTTCAGTGTCACATCATGTGTCCCTCTTTTCAGTGGAAAAAAAAAACTTGCAGCATTTACAGTGCACTTAACTCATTTTATTCTGCAAGTCTATTAAATAAGATTGCATGCAGAAAACATTTAAAAAAATATTAACAAGATGTAAATAATAAATTAATCGTTCAAGTATTAAAATCATTTACTTTCCCCACCACCGACACCTGTTTCAGTACCAGGCAACATTAATACTGTTACAGGGTAAAACCATACAGCACATTATGCCCTCTCTCCGACATGTTAATGACTAGGAGGTGATTTTTCATGGATTTTTTCTCCTCAGTCAAAATATTATCATATTGTAAAAATGATTAACCATATTGATTTGTAATTATTTCCCACCCATTGGATGTAAGGAATTTCTGTTCTCAGGCAGTAAAAGGGAGCAAGGAAGAAGGAGGGAGGAAAACGACAACTCTGAGATGAAGTGTGAGAGAGAGAGAGGTAGAAAGCTGGATCGACAAAGAGAGGTAGAGAAAGTGAAAATGAGAGAGAGAGAAAAGAGGAAAGAAACAGGAGGGAGAGTGAGGTTGAGGCCTGTGGTGGATTGTGGGCTGGGGCTGCTGCTGCCTCAGCATAGTCAGCCGAATGGTCTAGCCTGAGGTGATATGTTTTCCTCAGGAAATATCTGTGGAGGCTAGTGGGTCTAGTACTGGGAGCCCTGCCGGCTGTAAGCAGCCAGAGATGGTTGGGGGAGTGAGGGGGAGCGGGACTTAGGGCTTTAAGCAGCCCCAGGACTCCCTTCCTGGACGGGAGTGGGCCAGACCAGGCTGAAACACAGCGCTCCAACATGACAGGGCTTTGACAGTGTTTTCATGCAAGCTCTATGCTGTAGGTGATCCGTGGTGTAAATAAATTAGACAAAGGGAGCTCCTTTGAAACACATTTTTCTTATTAAAATTTTGGCACAAAGACATTGCATTTTTTTTTAAACTGTAAAACCACAAAGTTAGAATTGAAAATGAGCTTTAAAAGCATCTGAAATTAGTGTGTTTCTCTGGAAAGGAGAAACACACTACATTTTTGACAATGAACAACTGTGTTTTAACAAAGGTCATACAACTCACTCAACACATCATCAGGAATGTAAACGTAAAAAAAAAACAGTGATATTCTCATGAAGAACAAGTTATTTACATATTTTGAGCTTTCTGTCAAATGTCATGAATTGTGTTACTGTGAGGACTGATCCTGAGCATGGTGGAAAGTTTTCAACAGAAAAGAACAGTTCTTGCTATGCTTGGCTGATTCACAGTTAAAGGAAATAAACCTTAAACACTTTAAACTCGAATGTTACCGTGTTTAAATGGTGTGTTTCGGTGCCAAATGACTAGTAATCAGTGTTTTATGTGCAGGTTTTCAAGTCTTTGAAATGAAACAAGTTTCATTCCAAAATTAATTTTTCACGACTGGAAAATGTGTCTCCACTTACAAAGTCAATAATAACAGAAAATTAAAAGGATGGTAACTGGAACTCTTGGTTGACAAAATGAGAATCCCACTGCACAGTGGATCAAGATTTAGAGACACTGAACAATAAATCTTTCACAATGATTTGTTTTCTTTTCAAATGATGTGAAACACGCTGCTCCCAGCATAATTAAAAAGATTAGCTTTCATTTGATGAGTGTCTAGACTATTCAGCATTATCTGGTACTGTTCTTTGCATGCGTGGCGTGATGTCAATGTTATCCAGGAAGCATTTGAATGGTTTATTAACTATTTCCCCCTTGAAATAGAGACCTAATAATTAATATTTGACGGATACGGAGGAGACAGTCTCAAGACTGGGAGAAAAACCTCATGTTCAGCTCTGTGGAGTCTATAAAAGCCCCCGACAGCAGGTCCATCTGTTAAGTGTGAGTATGTTTGTGTAGATACAGGTGTGTGCGGATGACAGTGTGTATGTTTGGGAACGCTGTGCATGTGAATGTGTTGGTATGTGTATGTTGTTTGAGTGTGAGTGTAGTGAGAACATATGGGGGGCTGATGTCAGTTTAAACTGTGTGTGAATGTAAAATGAGCATGTGAGTGCATGTGTTTCTGTGTCTCATAATTCTTCTCCTGTGGAGCAGAGGGCCTCCAGGATTCTCATTTGTTGATCACAGAGGGCTCGGATAGGAGATTATGCCTGGATTTCCATGTTTCAAACTTCATCAAACAGCACACACAGAGGAGTGAAACAGGATGCATATGGAGACTAGTTCAAACATAGACACATACAAACAGTCACATTCACACACAAGCATGCATATGTAGAAATATACACAATTGGGACCAACAGTACACATTAAAGAATTATCTCCTGTTTGCACTTTCATTTTCTGTGATATAATCATAATTTTCTCACAGTAGAGGAACCATATGAGGAGTTTTGGTTTTTAAGGAAAACAGGTGGCAAGTTCATTATCGAGGAGAAACTTCAGTATCATAGCCAGGAATCTGTCATAAAAAAGTAAACAATGGAATTATAGAGAAGGATTTTCTCACAATAGACGGTTCCTTGAAGGTGTTGTTGGTTGGCAGTGTTTCAGTTTGACAGACATAAAATATAATCTTAGATACTGTTTGAAAATACTACTTTTTACAGTCATTGAAGCTTCTTTAACCTCAGTGAGTCCCTATCAAATCAAAGGGTCATGTATGTTACATTATACATTATTGAGCATGAATGATGACTATGCAATTGTTTGCACTACTTTTACACTGTGTGTCCCCTGGTCTGTGTAGAAAATCAGCTGGTCTGTATCATGGCACAGAAAAGAATCAAATTCAGTATTAGAATAACTTGCTCACTAGTAGCAATATGCTGTGATGATTACTGTAGGTATCTGTGTTGTTAGTCTTGTGCATATGCATGATTGCACCTGTGTATTTGTTTGTGCATGTGCAAAGGTCTTGGTGTCACGCTACGCTAATTCCAAGCATGTGTCCATCAAACAAATATAAACAATATAGGTTTTAAAAACCACCTCTGTAGGAGTGCATACAGCATATTTAGCAACTAAGAGGACACACACTGGCTTTACATAAAAAATAGTGAGTGTAATTGTTTTGAAAACAATGTCCCTTTAAGTATCTGGTGCAGGTTCAATGCTTATTTCCTGCATAATACTGCTGCACACTCCAGTTAGTGTTAAGGAGGATTGAACGTATAGGTTGTTCATATGTCAGCACAGTTTTCATAGAATATATTCTGTATTTATATAGAGGAGTGTCTGGGCAGCTTTTCTGTTGTAGGAAAAAGCTGGATGAAGGATACAGTTTTAGGCTAATATAAACAGTTTTTAGTTTACAGTTTTAAATAACTTTAAACATGTTCATGCTTCTAAGTAAAATACGACAGCAACAAGAGTAACATGCAACATTATGCAACAGTAATTACTGCATTAACAATAAGGTAAAGTGGGATAAATGCTGCCAGTTGTCGTGACCTCATGTGTCTGTAGTAATTACTCGAAGGGCTTGTATACGCCAACGTCCGTCCGGGCTCTCCACGCACTTCCTTGTTTCCAGGTGTCTCTGTCGATGAAAACAAGCAACGTTTTCCCTGTTGATAGCTGGTTGTTACCTGTGAGACGGGTTTTAAAGCCAAAGCAGGTGCATGAGTCAGTGGTTGGAGAGAGAATTCAAACAATACAAGTCAGGAAACAACTATGAACATGGCAAGAGGAAAAGATGTGCTCCTGTGTGTGAAAATGTTGATGTTATGTATTAGTGTAAGTCTTTAGATGTGTGGCTGCAGATGACAATAGTCAAAGATTTAATGATTTAATCTTTTGCATTATGTGGTGCATGTGTGACTGTGCATTAAAATGAACCTAAATGTGCATCTGGAACTTCCAGCAATCATACATTAAGATATGAATCAATCATCATTGTGCATTTAGAAATGTTTTATTCAAAAATGTTTTTTTTCTTTCTCCTTTGGCATTGGATTAGTGTACATGCCTAGCAAGTCTGAAGCAATTCATAATGTGTTTGTGTATGTGTATGTGTATGTGCATGTATGTGTACTGGTGCTGTTCCTCCCGGCTATCTCAGGAAGAGAAGTCCAGTCTTGATCGATGTGCTCCTGTGTTCAGAGGAAGCAACAAGTGTGTGTGTGAGTGTGTGAATGTGCAGGGAGTGTGGAGAGACAGGGGGTGGGGGTGGGCAGTTATTTTGGAACCGTCCAGACGGAAATGGGACCAAACCCAAGGAGGATGCAGAAAGGGTTGTCAACTAACATACAGACACACTCACGCTCACATACACACAATTGCACAAGTGCTCCCACATACAACAAAAAGAGTATGTGAAGCCACAGTGAGGTTGGGTTGTGTTGACATTTTGCCCCCCTACTGTGCAAACAATGACACATGTGACCATACAAGCTGTGGGCCAACAATCAAGTGATAATGAAAAATCAAGGAGGGCAACAGCTCAGTGCAAATACTCCCCTTCACACACACACACACACACACCAACACACTTAATGACTGTTTGCAACCATATAATCATACCAAGGATCATATTAATTAACTTCATTTTGACAATCAATTCAAAGTTTTTGCAACTGATATTATACAATTAAGTATTTATCATACTAAATAGATCTCACTTTATGAATTAGTGTCACTATGAGCTAATGGGCTAATACAGTAAAAAGTAATTGAAATGAATGTTTAGAAACATACTTTCACACCACAACCAGGTCGTATCAGACCTGCGTTAAACCTTATGTTGTCTGACTGATGGCAAAACTTATCCTACACACACACTCACACTTATGAATTAATTTCTCAAATTGTCTAACTGACACAACACATACAATTCATGTTTGAAAAATTAAAAACCTGCTTGTTTGGTGAAAGATAAAATGTATAAAATAAGAAGGTAAAGGTGTTTGACACTACATTAAAACAGGAAAGACACAAATATTTTCCAGTATCATTTTCTATGTAGGTGGCGGGTATTCTTAGTTCATTCATACGTTCTTTTTTTATTTGCCTTTAGAGAGGGGATCATAAATCTTTACAAGAAAAGTCAAACTGGAGGAGTTTTTTCTCTAAAAATACTCTTGGTTTTTCTTGTCAGGGGTGAGAGGGCTTCACGTGTGGTCTCACCTTAAAGAAAGAGTTAATATCACAGCTGGAAGGTGGCAAACTTTGTGGTTAGTACCCAAACAGAAACAAAATCTCCTCACCCCAAAAAAGAGGAAAAAGAAGATCCCCTATCTTTCACACTCAGACAGACAGATATGTTTTTGGCAACAGTTTCTGAGGACAGTCTCCATGTTTAATGTGGATCTTGTAGGCAGCCATGAAGAGCATTTGCTAGCAGGCAAAACTCTCCTCTCTTTGTCCTTTAAGAACCCCCCCTCCCACCCACCAGCATCTCTTCATATCCAGTCCAGCATCATAAGTGGTGGTCGAACCACAATGTTTTCTCAGGGTGGTTGGTTACTCTGTTCTCCTCCCGCGGTTGCTAGACCATGGCAGGGGAAGAAGCTTGTTCAACATGTTTCCCGTTTTTAAAAAAAGTCTGCTCCCTCCCTCTCTCCCCAATACCACCCAAGTGTTGGGGAGCCTCCTACGCCAAGTGGGGTTAGGCAAAATGTGTGCAAAATGAATCTTGTGACATCACATGATTTAGACTGCCGATGTACGCTGGGTGCCCCAAAAAGTAATTCACCTCAAACAGAGGTGGTCCATAATCTGGGATGCATTAGAAATGTCCAACCACAGAAGCAGAACTTTGTTCCACAGGACTTCAGAGAGGTACAAGCATTTAAGTACACGGAGGAGAGAGGGCTCTTCAGAGAATATATTCCAAAGCTTATTGCTGCTGCAATTGAGTTGTTTTTCCTAAGATTTCCTTGGGAGTATATTTCCTCTTGATTAAGTCAGTGCTAGGATGTTGATTTAATTACTATATTTTCCAGGTTAGAAAACTTTCTAAAAGCAATCCTAGGTTCGCTGCTTAGCCCCCTGTGGGAGTCAGACTCAGAGCTAAACCCATCCAACCATTATCTCTGCCCATGGTATTTCCTCTTATCTAGATATCCAATATTTGCTGAAAAAATGTTTTATGCTGCACAACACACATTAATAGCCGCTTTCACCAATTCACAGTAGTATACACCCACCAATATTTTAACCATTTTGACATCAACCTGGAACTTGGGGGTTCAGTGTTTTCCTAAGCTTTCCCCAGTGGTTGGGGACAAACACAGATTTTTAAGAACAGCTCAAAGGTGGATATCAGTTTGTCCATGGTCATCATGCTTCTGATCCTTGTGGATGGGGAAGCTGACCTTAAAGCAAGCGTGCATTCATTTGTTTTCTATTAGCAAACATGGAAACAAGTCCTTCAACCTGATCAGCCCTATAGGTTCTTTTTTCAGCCCTCTGATACAACCCATGGACGCATCTCCCGAAACAGCGGCTCTATAGGGTTACAGGTGACCTTGGTTGTCATGGTTACAATAATAAACACGTGGAGTGTACTTATAATACCAACAGCCACTGCTTGATTAGGTTTTGCCACAAAAATACTTGGTCAAGTTTAGAAAAAAACTCTTGAAATTTGAGTTACAATAACTACTTCCCCAACATTACACAATCTTTGTCACACTAATAACAACATTGAATTGTCTATGATAATTGAAACAACTTGTATATTCACATGGGAACTGAAGAACACTCTCTTGTTTCATATTCATATATTCATGTGTTTGTTGACCCATCCATCCATTAAAACCTCCTCCTGATGCAGATGTTTCCCTTTTCTCATTGCTCTTATCTTACTTTCTACAGCCACTGATATGGTCTAACAACAAAATGTAATGATGGGTCAATAACCTGCAACATAAATGACCAATGGGCTCATTTTTTTATAGGACAGTCTCAACCCTTGGCCAAGAATTTGATGTCACGATTTAGCATACGTTTGATAGGTTCATTCCTAATTAGCTAAGCAAACTAATCAAACTCAAAATAATCCACATTTTAGTCCACTGTAGAGACTGCAGAGCCTTAAACTGTGTAGTACCTCCTTTTTTCATAGCAGTATTGTGGAACCTTCAGTCTATCCCACACCTCAGTGACACAGGCTATGAAGTGATGCAGACATTAAAGATACACCACTTCTCACTGGTCCAATCTGTCACTGTGGTTATTACAGTCTTGGCCACAATGGGACTGACCTTCACCAAAATACAATGGATCTGTACTCATACCAATCCATCAACAAAATCATCAGGTTTTGTCATCAATAGGCTCCTCGAGCGTAGCACATGGCTACTACCAGAGTAAAGTAGATAAGAAAGGAACCTTCTGGTGCATAATTGTCTCCAATTGTAAATATGTTGATGTCTGTATAAACACTGAAACATTTTTAATTTCACATTAAGATCTGAAAGAAATAAAAAGTGTAAGGTAGTTGCACTTCTAAGAGCTGCATTAACCAGCTTTGAAAAGAAAAAGAAAAAAAAACGGTATGTTTGAAGAACAATTAGAAATCTATACCTTTTGTAGAGAGAGTAGATTTTCATTGTATGAAAAATGTTTTCATCTGCAGTCCTTGTAAAAAGAAACTGTGGAAGACATTGAACCTTTACATGAGGATCAAACAAACAAAACAAACACAACACATCATACCATATAGCAAAACTGGAAACCATGCATAATCCAACAGTTAATAAAAGCTAATACATATATATTTACCATATTTTCTCAAGTGTAATAAAAAAGTTTGAAAGACTTTCAATATACAGAGTTCTGTTTTCGCTTTGCCATTTCATCAACATTTAAGCTGCACTAACCACTAACGCCGCTGTCATTAAAAAACAACCCCTTGCTATTTATTACCAAGAGTGTCTGTGACCTCCACACCACAGCTCAGGAGATGTTGGTAGGTTTCTCTTATTTGGACAGGGGAAGTCAATTAATTCATAAATACTTTAGCACATTTACAGTAAGGCAAAGGGAAGATGGCTATTGATTGATCCCACTAACACAGCAGCCCTCCCCCTCCCTGCAAGTACTGTAGAGTACCTTAATGAAACAGGGGCTTTTCTTAACCAAGAATAATGCAATCAGAAAACAGAGGAAAACATAATGATTTTTACCCTCGGTTAAGTGGAGGAGGGCTTCGAATATGAATTGGCTTGCTGTGAGGAGGATGTTAGGGGCGGATAATTGGTATCTGATGAGCATTAGTGGCTGTAACTATCTATGGTTTCCTTGCAAAAACAAAGCCATGGGAAGAGATGATGCAAAATGGGGTTAGGATTTATACTTTTTCTTTTAAGTAAACTGCAGGATATAATGTATGACTACAATGGTTAACAAGATGGAAAGGTGTTTCAAGGAAAGAAAATTGAAAAGCTAGATGAGTCCAGATCGTCCTGTCCTGACCTATGTGGAAATGTGGTGAAACAGCAGAAAAAAGTGACCTCATTTTTACAGCACTAAGATGGTCACACCTATGGCGACCCAAACAGACCTGAGCATCATGGATCTCAGCACTTCACAAAAGTAATTTTCACTCTCTGGTCACAAACAAGAAGTGATAATGCAGAATCTGTGAAAAATGTCTTCAAAAGTGGAGTTAAAAAAAAGCTTTTCATCATGTTTCTTCTGTCTAGAGGAAAACAACCACCATATTTCATAGCTGCCTGACAGGGAAACTGGTAATTGAATGGATTAGTCCTTTAGCTCAGCAGAGGAAGAGAAACCCCTTCCACTGGAAACAGCTTTCCTATCAGTTAAAGTCCATGCTCATTGGGCTTTTACGCCTGCTTAGGGTATGAATTACTGGCAGCCCATCAGCAGAGCAATATCTCAATAGAATAAAATATGAATGCACTTTGAAGCCGTTTTTATGCCGTTTAAAAACCCATGCAGATAAATGGACGTGTGAAACACTTCTAAGGCCGACTAATGTGGGAAATATCGAGCTAAGTAATTGCAGTGGTTTCATCAATAAGCTCGGGAAAGTAGATCATTACAGTGAAATGTGATTAACACAGAAATTGTAGGGTAGTGTAGAGCGGCATGTAGGGAAATGGAATAAAACAACTGTACTACATAATTTACATGGTGCAGATTACTGTTTATAAAAAAATTATGAGGGGATTGTACATACTAATCAAACATGATGCAGTGATGGTGACATTAGGTTGTTGGTGGCTCCCTGAGAAAAAGCTTTAAAATGCTCTCCTTGTGATAAATGGTTCACCTCATGCACCAATTAGCAAGTCACTCCTCTGTCTTCTCTATAAGCCTGATGTAGATGCACCGCTGTGGAGGAAGATAAACACAGTTCCAATAAAGGTTAAAGATGAAGTGAAATCTTTACTCAATTGTGAAATAGTGACATGATACTTATAATAATCACAAGAAGATAAGACAGAGGTTAGACCAGGTTAGGCTGTGTCTGAAATCCCTCCCTTCGTTGTATAATACACTATACTTAGCCTCCACAATTTCATCTCAAAATGTGAATTCTGATATTTATGCATTATATAGTGGCCTCACATCAATATACATCACAAATGCAAGATCACCCGACTCTGCAGTTTTGAATGATGACACAATATGACAATGACTCATGTGTCTGAATTCTGTTTTTATGGCTCACTATGAATTTTTTCATATTGTGAGCTGTAAAAGCCGTAGTGAGTGTTTATGATATGGGAAGTAGTGAATGACTCAACAAATGAGTGATTTTAGATGCAATCATCGCAAAAATAAACTAACCAGGTACCTTAGTCCATACACACATATGGACACAGCCTCCATGACATCATCCATAGATTTCTAAAGACCAGTTCAGAAGCTCAGAGCTGGGCTGTTCTGCTGTTGTCGACTTGGCAGTGCTTGACTCTTCCTACCTAATCTAAGTCTAATCTAAAAATGGGCAATGGGGTGGAGGTCAGACTTCATTGCATGCCAGTTTGTAGAAAACATACACTCACGCACCTGTCACTCAGAGTGGCATGTCCACAATTATTTATAACTTGAAGACTTTAGACAAGTGAATTTATACAAACAAATCTATGAGGACTGACTCTGTGGAAGGGCGAGCCTTAAGTGGCCATTTGCAGAACTCCAGATTTTGGCATTTAGTTGTTGGCCCTGGAGGTTGCTGCTGGTTTAGTATAGTAACAAGAAAGACCAATTCACACATGTATAGACTATCTGCCTGATTAGTTACATTGTTCTTCATTCTTCATTTCAGAAAGAAAGCAACTATCCACTTGGCTCCATTTTCAGGCGTTAGGAAATGTATCCCATGATGAGGTACTCTGGCCAATCACAAGGAGAGATAGGGCATTCCTACCTGCTGCAGATGCATGTGCATATCCTGTCAGATGGACATCAAAATATGATGTGTTTTTGAGATGTAGAGGACTTGCTATTCTTCTCCTGACAAATGGTCAGTTCTTTTCTCTCATTTTACAAACACAATCAAAAGAACAACAGTTGGGTGACATCTGGGTGAGAGTGTCTGGGGGCACGTTCTAATGGGATTCTTTGAGAAAGTTCCTATGCCTCAGTTTTATTAGTACAGCAGTTGTTTATATATGTGCTGTAATGCATGTAATAGTGTGTGTACCCATTTGGTTGAAAGACTCTGAGTGAGTGAAAAAGAAATGTTGAATGATTAGTGTCTATTTGTGTGTGTATGTGTGCAGACAAACGGGGGGCATTTGTTCTCTTCAGGGCCCCCAGAGCAATCAGTCCATCAACAGAGGTGGAGCCTGGCTAATTTCCCACTCCTCCCTCCCTTCACTCATTCCCAAGACGGATGCTTTGGGTAATAAGGCTAATCAATACACTTCCTCACAGTCCTCCCCACTCGCCCCGTCCCAGACGTTATCAGCCGTTTGTCATCAGGAATGTCACTTGCTCTTATCAGGCGTCAGCATCTTGTTTACATGGTGGTGCTGTCTGTGTCAAAGAGACACACACAATTATGAAGCAGCCCCAGTCGATGATATCAGGCACACATACATCCAACCACACAGTCACACTCTGCCTTGTGCGTACACAAAATGCATAATAACACAAAATGCTCACTCATAAAAACATTTACACAGAGACAGTGGCCACCTGCTCGCCTCACACACATGTGCAAATTGTGCACCATGTCGGCACACAAATAGACACACTTTAACATATGCCAACGCACACAAGCAGACACACACACACACACCCACACACACAAACCTCCCAGGCAGTGATGAATAGACACATGGGTGCACTGTGACAGGTTACACATGCACAGTGGTGTCAGGATCTATACGGAGAAATTAATCAACAATGACAGCAGCGCCGTGGCTCCCCACTCCAAGCTCGCAGCTCAACATGCTGTAATTTGCCCTGTATGATTACCCCAGGGTCCCGGGGGCGAATGGCACCCCCATCTTAATTAATTAAGCATTGTGCTGGCGGGGAGGCATCTCAGGAGGGCTATGCAGAAACACATGCACAGTGTCTTTTCCTGAATCACCTTTTTGTACAAGAGTGCTCCGAAAAGTTCTGTCGCTTCATGTTAAAACAGAGACTGAATGATTTTACAGAAATTATGCACATGAATTGAGCAATATAAGAGTAATAGACAATATTATGAGTCATAATGGATTTCCATAAACTTATGTTTTTATTTTATGTTTTATGTTTTTTACTTTATGTTTTTTGAAATTCTGACATCACCATCAGTACCAGTTGTATGGCATCACACACAGTAATTATTTCTTGTCACCAAGAAAATGAAAATTTAATGAGCAGGTTAAAATGTCAATAACGTAAAACTGTGAAAATATCTAGCTGGAAATTAGGATGATGGGCATATATATATACTGTATATATAGTTGATGGGAAACCTAATGTTTCTGTACGTGTGACAGTAACAACCACTTCCAAGTCCATTCATTGGTCCATATTTACTTGTTTTTCTTTTAGCTCCCATGTCGTCCGAAGTGCCTCAGGTATTTAAAAGCAGCCCTCGGAGGACAGTTCATTCACTCAGTTGCATCATAATCCTTTGCAGGGGAAGAGGTTGAAGAAGAAGCTGACCTCATCCATTCTATCAGACAGTTACCTGAGTCTTGGACAGGTGCTTGACAGCTTTGCTCCCTCCCAGGTAAAGCTGAAAAGTAGCCCTCTCGTTCATAAAAAAAAGTATGTATGTGTGTATATAAATATGTATATCTTCCCTGGGGGTACGGTTGGTGATTAGCTGTGGGGGTGGTCTATTCCCAGGAGGAGACAGAGATGGGAGGAGGTGGGAGGTTGACAGTTTACCATGTGACACCATTGTTTGCCTCCAATAATGATCAGACGACTCCAGATGATATGGGAGCCTTTGATGGACGACTAATTTATCAGAAGCTGTCTTGGCCTAATGATAGTTAATGATGCCACTGGTGGCCTGTCAATGGGGAGGTGAAGTCCACTGTTTGGAACTTTTGATCCTTTTTAGTTTCTGTGCAAGGAACCAAGTGGGAAAAAAGACCAGTTACTCTGCAATATACTGAGATACATTATATTCCTTTAAATTTAGATAATAATAATAATTCATCTTTGATTGCGTAACTACAGTATGCATGAATAAAGTACAATTTAGTCACTTTGTGCCACGTGGGACAAGTTTTGTTCCATAATGATTTGGACATTTGGTGAAAACTTTCCATTCAAGATTTATTTAGACTTGACTATATATTTACTCTTGTGAACCCTGAATACCTAAGTATTTGTACAGTGCATCTGTTGACACCATTATAAAAATACAAAACAACAATACAGCCATTACTATCTTTCATTGTCAGTAATTTGAGCAAGGGAGTACACATGGTTTTATTAAAAAAAAGGACACAAAGACTACTTTCAACAAAAGGGTTTGATGTCTCTGTGGTGTAGAGACCATACCTTTCATCATACATTTGTTCCAAGGCCTCTGTGCCATTGTTCCATTAGCTATCCCTTTCTGGTTGCGGACCCCACTGGAAAACAGGTGAGGCAAAACAATCACGCAACCTCCCATCACTCTCTCCACATTCAACAATAACACTCTGACTGTGTCTTTCAGTAGTAAACACAGTGCTCACTGGCAGGGCCTGGGTGAACGTTGCTCCGGAAACAAATACATTGTTGGAGGCAGAGTAGGGAAATAAAAGACAGAGGCCAAAGCATATTGGAAATCGGAAAACAGCCCTCTTCTCCCTTTGAAAGAGTCCTGGCGATGAAAATATGTAATATAAATAAAGCTGTGGACGCTTTGAAAGCCAAAGCCTTCCTTCCTGGCCCAGTCCTCTGTGGAGGGAAACACCCACTTCTGAGCCCTTGCTCTTAAATTCCCAAAGACCACTCTGTCATCAGGGTCCCAACTGCTGCTTTGAAACACGCGATGCTCAGCTCACTTCCCTGTCTTTCTTTCTCTGTGTGCCCAGCTCTTAGTCACTTTCGCCCCCTCTGCTCTTTAATGTGTGCCCCCCTCCCTGTACAGGAGCTTTCCACCTAGTTATGTCTGCTTAAACACCCTGAAACAAGCTCCAATTATTTCACCCGTGACGTGTTTGTGGCGAGTGAGTGTCACAATGTCCGATCTCTCCGTTTGGGCTTTAAAGTGCCTCTGACATTGGAACCTGAGTGGCGGATGCAAGGGAAGACATAATGAAAGATGACTGGCTGATTGGTGACAACTATAAAACAGCTCATTAAAACAAAAACCCACACTGTAGATTTGTTTTGAAACTGACTCTAATTCCTTAGGTCTAGCACACTGTTGTATCAATTAACTGTAGACACTTTTACATAAATCATTCAAAATATGATAAAATAACACGTTAAAAACTAAAGTCACCATAGTGGAGAAAATTGTTTAAACTTAATGCAAAATGTAATAAAAAAAATAAAAAAATCAAGTAACAGTGAATAACAGCGTTAAAGTTAAATGTTATTTCAACAGTTTTGTTTTTGTTGGTTTCAGGATTTACTGCAGATTGACACTTTGCGGTAGTAACGTGCAAAGCAATATTTCTTGGCGATGAAGAAGAAGAAGGGGTGGGGGTGTTTACTAAGAGGACGTGGTGCACACATTCTCACTCATGCACATACACACAATGCATAGCACTACGATGTGGAAAACTGGTCGCTTTTATGTGGAACATCGCCCAAAAAATTCCTGGATCGTACATCAAATTCAGCCTGGGACACAAACTGGTCCCCGCGGTGACCCTCAGTGGCAGGGTCCCTAATGACATCCACCATCTTGGCCCAAACAGGGCAGTGGTTTCCCCTGAGGACAGGCCTTTTTTGATCTATTTGCTGAGCTGGTGCAGCACATGGGTCAGGGTGAGAGACCTGCTGGTCAGGCCACGAGTCAGACCGGCGACGAACAACGGTTAATTGCAACTGAGTCCATGCTCTATCATCTTTTCAGGTTTTTGGTCATTTCATCAAACAGATCTTCTTTCTTTCTTTCTTTCTTTCTTTCTTTCTTTCTTTCTTTCTTTCTTTCTTTCTTTCTTTCTTTCTTTCTTTCCCCTTATATTTTGCTGTGTCTAGCTCAGAGGTGGTCTGGAAGCAGAGGTTTTTAACTTCAAACCACAAACTTGGACGACGCAGGTTCAAGCAATAATTTTTGTCCTCACACTTGTAGTTGAGTTAGGAAAACATGTGATGCATGAAAGAGCAGGTTTTGAATTTCTACAGTGTTTTGCATATTTCAAACGGTGATGATCAAAATCAATTAATTTGAAATTTTCAATGATAGGCAACCCATATCGAAAATCTGTGCAATTACAGAGAGCATTTTTTGTTGCGATTTTGAACACAGTGTACACCAAAGTGTGCATTTCTGAAATTAGATGTTTTTTTCAACCACATCTAAGAAAGAAAAGGTGTTAAGGGTTGTGAACACCTAAATTCAGAAAAACAATCATGAGACAAATTAGTGAACATAATCCATAAGACACTAAATTCCTTACTTAAAGTCAATTCTCATATTCTTACTGGAAGAAAAAGTAGATATGATTCACACTTTCTGTGTATGGCTGCTGCTCCTGCTTTTACATGTTCACACTATTTTGACTAGCTAGTCAGACAGAGCAAAAAAAGAAAAAAAAGACAATAACTCGAAAGTCCTTTATAGCTTCCTGCAAGAAGAAACCATTAAAGTGCAGCACATTGTCTGCGAGTCGGGCTGAAAATGTGTGAGGAAGCGCATAGTAATCAAGTGAAAGAGACAGAAAAAAAGAAAATGCTTCGTGAGAAACAGACGTAAATAATGGACCAGGAAATGGGAGATCAAAGCTTCTGAGTTGGGCCCCCGTTTGTTTTCATACTCACCCAGGCCTTGCAATAAAACACGCAAGAGTCGCACTTCAGAGGGAGGGGGGTGACGCAAGGAAGTGCTGAAAGCGGTTACGTCCCATCCTGAGGATCCCGTGCCACTATCCCCATGTTGGGGAAAGGCGTCAGGTACAGCACTGTTTACCAGGAAAAGGGGACAAGCTGCACAAAAACGTCCACATCAGAGAGGACTCTGAGTGGCCAGGGGCCATCTTGTTGTACACAGACAGTGTTTATAAAGGAACCTTTTCCTTATCTCTTAATACTGCTGTAGGTACGAAACACAATGTGTGCTTTAAATGGCACAGAGGATTTCAAACTCAATAATCCGGGTTGCAGAGTTTGTGTGTGTGTTTGCGTGCCTTCATGTGGGCAAATTGGCGTCATTGGGTTTCTAAGAATTGGCACAGGATGAGTTTACAGCCAAGACAACACAATACAAAACACACAGTAGTAAGACACCCACATACTCCATTATCCATGTTTTTCCTCTGCAAAACAAATGCTGGAAAGGATGTTTTGCTTGTAAAACATTATAGTAATTGTGTTTTTCCATCTGAAAATTAACTTTTGCATTTTCTTTACTAAAACAAACCTTCAGCTGTGGAGATAGATACCACTTGTCTTAACTTAAAGTGGTTTATTTCAAGGATTTGTTGTTTATATCTGCTGTTTATATTTGTCATGTATCAGGAAGAGTCCTGACTTCCCCAGTTGTATCTTGGCATTCAACTCTCCTTCTCATAAAATGGGATTTATCCATTAGGGAAGTAAAAGGCCAGCTATGTGGCCACAACATCTATGTGTGGATGTTTTTAATAAAGCAGCTATGAACATTTCACAATCTTATTCCACTGAGTATAATAAGTGGTTAGTGTGTTTGGAGGTCAAATGCTAAATGTGGGCATTTTGGTTCGTCAGCAGATAAGGTATTGGGTACTGATGTCTCTCTCACCACCTTCACCTGTCTTAAAATCAACTCAACAAAATGATGATATTCTTGTGACAAGTTATTCTTTGACACAAAATTATCCTCACTGCATTTCCACTATTAAATTATGGGGTGGTGGATCTGTCCAAGTAAGATATAATGACACACAAAGTCAACAGCTGAAATCAGACTCTCATCCCTGCCCTTAAGTAATATTTACTGCAATCATTCAATCAATCAGTCAATCTAGCATAATTTTTTTCTGTAACATTGCAATACATTTTGGATTTTGCAATAGCCTAAAGTTGCTATTGCATTGGTAAAATATTAGAAAACTGCAAAAAAAAAAGAGAAGAGAAAAGAGAGAGAGAGAGAGAGAGAGAGAGAGAGAGAGAGAGAAAAGAAAAACACTGTGTAAGAGATGCATTACAACTTAAAACAATAGTCCTTAATATACTGTTAGACTTAGAAAACAAAGCATTTAAGATATTTTTGGCAATAAAACCAAAAGCCATATAATTCTTTTCAGTGAAACAACAGTAAAAACAATGTTGTCTGAATAAAGCCCTCGTTATACTTGCTGTAAACTACGCGTACGTGAGCGCATCATGGCTGCCACGCGTATCCTGCGTCCGTCGGCTGCGACCGAACGCACATATCGACGCGAGGTGACGCGACGCAGGATACGCATGGCAGCCTGCGTTCGCGAAGTTTACAGCAAGTATGGCCTTAAAGGTGTATTTTGTCCATTTTTATAGAACAGGGAGCTGGCCTGGTGGTAGTTGGCCACTGGCGTCATGTCCTCATATCCATCTCCTATGAACAGTCTAACCTTATAGAGAGGTAATACAGCTTTGTCCAGTAAATGTCTTAGGACTAAATTCCATTTCTCTGAGTGTATATGTGACCTACAAGATCAATAGCATTTTGGCCCCTACTTGACTCTGACCTCAGTCTTTTAATAGTGTTTTGATATGCAGGCAAATTAATTCTCTTTAATGGAGAACAGGGAGTCAATGGACTTTGATCCCATTTGGGCGAAAGGCTGGGAGGGTTCCATTTAGCTTTCAGGAGTCCTGGGATGGTTGTATATGTGTGTGCAAGTGTCAAATTGTGCCAGGCAGCCTCACTCCTTGTCTCAAGACCACTGAATGATCCCCCTGGGTTCAATCCACAGGAACTAATAGCTAAATTATGCACAATTTCAAGATAGGACCTGTAACACAGATTAATTATTTTGCCATTACAATGACATGACGTTATACAAATGTGTAAATATCCATCTTAAGCAGCTGAATTTGTCTGCCTCAAGTACTTATATCACTCCTAGGAAATAAGCAGTATAGGCCAAGTAGGCGAGCTAGATGGATTTCATTGGGAGCTCATTGACATCCAAATAAATTCAAGTTTGGGGAAGCTTTTCCGACTGTGCAGTGAATCTAGCTCACTGCGTCCCTCGCCTCTCCAGTCCATTCGTATTGATTCTAATCTCTCAGCCTTTTCCAATAAACCTGGGTTCATGAGTTCATTATTACAAGAATGGAGGTGTAATTGGCTTTCAGGCATATAAGAGGCTATTTGCACTAATCTATCTAGTGGGGAGATGTTAACGGTCACTTTGAATGGCACACTATGAGCCAGCTTTGCTTTGTGTTCCAGTGGTCTGTGAGCTATCAGGTCAGTCAATAAGCACATAAAACAGATATACTGTAAAACCAAGGGTTTAGTGATGTGTTAAAGAAGAGATCTGTCAAGAAAAAAAGTGGCACTTCAAAAATAATGACCAACTTTGAAAAAAATTATGTTAGAATATGGGCAACTCCAAGAATGATTGAAAATACAGAAATAAAATAGGTTTTGTTAATATAGGGGCTGGGGGTGCTGAACATACCGCAACTGCAACCTCAAAATGTACAAATATGAAGGATATTCTATTATGTATAAGCTTTCTATTCAGGGGTCCCATGAAGATAAAGATCACTAGTAGGGGAAATTGAAGTGAGATACATAAGAACAAACACAAGAACAGCATCAGAAACGCGCATGGAAATCACGTTCAAAATGAAAAGTTTCACTGTTTACTAGTGATGCAGCAATAGTTGGCATGCAGACCCAAGATGGACAGTTGTTATACATTTGAAAAGAGATGTGATATTTTACTCTAGTTACCCTAGTTATTTAAAAGGTTCATGTGACAAACAGGTTTAGTCAGGAGTTGAAATAACCACATTTTGTTTGGTTGTTCTGTGTTAACACAATTCTACATTTGTTTCTTTCACCTGATGGTGGGAAAAAAAATGGAAATGTACTGTTATAAACCAGTTGGGCTGAAATCTGTTTACCCTGGGGGCCTAAAAGTTACAGTATTGAATCTAATGTCCACTACAGCAGGTGTAACATTTAGTAAATGCCTCAACAACCACCTCTTGTTAACTCTGTGCAGACATACTGTGGGTTTATGTAGGACAGATGTAAGCTGGTCACATAGAGCAGCTTGTGCCCTTCCTCTCTCCACTTCCGACTGGCAAACTCAAGCCAGTGAGAGAGATTTCTCCCCTGCCTTCCAGCAGTGGGGTATTTTTATTTATTTTTTGGCTCAAAGAGAGGCAGGTGGGTTGGGTGTCTGAGGCAGGGGGAGGAGGAGCAATGGATAGATGGATGAGAGCTGGCGGAGGGAGGCCCAGGCGGTTGTGGAGACTTCCTATGATGAAAAGGTCAGTGGCACCTGTAAATCTGAGCAGCTGGAATAAGTACAGAAGCCGGGGGGAGGAAGAGGAAGGAGTTTGGCTGCACAGCCAGCTCTCCACTGCCCCCGCTGATTAGCACACACACAGACAGACACACACACGGACACACACACACACACACACAGAGACACTTTTGCAATGTTATAAATTAAAAATTCGGAACTATTGAATTTTACAAAAATACCAGCTCTATGAAAGTCTGAAACCCAAACTTATTTCGTTTTTCAGTTAATCTAGTTGCTTTTTATCCATTAGGGAAGTAATGGAAATGTGAACATGAAATGTAACTGTTCTTTTTGGGGGCTTGTACAGATATGTTTCCAGACTCTCTCCACCTGTCACACAGTGTTGAGTCAGTGTATTTCATTTGCCAGAGCAGAGACAAAATGCACAATAAACAAGGTTGCAATATTGTTACTGTGGATTATTTTGGTCATCTCGATTATGAAAATCTGATATGATGACAGGTCTATATCCTTGATTACATTTGTTACTGAAAGTAGTGGCCTGTATTGATTTTTTTTTTAAAGGAAAATGAGATAAAAAAAAAAATAAATGTCTCAACCTTTGGTCAAAGCAAGGGAACTGACTGATTCTTTGAAGACTTGTTCTTGAAGACTTCTCACCACTCATCTAATAACCTTCCTGAGTTCCCATAAAAAATGTCCTTGATATTGGACACCTCTTCAATGCACCATTCATGTTGGAATGCCTGTAATCCTTATGCAGAGTGTATAAGAAAGTATCTACTGTATGTGTAGTATTAAAGTGTCTGGATCACAAGTGAAGATAATGGTAGGAACTATTTTCCTATTTCCCTGCTGTCAGGAAACACTGAACACAAAACACACTGTTGAAGTAGTAATGCTGCCACTGTGATAAAATTGTTGATATATTTCAATCAGCACCTTACAACAGGAGAACACTGCATGTGTGTGTGCAGGTGCAAATACATTTGTGTGTAATCCAGCTGTGTGTGAGTGTGTGTTGTTGCCAGTGTGGATTTACTGCCCCCCCCCCACTCCACCCCACCCCTTTAGGGCAGCTGGGTGGCAGTGCAGGGCAAAAAGGCCTGGTCAAGGCTGCTTCCTCCTCCTGCAGCCCAAAAGGATACAGCCCGCTGACAGATACCTGCTCTGAGCTGACAGAACACTTCCTACTCCAAAATACGTACACATTACATTTAGCTGACACACTGTATCCACAGTGACTTAACAAATGCACAGTGGCTGCTGCTTTGAACCTGTGGGGTTTCTCTCACACAGCAGCTTCTCTCCTTGTCCAGACAGAGAACCTGAAGGTAATAGTACAAGAACACAACTAAGATTCAATGAATTTTAGTGAATACAAATGATTCCTGGTGTCATTTGAAATAAAATTAAATCAATGTTTATGTCCCCACTGTATGTCATACAATGTATGACACAACAATGATTTTACCTCTACTTCTCCATGTTTTCAGGACAGTTTCTTGTCCTGGCCTTTATGTGCCATTCAGTTAAGTATTGAATTAAAATATGTTTCTTTCTAAAACTTTTCAAATTACTTTTCTTATATTTTGACACATGAATTAACATACCAATTCCTTGTGAAATAGTGTAATAACTTCACAGGAAAAATGTTTCACTTGACTTCACTGACTATGTGGAAGTATTTACAGTCACCCCACAGTAGCTGGCGGCCTATTGTATTTCTAGTTGCTATATTTAATCCCTGGATTGTCCTCCAAATACAGACTCAATGGTGGCTGCGAGTCAAACCACATTCTGAAGATGCACCCGAGGACAATAGACCCTCTACATTTTCAGGTATCAGTTGCAAGGAAACAATCTGTCCTGACCTTTTTTTCATTTTATGACACACACCCCACTAAGAATCCTGAAGTTGTCACTTACGATTATCTTCCGTGTTTGTCCCCTGCTCCCCCCCACCCCCTCCTGCTCCTCCTGTGTTTTATTTCTTGGTGGTTCAGACTGCAAGCTCTTGGTAATGCAATCCCCCCACTGCGCACTTCAGTGTCAGCATGCCTCATGTCTGTCCAGAGAGCTCTAGTCGCTGTCACAGGAGTGCATTGTTATTTTGGAAGTAGCATGTGTTTGTCTAACCAAAGGCTCGGGTTTCCCGGTCCTCCTGTGCGACTCCACTTGCTTTGGTCTGCAGAGGAGCCATGACGGGCGTTGACCCTAGCAGCCGCCGTGTGAACCCTTCCGCCCACAGCCGTCTCTACACATTCCCGTTCTTATTTATAAGGGGCCAAGACGAACAAGAGAGGTGTGCAGCGCTGGGAGCTGCGGTTAACTGGTCAGATTTCATTTACTTGGATGAGGCTAAATTAAGTTTGAGCAGGTGTCCAGGTTAAATATTTTTGATATGAGTGAAGATTTACTTTTCCTTGATCTAATTCAATGATGAGGAATGTTTTCATGTGGAGGGCAAGATTCTGAAGGTCTTAGTTCAATTTAAACATTCATCAGAGGGAAAAGGGTCTGTCTCTCTGAAATGCAAACTTTTATACTTGATTTCTTGTACTAATGAAAACAAAGTAATAACTTCCTAATGTATTGATAAAACAAGGATATTTCTCTAGTATTTTTAAAGCATACTTTGCGGCCCTTGAACAAGGAAATTGAATCAGACCGGTCAAGATGGAGTCTTTACTTCACTTCACTTACTACTGTAAGTGAATGTGAATCTGCCATGTTATGCTTCATTTGATAATTGATAGAGCGGGTTAATTGCCTTGATCAAAGGTCAGGCAATTTAGTATTCTAAGGTTAGGCTGTAGGATTTGAATTGAACACGTTGAATGTTTATAAGATGAAAACCTAATGCAGTCATGGGAGTCTGGCCAATTAAGAACATTAAGAATGTTTTATTCTAATCGACAGTGATATCGGTTGCAGACATCCACATTAAGCCTGATGAATATTCATGGAACCTCTTCTATGAGCCTATCAAGTGCATATTAATTTCAGAAACGTGTGTCTGGAGTCCAGAGACGTGATCACATTTCCCCCTAGCATCAATCCTAATATGCAGATGAATGCTCTTTTAAACCTAGCACAAGCCACAGAGGTACATTTGATATTTCATTCATGTGAACGACTGGGGAAAAAGAGAAAGGGAAAGGAAATGGCTAAAACAAACAAAAATACCCACAATGCCCCAGTGTGAACTCTCCGGAGGTTGTGCATAATTACCCTGTGGAGCACCTTACCTGCACACCTCCCGCTGCCTGTCAGCACTGCATACAGACACACACAGATCCACAGGCACACACACACACACACGCGCGCACGCTTCCTCCTTTTTTTCCCTCTCAAATACACAGTCACACAACCCTCCCTTCTCTTTTCTCTCTCTCGCACACACATACATATTCACTTAGACACACACACCAACACATAGACTAGTGCATCAGCAAAGAGCATTGCGGGTCTGCGGCCGACCATAGCGTCCACAGGGGAGAAATCTTCAGCTCATTTCTGACCCGGGCTACTGAGGTGTTAATTGCCCTCCTGAGTTGGCAGAATTTTCAGGGTAAAAGGTGCTATCCTTGATGGATCAGCACTGTTGCCACCAGTGACTGATTCTTTCAACTTGGACATGCACCGTGCATATCCTATATCTCATTAAAACTGCCTGCAGGATGGAGAAAGAGGGTGCATTGGGGGCGCACACGTGTGTAGTTGGACACATTTGTTTGCAAATGCACACTTATGTAAACTGCATTTCTATCCAAACGTCATGCAAATAACGAAAATGGCAACTTTGAATTGTTAACACTGAAGTGTAATTCTTCTAAATAATGGCTCAATTAAATCAAAAGGTTACAAGACAGGAAATCTGACAACTATATCCTTAACCTTCCATCACTACGTTTTCTACTTTTGTGGGCTATGCCCCCTTTAAGATACTTACTGAGAAGAATGCACAATGCAGACAAACATTTTTTTAAACAATTTATAACTTTTGAAACACATACACTTCCACACAAACCAAACCCATCAGTTATTCATGTGAAACATTCACAAGTTTAATCTTGTATCAGGTTTTAGTTTGATTCAGATCAATCAATCCAAAATGCAAGACATTTGCTCATGTAATGAGTAAAAGCTTCATTCCTTTTCTCTTCAATTTGGATTGATACGTAAGTGCCTGTTTCGGGCTTTGATAGAGACACTGATTCAGGTTCAAAGAAGCATGGGTGTTAACATGTATTCTGTGACAGAGGAGAAAACATTGAATCCTTAAAGTTTGTAGTAGTTCTCCATACGTGTAAAGGATCCACTATAGAACCTAGTTCTCAACATTGCGCCAAACAGCCAGTACCACATTTGATAGACATTATATTAAAGCTGTTTCTCAAAACTTAATCACAACTTCACTTTTCAGCAACGCCTTGGCTGCTTATTGCATTATACAAACAGGTGTTCATATAATTTGTCCACCCTATCGATATTTGGACTAAATAACAGACACACCTTTCTGCATAATTCAGTGCAGTTCAACAGCACCACAAATTGCATCCTCCAAAATTATCATGTACTTAAATCAACATCTCTCCAGAAGAATTTCAATATAAACTGAACATAAAAAACTTTCTGGAAGCAGGATTTATATGGGGCTGTTGTATTAGACTGCAGTAGTTTTAGCTGCTTGAAGCTGATAAAGAACCCACGACATCCAAAGTTATGTGTCTTTTCTAGTGACATTGACAACTTGAGCATCTTTCATTGAAGCTTTTGACTCTTCCCTTTTGACACGTGACTTCAAAGCTGGGTGAGCATCACAATAGTCAAACCTTCAACCTCCAAATATCTCATTAGTCTTTGATGCGTGTTTTCTTTTTTCTTTCTTTTTTTTTGCTAACCCATCAAATCGCAGAACCTCCACCAAATTACCAGAGGACTGAATCCATACAGTTTTGGACCTTGGTGTTCAAATTCAAAAGAGTCAAAATTTCTATGAAATAGCACCCAGGAGTCTTGTTCAAATACCTCAGAGAGTTAGAGGGCTACTGTGGATTTCTGAGGTCTTAGGCTCCATCCTCAGGGTAGGAAGTGATTTTTGAAGGCCAGCAGCCACAGTAAGCACGCAAAACCTCTTGGAAAAGAGGATCCGTTTTCTGACCATATAGCTCATGGTGTCAGATGGCTCCTTGGAAAGTTTGAGGTTGTGAGTTCGATCCTTTTGAGGCTCAGTGAATTCTGAATCACAACATTCAGTGGAGTGAAGATTAAAAAAGCACTCTGAGAGAAGGGACTTGGTGACACCAAGGGTTTGCTTCCCAATGCAAGGTGCCAGTGATGCAATCTGTGCATGGTTCAAATCCTACTCATTGTCATTACCCAGCACATCAAAACCACTCTTGCTGCTGTGGGTGAGGAGAGATTTTTTCTTTGTATAAGAGACAATCTTCTTTTGACCCCTTTCCCATATTTCAAGTTTAAGCAAGTCTACTCGTTAATGAGAGATCATGAGCAGGAGAAGACAACATTTACTTTCGTATAAGGGTATACGATGCGTATACCCTTGTCCATGGTGTTGAACTCAGATGGTGTTTATCAACATCCTACCTTCACATTCCACACCTTCAGTTTATATATAATGATACTGTTTTTCCTGCTTTGGCACTTGATAGACATGATCAAATGACAAATGGTAATATGTTTCTGACGAGAATGAATTATTGCAGTTTAGTTTGCAGAAATAAGAATTAGGCTCCTACACTGCAGCAGCCTGAACCTGGTGGGAGTATAGTTTTACTGAAGGGCACAGTTAATATTAACTGATACTTAATATATTAACTGATTTTTCAAAGGTGTATCCAAACCATGTGAGTTAGTGACATGTATATGTTACACTTAATGTGTAGCAGTAGAAATACTTCATTTTTCAAGCTGTTTTCCACATTTTGCTGAGTACAGGCAATACACACTACGACACATTCAAGCTTGCACCCACGTGCAAACAGATGTTCACACAGAACCCACATGCACACGTACTCTCAGACAGGAGAGGCAGATGCACAGATGTCTGCATTCTCACACACAGACACACACAGAATTACCATCATAATTTGCATGGGCTGTGTTATACAATTCATGCCTGCATGATCCATTGGATATTCAAAGGGAGATCCCCAGGATCTTCAAAACCACACATATATTTTCAGATCAGTTTAATTATTACTTTAATAAAAACACATCCTTAACATTTTGAGCTTCAATTTCACATTCTAAAAAGTCACACCAAAACCCATGAATGACAACCTTTAATTTAGTTGAGAGTGAATGAGAATAAAATCCAGCTGTAAAACATCCCAAATGTTTGCAGAAATTCTTTCCCATGACTCATGTAAAATATTAATCTTTGTTTTCTTTCTCTCTCTCTCTCACTCTATCGCTCTCTTTTTTTTTCTCAGCACGACGCCTCTTTTCCCAGTTTGGAATCCCACCCGGGTTTTATATCAAAAACACATAACTATTTGATAATATAACCACCTTCTTTTTTCTGACATTACTCAAATAATTGAATCTAACATGGAATATCTGTTGAATAAATAAAACAACATCAATGCACTTTTTGTACTTTTTCCAGACATAAATTGTTCTGTAATTACAGCCCTTGGCATTTAAACAGTGTATAGAGCTATATGAGGAGGCATGTGCTTTTCATGTACCACATCAATCATGAATAATCAGCTGCATGCATTAACGAAAAAGAGACATGAATTATTTCAGTGAGCTAAAATTATCATTTAACACCACAGTGCTGAACGCTGCTGTACATTGCACATTTTGAAATACTAAAGCTGATACATTGGTGCGTATTCATACAACATTCATTTAACATTCATTTTGGCCTTGAGGATAGTTTTTGTCTGATATGATTGATTTAAGTGAGAGACGAACCCATCGGTGCAGCCAACCTTAGCAAAACATCAAAAATTGACAGAAAAATTTGTAGCCTGACAGAAAAATGAAGATTTAATTAGGTGTAATTGTCCAGTCAGAATCTTTTAATCCACCTACTGGATCTAGATCTGTTGTTCTGAATGATGTTTTGCTATAGTGTGTAATCTGAAGCCATAAAATATCATCTGTTCTCTTTAGATAATTCCTCATTGACAGTTAATCCATTTTTTGAAATATAACATATTATTTTATTAAGGGTTATTGTGAGCATCTCAAGGACTTAAATGATAGAAAATTGGCATTTTTAAAAGACTTTAGAAAACAAAAAGGATATAGCATCATGTAACATGCATGGATTTACTGATACCATGGTGGTTTGGGATAACTGTAACTTGTTCAAAAAGAAAAGGTGATGAAACTATCTTATTTAATGCAGCCATAGGACACAACAAGCACACATACATACTGCACACAAAATACATACGAGCGTGAGAGAAAGACCAGGACAGACAACGTGAACGCAAGTAGACGACAGCTTTCTCCTACATGCACACACGATGGACACACAAACACACACTTGTACACATACACACATACACACACACACAGCAGGGGGGCCCATGTGAACCGGGGCAGATCTATGGCTGCAGGTCCATTCCCAGGCTCTGTGGGCTTTGGGGACTTCACTTACTGGTTTTCAGGCCCTGGTCTCTGTGTCTCCGCTGTCACCAGTAAAAAGAGAACAATCCAGTAAAACACCTGTGCTACACATCTAGAGAGCAGCGGCACTGCATGGGCCAGCTATTGAAAGGATATTCAGAGAGAAGTCTACCTGGGCTTTTAGCCAAATTTGCTTGTGCCTCAGAGCTTGATCTGTAAAAGTGGTCAGCCTACCTTTTTAGTATGTTTTTTTTTCTTTACATTTTTAAAGAAATTAACTTAGATTAAATCAACTTATTTCTTTTTAATACTCAATAATTGTTTTTGGATCACGTTCATGTTTTCCTGCAGTCCATACTTTACATCTATCATGTTACATCTATTGTATGTTTCTTTATCCTTATACAAGGGAACTCCTGAGGTTTCTTAATTTTTCCCTGTTGGAGGATTTTTATTTTTTCCTTTTTTAGGGTTTTTTTTAAATCTGATTCCAGCGTTAGAGATCAGACCGTGCTGTATGTTGAAAGGATTGTAAAGCCTTAGGTAAATTTATCTGTGATATTCCTAAAGTTGAGTTGATTTGACATGACAGACTCATTCATTGCTTTTGCATTTGTTTCATTGGAAGCATCTGGTGGCTTACGGTGAAAAATCTTTGTGTGGATTGGATGAAAAACATTGAACGCTTCGACAGTGTAAAATGAACTGAGTAGTTAAAAATGACCATTCTTCAACCTTAACCTATGTCCTGGTACAAGTGAGGAGTTGGATTGTGCAGGCCGGAAAAACTAATATTATATTTAGGAAAAATTAAGTAGCCCATAAAAATGTGTGCTTGAAAAAAACAACCTCATTTAATGAAAACCCTGTCATGTAAGAGACAAAATCTTTACTGAAGTAAGCACTCACTGACAAAAATAAACACTATAGCCTAAAATTTTTTAAATTTACATAATGTGCCTTCAGGAGTCCCCCAAACTAATAAACATCTCAGCAGAGTGAAGCATGTGTTAACAGACTCATTATGGGCTGAGTGTTTAACTGACCTATGTATAGTAACAGTGGCATCTCTGCAATTTAGACTGCTTTAAATACTTGAGCATGTAAACTGTTTAAGACAGTGAAGTGACTGATGTACTGTGACTTTAGACACAAGATGAACCTGTTTGTTCTCATCAAACATACTGTACACATTTAATTATAGTTTATTAAGGAATTCAAGTGAACTACAAAAGCTTTTCAAATATTTTCACAACTGTGGCTCTAAAACTGGACCTCACGATTGATGCCGTGAATTTAGGAGCAGAGGATACATCTTTATCCCTGAACATGTTACACCCTACTGCTTTATCACTGAGGCATGTTCAGTTGATTAATTGAATTTTGGACAATTATCAGAGAGGTTATTATATTTTTTTTCTTCTAATTCATGAATATGCATAAGAAACATGGCAAAAATAACAAAACATATGGAAACTGATGTCAGAGGGACGGCTCGGCTGCCTGTCCTTTACTAACACAAGACTGCCATCTAATGACAGAAAGACCACACACACAAACACTCTGCCTGTAGACTTTCATTTAAGGGACTTTGTTTTAATATCACAAGCAGGCACAAACAAACACATGGCTCAAGGCAAAGACAGATGGTTTCCAAACAACCATTTAATGTTACTGTGACTGAGATCAGACATCAGACTGCAACAATGTTCAAGCTGTTTTTTTTAGTTAAACAGTACACCACAAATCTGAATTCTCTTTATTTCATGTAGAATGACATTGCTATATACAGTAGTGTCTCATTTAATGTTAAATGATGTTTAATGATCTTACAATGATTTCTTAGTATTTTAACCAGTTTGCAGTTTATTTATTTTATATCTCACTTATATGGCAGACACATTTCCAAAATATCATCAAAAAGCATTCACACTGTCCATCCATTATTATAAAAACAATACCGAAATGCCTCATAGGAATTTTACCTCTCAGTTTTATTTATTTTGCATTATCTGAATTTAACTTATCCAATATGATATGCCAAATTTGTGCAATCATCCATTCAAACAGATCAAATCCATCTAACTGTAGAAATAAATGAAAAATCTATGAAAACCAAAGTAATAATGAGGAGACAAACATTTGCACACACAGAAGATATAAAACTATTAAACTATGATAAGTGCATCAGATTTATGTATTCAGCTAAACCTTTTGAGTAATTTTAAGGAATTAAAATGAGGTGCAGGGTTAAAAAGTTAAACTTAATCCCTGTTTATTTTTTCATCACAGTAGTTTTAAGTTTTAAATATTTGAAGTTGAATATATCTACATGAAGACCTTTTACATTAAACTAATCATTTAGTGGAAGAGGCCAAAATTCTTCCATTTTAAAATGTTCCTCTTACAATAACACAGCATGGCCGTCATTGCAGTAAACTTATCACTGCTTCAAATTCCAGTCTCCTCTGTAATTCCCTGGATCTCACAGCCAAAGACAGGGACTCTTCCCCAAGTATAATCCTCCAAGGGGTGCAGGTAGACCTTTGCATATTTATTTGATCACATTTGGTACTCGGTGGACATTCCAATGCCCTATACACACCCACACACACCAACGCACATAGACATGAAACGATCTGAGCCCATCATTCCTTTCTTTCCATCTCCTGCCTCAATCCACCCTCCTTTCCTTGAGACTCAAAGATGAAAGTAGTTCGGACCACTTCTGCTCTGTGACAATGTTTCTTTGAATTTTGTGCTATTGAAGTTTAACATTCTGTGAGAGGGTGTGTGTTACTGGCTTCTGTGCCGTGTGTAGCTAATGATGCATCACTCAGTAGGTTGAACAAAAGGTTTAAGTGATTTTTGAGGACCCCACAATTGTTCAAAAACAAACAGGGGTGTTTTCTAATCTGACATCCCCATCAACTGGATTACATCACTTGTTGCAAATCAAAACCTCAAAAAACAGATGTTTTATGATTCTATGACAAATGCTTTGTTTAAACATTTGTTTGTTTAAAATGGTTGTTATTTAAAAAAAACAACCTGACGAGCTTCAGGAAAAAAAATATAATTCAGGTTAATTCAGGATACGAGACCTTAGTTGTCATAGTTACAATATTAAACTTGTGCTGAAGGTTACAAAATGATTGTGGCCGTGCTTTAAAGAAAAGTATGGCTCACTGAGAGTTTGAAACAGCACGCAAACAAATGCCTCCTGTCACCATGAGGTGCAAAACTGGACAGAAGCTGCGATCACTGGGAACACTGGGAGATGAACGCAAACTTGTTACATTTCTGGGATTCAGCTGCAAGTGGGAAAATAAGAACTTCATAAAAGTATTCTGTAACTTTCACAATACATTTACATTCACCATGGAATATCACACAGATTAATCAAAATTTTATATTTTAGGAACACACATATATGCAGGAAAATATTAAACTTGTATGCAGGCAAGCTCCCATATCAACTGTCCCAGGCCTTGTGACCCTCTAGCTGTTAATAAAAGCTATTATACCATCAGGCCAGCACACGACAACACACACACACACACACACACACACTCAAATGACAACAGATGAGAAAAGTGACACAGCTGACCTCGAGTTGCAGGTCACCGGCAGGTCAGCCACTCAACCGACCGTCCTCCTCCTCGTCACACTCATCTTCTCAACCCCTACATCAAATGCTACCTTTTTTATTTGCTCTGTGATTAAATGTAGATTTGCAGTAATAAAAAGACAGGTCGTGAGGTAATAAAAACCATGAAAGAAGGTGTGATTTGAAAAACATCACAGGGCTCGTAAAAATATCAATGTCAGCACAGCAGCCAAGCAACCCCATCCCCATGTATTATGACTCACTGTTTTTTCTATTTCTTGTATTTACTTTTCATTTACTGCCATTTAGAAGTTCAACAGGAACCCTATCTCTAAGTGGATATTTAAAATACTCCCATAAACCCTAATGATGGTATACAAATTTGCGCTCTTGAATATATTATCCATTCAAATGTTTTTTTTTGTTTGTTTTGTGGTATAATTATTCATTTGAAGATAGCATATTTGCTGAATCACTGCCTGCTGTCTTGAAAATCCACCAACTATATTTATAGCTCTACTGTGCACTTGATATTTGTATGTTTGCTGCAAACAGCGCCAGCTCTCCTACAATCCTGCAACTCATTTTCTGTCCCCGGCCTCCTCCTCAATCCATTCACCTCCATCCTTCTTCTCTCCAAAGAGACTGTCCCCCTCCACCAACCAGGTCCTGAGGGAGCTAGGCCACCCATTGGGGACCCATTAAAGGAGGGGGTAGGGTGGGGTGGGATGGGTTGGAGAGCAAGGAGAGAGAGACGGCGGCAGGTCAAATCGCTTTGTGGCCGAGGAGGGCTATCATTTACTGTAATTCAGGTCCTGTCAGGCTGAAGGAGAGGGAAGGTGAAGTGGCGTGGCGTGCCCTGGCTCTCATCTGTCTCTCCCTCCATCCCCACCTATCACAGACAATGGCTGGCTGGCTGGCTGGCTGGCTGGCTAGTGGTGGTGAATGAGAGGATGGCTGTTGGAGAAAATATTATAGCTACTGTGAGGTGTATCTTTTTTTATTCTAGTATCAAAGCATTTTCGTATTTCATTTTACAACTGAGGCGCTTCACTGACTGCCTTGTTCCCCATGAGTGAGAAGGTACAGTACAGTATAGGCTTATGGTTAAGGGCCTTGCTCTAGGATACTTTTAAAAAATAGTAACATAACAAAGCACATATTTTAATCACACTTTTTTTTAATAATAATGAAAATAAATCTTATGAATTCACTTCATTACTGACAGATAGCGATTGTGTTTTATGGTGATCAAACCTGGGACCTGTCAGTTACGCAGCACTTTGACTTACCTGAGATTCTTCTTGGTGTCTCCCCCCCTGCTGTCAGTGAGTGACCTCTCCTGCATATCACTGACAACACAACAAATATTTATCTCTCTTTGTTATGCCTTTGTTGTCTGTATCCCAGTTTAGTATTCAGGAATATGGTAAGCAGTGAGAAGTAGTTTTACTAACACTATAAATATCAGCATCTATATGCAGTGCAGAGCAGTGAGATACATTTCAGCTGTGATACAACACAGATAATGCTGATATACAGTCAAATATTGTTTTCAAGTTGTGTCAACTATGGTATCGTCAAAATAAAAACAACAATCTATGTATGCACAAGACTAAGAGAGTACAGGGCTCATCAGCACTGTGATGTGCTGAAGAGTAACACAAAAAGAAGCCAACAAAGCCAGGGAGTTGGATAAAAACATTATGAGTTTCCCACCAAAACAACTGCATAACAGCTTCCTGTGTTCATTGCCTGTGTCCTTGTGAACATTTGCTCAAATGTCTTTCATAGTTTTCAAAAGATGACATCATCCTAATTTCCTTTTTGACAACTTTAAATGAACGCCTCACGCTAAAGGATTAAATAAAAGATAAAAGAAGAATTCTTTGTAAAAAGTATTTATGAATTTTTTTAGCATTGTTTGTTACATGCTATGCATGAGTGGAGACAGCATGTAATTTATATAATATTCAAATAATCAGCAAAACAAAACAACAAAAACAAAGAGCATGCACAAACACAAAACACACACACACAAAGTACAAACCAAAATGGGTTGATTAATGTAGAAAAATATTTATTAAATATCTTTATTATATATTATTATCACATTTTCATGATGTTAACATCTCCTCTCATAATAAATAATTCCTTTCTTTTCCCTAATTTGCTCCATCTCTGAGCTTTATAATTAACTAACTTCCTTGGCCGCTCAGATTTCCCAAATGGATCACTAAAGAACTTTTTTTTTCCTCTGGTGTTTAAATTTCAAAACTATCCTGGCCTATCAGATTCATTAAGAGAGATGATGTGATTGTTTTACAGATGAGGGAATTTATATTGGGTCATAAAACTCAATTAAAATAAAAAATGATGACTCCTCTGATACCCGTCTTTAAATAAGAATATCAAGTATTACTATCAAAGTGATGAGTCATCTTAAGATCTTTGCTTACAAATCAGTCTCTGACCAATTCATCTTGAGCTGCAATGCTTTCCAAAATTGGATTTATTCCCTTGGACCAAAGACGATGGAGATGAGCTGCTATCATGAAATTTGTCACTAGAGGACAGCATCTTCCTCTTTAATAACATTCACTTGGCCAAAGGAAACGCCCTTACAGTCAGAGCTCATTGGATAGCTCTTGTCTTTCGCACATGGCCTCTTGGTGGATATTTCCATTGAAAAAAAAGAGGAGAAAAGGACTTTGTCCCTGTATCTGAAGCTATTTTTCATTCAAAAGATGTGACATTTTAATCTGATTTTAACATTTAGATGAAGGTTTTCCCTGGGCTTGTTTTTGTTGTTGTTGATTTTTTATAATATACACATTTACATGAAATGAATATAGATTAAACAATTAAAATGACAAGTATTGCCAAAGAGACCGTTCATTTTCTGTGGCTAATTGCACAAAATCAGGGTGTGTTAGTGTCAGGAACTGTATGTAGATAATAGGTTGTTGTACTCTACCAACCACCCACTTTTGTTAGATAAAGAGGTAAAATGAAACTATTAGCTACAGAGGTTTTCCTTTATGATCACATAGATAGCTTATGTAGTTATCCTTTTGTGTTGCTAAACGAGTATTAGCACCAACATGGAAAACTGCTTTGATGTCAGAAGAAACAATGGATGGGTGAGAGGGTTATAGTGCTGCATGCTGCTTTGAAAAAAGGTGAACCACATACATCTGCACACTTGCAGACCATTGGTGGGCATTTGTATTAAAGCATCACACAAAGACTCACATACCCCCAACATAATAATTTGAAGACGGCATCAAATTATTGTTCATATCTCATCTCAGCAGACCCGATTTTGACACAGGCCTAATCTCTGGATGCACGATGGCATTCATGAGCTGATTGTTCCATTTGCTTCCACAAGGGGGTGATGTTGGGCTCACTTTGGAAAATGGTGACATTTTTTTTCCTTCCCAAATCATTACTTCATTAAATAAAGCTTCACACATCCGTCACACAAAATCAGCTACTGTCAGCATTTAAAGAGTCACACACCGACAGATGAGAACATGGCCTTTGTCTGAATCTACCATTCAACGACACTGTTCTAGCTTATAAATCACTCCTGCTGCATTCTTGTCGACCTGTTTTGTCAGTCGTCAGGCAAGTAAGGTTGGCGGATAAGCCAACACGTTTCCCGGCCCAAAAATAAGCCCTCTATGTCTCCAGCTTTGAAATGGGATCTTAAAAACAAGAGCTTGGCCCAGCCGCTCTCTCTAATTAGAGAGGCCCACAGATGCCTGCATGCTCCCACACACACACACGCATAGAAACCACACATGCACGTATGCATGCATACACAAATTACACAAAGACAGGAGAGATCAAAGGGAAAAAAAAGCTGTACAGCAGTTTGTGTATTTACAACACCTCTTCCAAAGGAACGACAAGTAAGTGTTGTTTTTTTGTTTTGTTTTTTCATGAATTGATGCTGCTTGTGCAGTTAATTCAATGAGTGCTGCCTCTCCCAGATATTATTGGCACACCCATCGGTTTCTGTGTGTGTGAATGAGCTGGCTGTCATTTTCTATCTATGCGCTTTTTCAGTAATGTGTCACATGATCAGTGAAGCAGCCCTAGCCAGCCTTTATCATGCTAATGTTTTTCAATTTCCCCCCACAAAGAGCATACATAGCTCATACAAAAGATGGCTTCAGACAGACCCGTAACTCTCTGTCTCTGTCTCTCTCAAACACACTCGCACTACACACACTCTGACAGAGTCCCATTTCAGTGGCTAGATACAGTCATTTCTTGTCCCATGCACACACTGATGCATTGAGAGCCTCCCACAGACTGTGTGAGACACACACTCGGGGGCTCGCACATACACAAACACGACCATGCATGTGTTAACACACTCAAAGAGAAAAACACACTAATGCTCAAATGCACACACTTGTTCTCATCCTCACAGCTGGTCGCCCCTCTGAATACGAGCAAGTGGATCTTATCACTGGTACTTATGTGTACACACACACAAACGCACAAACCTGAACCCACTGCTGGGCAGGATTGCTTTTGATGCTTCAGGTACCAAAAATGGGCTAGATCTGAGCTAGATGCTGTATCACTGGCGCCATAAGGTTACACACAAACCGCCTTTGATAGTGATTGATTTCAAAACTTCACTGAGCCTCATAAGGTGCAAGTCCACATCCTCAGTGTTTCCAAACACTCCTTGAACACACCGAGTTTGGTCAGCACTTGTGCCTCATTTTTTTTAAGCCCTTAAGTCTTTCATCTTTGTGTTGGACTTCAACATTCACCAAGGATTGAACCCACAACTTCAAAACTTCTGAGCTAGCTTCTTATAACTTGAACCATTTGGTCAGCTCAGCAGCATCTAAATGTTTATCTCTTAGAGTATTTGTGTCTTTGAGTGTTGGACTTCAGAATCCAGTATACCTAGTAAGGATTGAACCCACATCCCTAAAACATTCAAGCACTCTTCCTGTAAAAAGGCATATGGTGACTAAATATTTCTTACTACAGTAAGAATGTTTCCTCTAGTTGTTGAACTACACATTTCAGACTCAACCCTACAGTATTTTAAAACTTTGTGGTCCTCTAAAACCACAGGATACCAATACAAATTCCATATATTACCTGAAGATTGAACCTATAATCTCACATTTCAAAACAGGCTTCTTAGACACTGAGCCATTGGACCAGGCATACTTGAGCTTCATTCCTTAAAGCTTTTCACTCTGTCTTTTTGACACAGGGCTTTAAAGTTTAGTGAGCATCACAATGATCAAACACTTGACCTGAAAACTTCTGAATAGTCCTCTGACCCCTTGAGCCAGGAGGTCAGGGCCATTGCCGTGGTGGCGTGGTGTTTCATAGATCTTTTGTGTCCATGTTTTGGGAGTCACTCAATAAGTTAGATTCGGATTAAACCCATAGCCCCCAAATTTGTATCGCAGTCCCTGAACACCTTTAGCCATTTGGTCAAACAATCATTTTCTTAAGAGCACTTGAGTCTCCAGTTTCAATGTTGGACATTTGGACAATTCTCTGAGCTTGATCAGAATTGGAGCGTATAACTTCCTCTCCAAAGTATTTATTTCATGACTTCTGACTCTTTTTCATAGATCTTTGGGTGCTGTCAGACAGAAAAGCTAGGGCCATCTTTTGCACATTACCATGATTGTTCAGAGGTTTGGGGATTGTGGGTTTGATCCTCCCGCAACTGTGAACTTTGAAGGTGATCTCACAACAAGTAAAAGGACTGTTTGGTAGCTTTAGCACTTTTGGTTTGATGCCTGTGTGGTGCACTGAATTTGAAGCCTGGTGTTCAAAGGGAAAACTCAAGAGTACTACAAAATAGCTGTCAAAGGTCTCTATTCAAATACCTCAGGGAGTAAGAGGACTACTCTGGAGTTTTTCCTCAAAGTAAACATTCAATAGTTCTCAGAAATAAGGATCAATTATAGCTATGCTTGGGAGATTTGAGGTTGTGAGCTTGATCCTTATGAGGAACTTTGAAGTCTAACACCACTTCTCAAAGTGAAGACTGAGAAATAACCAGCAGGAGGGAGGCATGTTGGCATGGCGGATCTTTCTGTGACCATAAGGCGCCAGTGGTGCAGTGTCTGGTCTGAATCCTGTCCATTATCTGCACCAATCCTGCTACAGTGGGTGAGCTATAGGCTTTCGTCCCTTTCCAGGAAGATAGAGGCAGGGAGCTGTGCCATGGAAAACTGTGTCCACACTGCCACTGACCATGTAGGCTACCATCACATCTTAATGGTGAACTTAAACCAAATAGTAGCCTGCATGTGCAGGCCTATAATGTCCTAACTATCCTAATATATTATACAGTATATTATAGGTAAAGAGACAGAAGGAGAGAGACAGTGATGGGAGACAAATAGGCGGACTTGCAATCACTCAGCCTATTGCATGCAATTCAGAGTGCCTTGGCTACAGTGATTTTGTTCATTATTAAAAACCTAGCCAGAATGATGCATGGGCACTTTCTACTCAACCACCTCCCACCTCCCAAACTCTGATTTCCTAATCTTGCCATTGAATTTTATTGTTAAAATCTTTCTTCTTCTTCTTCTTCTTCTTCTTCTTCTTCTTCTTCTTCTTCTTCTTCTTCTTCTTCTTCTTCTTCTTCTTCTTCTTCTTCTTCTTCTTCTTCTTTCTTGTTCACATCTCTCAGTTGGCTGTCCTTGTTCAATCCCCAAATAACCACATCCTCTCAGCATGTTAACAAAGACCCCCAATCAAGAGATAAATGTCTTTTTTTTTTATTCTGTCTCTTTCTCTCATTCTCCCTCCCTTTGCTTTGACCCAAACACAACATTTGCTCTTTTATTCTAGCTTGGATTTGCTCATTCCTCTCTAAGTACACAGTCAATATATTAAAACATTATCTCGGCAATTAGTGCTATGTGGGGCTCACTTGCTCAAGCACTGAACCAAGTAAGTGAGGACAGGGAATCATTTGTTATGATGAAAAGAGTACAATCATGTGCATGTTCTGCATGGCTGAAGTAGGAATATGTTTGCATTGAATGTTAATTGCAGCAATGTTACATGTCATGATTAATATTTAATGTATGGCCACCTGCACATCATCCTTTTGGAAATATATCTGAATGATTATAAAACTGTCATAAATAAGGATAGCAACGCCCTGTCCATACATTCAGCTGCTCAAATAATGTATTTGTTAGAAAAAATACTTCCTCTTTTTTTTTTTTTTTTTTTTTTGAATTATGTTTTTTCCATAGTAGTGCAGTCTGTCAGACTGGGAAGGTGAAGGACAGTTGTCCTATGAGCATACATCTCGCTGACAGTCAACCTAGCTGCAGGCTATTGTGTCTAATAACAGACACACACAAATACACAGATGCACACATACATATGCCGAATCCCCCTCCCCCTTTGAATAAATCAACACATGAAGCATATAATTCTCCATGTAGGGGCCGTTTAAGGGGGCATTATGGCCCATTTTAAAATCTCATTAGCAGGGCAGCTGCACTTTGCACCCCATGCTGGTGACTGGGGCACCCTTTTTTGTTTTGGGTTTTGTACTGGGGGTCCAACCAGAAACCTCACCCCACCTCCATCCCCACCAAGCATCCCTATAAAGAAATACTGACACACTCAGTTGTAAACTGTATGAACACACGCGCATGCACACGCACACGTGATGTTCTGTAATCAGTGACAGTGACAATGGCAAAAAGCTTGTGACCTTTACTCAATGCCTAAATATAAAATTGTCAGTGTTTTCATGTAACAGTAGATTCAGTAAAGAACAGACAGAATATTAAACTCATCTGAGACAACTGTCAACAGCAGCTCGACGTGCAAGTTGTCATAAGACAAATAGATTGTTATCTCAGCTAATTATCATTGAAGTACAGTACACTAATGTGATGGGATGAACCAAAAGTGGTTTTGTTTTTGTGGTTGTGTTTTTGTTATTGTTAATATCGTACGTGCCAGTACATATCCTGTTGTTGCCTTGTTATTATTTAGGCATCAGTTGCTGTTTCATCTGTGAGGACTCACCAAGTGCAGCAGTAGCAGTTACAGTCATGCCAGCTGTTTGTGGTGTGTGTGTGTTTTTTTTTGGGAGGGGTTTTTAAAAAAATATATAATTATTAAGTTGCACCCTTAGCATTAGCAAAATAAATCACTCTGGTATTATGGCGATACCGTTTTGCATTTTTTTCTCATATCACAATTAATGCAGCTGCTTTGCAATCATACCTGGAGGATATTCTATTTTACATTCTTACATTTTTCTTTGTTGCACAAAGATAACAAAACAGACACATTCACTGTGAGGTGTAGAAAGGCCATTTTTAAATATAGTCTAATTTTTTTTTTGTTTAGAATTGCAAAAGACTGTTGTTTGTTCACCAAACCAGAATAAATAAATAAAATAGATACACTAATGGAATCATATCTTTCTGTAATTAACTCGAAAAAAAAAATTGTAAACACTTTTTCACCATAACTGTAACTACTAGCCCACTGTTATGTTTGGCTATTTTTACACCCTGTCACCAGTTTCTGGCTGGCCACTGATTTTCTTTTCCCAGTAATGCCAAAATGTGATAGGAAAAGAAAGTGTGTGAAAATATTAACTTCACACCTTGTCTGAGACGATTCAGCCTGTTCCTCCTCATGTGTATTTTGGTGGAACAATAAATCTAAGAGAGAGAACTTTGTACTCCCTGAAGCTCGCGTTAGCTCGATGGGAGCTTTGTGTAGCCACAAACAAACTCTGGAAGTGCACAAGCGTGGTAAGGGTAAACATGCTAGGTGGTTGGTACACAGCTTTGGGCATATTTTTGGCACTCTGTCCATACAATATGCAATGAAGGGTGATGTGCCAGTGTTAGCAGGAAAGAAAACGAGAAAAAAAATCCTTCACTGTCGAAAATAATTCAGTGAAGTGTAGAATTTAGCAGGGACTATTTATAAACTGGGAAAAACTTCACAGCCTGTACTTTAAGAGAAGGTCATGCAAGGCAAGATGGACAGGTGCCACGAATGAGGCTCTGGCAGATGTAAAAGCTGTTGTTTTTGTCTCTTTTTCTCACTCTGTTTCCTTTCCTCACTTCCTCCAGACTGCTGGTGTCTTTACACCATCTTTCTTACCAGTCCTTCCCCAGTGCGCATGTGTAAATTATTTGCTTCTGAGGACTTACAAGCAATAGGCTAAACCTTGAATTAAAACACTGTATCAAATGCACTCTTAGGAGTAAATGATTAAGTTTCAGCAGGTTGGCTGTCACTGAGTTCTGTATACACTCTCAAATGAAATCAGTCTGTATTTGGCAAAGAATTGATGTACAAATGGGAGGTGTGCTGTTTACTCACTGGCATTCTGAGTCAATATTGCTTTAGTGGTTACTACTGTGCCAACGGTAGGACTCTGGCAAAAGTAAGCAAATAATGGTTAAAGTCATACTGTGTGCTGAGGCCTTGAGTTGTATTTTTGCCCTTGTTGCAGGGCAGCTCACGCAACAAACTGCATCTGGTAGAAACTAAGTCTGCACACAGGCTGAACACGGTGGACTGTACCACTGGTTGAACAAGGGGAAAAAAAGCAACATATATGGTGAAGGTTGTGAAGTTGACTAAAGATTATTTGTGTATTTGACATGGGAAGGTGCAAATAAATGGTCACTGCAATATTAAAGTTGAACCTTTTCTTAAATCCTAAACTTATGTTACAGGTCCCACAGTGTTTGACCACGTATCAGTGCTCATTCTTGTGTAGAGGTTGCATCTGAGATGTGGCGGAAGTGCACACCTAAGACCACCCGAATCGCAACAGCTCCGGCCACAAAGTTTCCGCTTGCATCCTTTTTTTCCCACTATCTCACAAGATATATGAATAAAAATGTGATTAACACATCTTTAACAGGGGAATAAACTCGACCCTTCATAATAAAAAAAGGAAATTATTTTTTTTCCCATTAACTAAGTTAAATTCACATAAATGTGGTGACACCATTTTGGTGCACTACACCTACCTTGGTCACTTTTACACTTTAATTCTCCACACTTAACAAATGACGTAGCAAGTGTGTCTCTCTTCCCCAGTAATTTTGCTGTATGTCCTTGCCATGTTGAATGTAAAAAGAGAGTGAACAAGGAGAACATCAGATAGCATCCTCCCTACACCAGATCCAGCCAGATCCACTGATAGACGTGAGGCTGACGGAGAGAGTATACGCTCCAGACAGGATATTAGAATGGACGTTTCCTTCTTCCATACGCCACAGGCAGGGCCCTCTCCCACTTGTCTTCTCTGTAGAAAGACACAGAGAAAAGATAAAGACGTGAGCGGAGCTGACAGGCTGCTGGAGCCACGGTCTCCTTTGCTGTTTGCATCTTGAGCCAGTTTCTGATTTGATCCTGAGAGGATGATTGTGATGGGCGCTTTTTTCTTTTTTGGTATGTGGACAGCAGATGGCAAGGGATGATGCTGATCTCAGTGTCTAAGGTGAAATAAATGTATTTCATGCAAAGGGACAGCATTTGTCTTGTTTTAATTTAACCTTTATTTACTCATGTTGCCCCAGTGATATGAGTAATCTTTTTTATTTCAGGAGACGGGGTCAAGAGAGCCACATCATGATACATTTACGGTTGTAGGAAAACAAGATATAATATGAAAAAGGCGGTTTCAAACAAAGATGCAAAGGAAAAAATGAAAAGCAAAATCTCCAACGAGTAAAGGTCAAGGGCGTCACTTTTCTTGTAATGTCTATAATCTACAGAGAGATTCATACAACTAGGGCCAGATATACAAAGGTGTTTTTTTTGCCATTTTATATAAGCACAGATGTGCCTCATTTTGCCCTCCACACATAAATCAAAGTACACCACATTGTAATTTTTGTCTGCCATTTTAGTGACTACTGCCAAATGGTTCTATCTGTTGTGACAGTTATTTAGTAAAAAATAAATTGTTGAAATCTTAACAGATTAATAAATTGTTTAACCTGACTATCAGTCACTATTGTCAACTTCAGTTTTGTTGCAAACTGCAAGTCTGAATTGGAAAAATATCAACAACCAACTGTGAGCTTTTATCCTTTCAACAGAGAGAAGAAATGCAATTTTGAACTGCCCTTACAACCAAATTAGGCAGCCGTTACTGAATGTGACAAGTATTTTGTGGTTTCCCTTTATTTTTCAATTTTCTCAACAGCAGTGTAAGCCGTGGAAAATATTAAGACCAAACTCAAAATTTGTGGAAGAAAAAGGAAACCAGCTCTAGCGATATAATGAACTTTGCATGACCATCAACTCCACTTTAATTGACAGCAACTGCATTTTGTTAAAAAGTGCATCTGTGTGTGCATGCCAGTGCATTCATGCGTCTGAATTTGTCTGTGTAGGCCTGTGGATGGGCATTCCATTTGTGTGAGCATGTGTGCATGCATGCATATTTCATCACACATGGCCTACTGTACCTATATACTAAGCACTGTGCTAGCTGCAATTTTGCTTCTTATGACACCATAAGCTTTTAAATTTGACTTTGAATACATGTTCAAGTATTTGCATCTTGTGTATATGAGTGACTTACACCTGCACCATTATTATCACCACCACATTCCAACATCTCCCAAAAATGAAAATGTCCTAAAGAAGATGACCGATAAACTCTTCTCCTGTAAACCACTTTTTTTTTTTTTACCCTCAACAGCTTTATTCTAACATGACCTCATTAGCATGTAAAAGTGTGTCCACATGTGCTTGCCGTGCCCGTGCATGTGAACTGACACATAATTTACATACTTAACAAGCAGCCGAGCGTGAATAAAACACATGAACCGTAAGGAGACGGGAAACATCCTGCAACATATGTCCTGATCGGACGGTGGTTCAGCGCTCACCTTGTTTAGGCCTTGAGCAGAACACCTCAATGTCTCCATATAGCGAGAGCTGAACCAGATGTTGAATATTATGAAAATTATTCAAACTCTCCAGCTGTCGGGGCACAGCATTTTCTGTAACATTTTTATAGCACTTTGTGTGGTGCTGGTATGTCAGGAATGGTTTTTAGCTTGCTGTGAATCTGGTTTTGAGCTACACAGGATGGGGCTGGCTGGGAGATAATATACATATGGGATTACTATGTGTCGGATGCGGCACTGACTACAGTGCATAAGTATAAACAAGGCCATAGACGAGAGCGGGAATTTATGTTGGAGCTCAGTTGCACCTGGCCTCATCTTTCTTTCTGAGCCTCTTCTTTCTCCGTCTCTTGCTCTCGCTTTATCCCTCACCCTCAGATACCATGTATGTGAATTGGTAATTGCCTGATACACAAGGAGTTTAATGAGAAAATGTCTGGCAAAGGCAATCACCAGTTTCAGGCTATTTGCTTTCAGCACAGATTATTTTAGTGAGTGAGTGCACAAAATTGGATCATTATGGAGTGGGTTTTATGTGAGACTGACAGAGAGCATTAGAACAAGTAGGCATTTTGCTTTCTTGTTTAACCATAGCACTCATTTTTTAACTCATCTGTCCAGTAATGGTAAGCGGCTGACAGAACATTTAAGAGACCGTTTTAAAGAGAGTGATGATTGGAGAAGGTGCAAGACAGTGAGAAAGAAAAGGGATGCAATATAAAAGCAATATATTGGAAGAATATTTTTTGTATTTTTTTTTATCTTTATATGTGCTGATAGTTCCACTAGCATCAACATTTTTCTTCTTAAGGGTCTGCCCTTATAGCGGCCGGATTGACAGCACAGTGGTTCAATTAAAAATAACAGACGATCTAAAAGAATGGTGGGAGTAGGAGAAGGAATGAGAAACTGGCAGCAAGAAAATAAAGGAGGGAGACAGTTTTACAAATGGGATGATATTTGTTTTCAGCTGATAATGATGACAGCATTGATGAATATCAAATGGCTGGCATTTGTCAGTGGCCAGCTGCGGCTGGCTACCGGGCAACTTGAAGGTGTAAATGTTACACAGAGTGTGAAGCAGATGATCTAGCAAAAAGAACCAGACATTTAACTCTTGAGGGTTCAATAAAAGAAAAGAACTGTGGGAAAGCATTCAAGAAAAAATGTTGATTCACACAAAGATTTCTTTTCTCTTTTTTCCTTTTTACCACAATTTCAAAACATCACTCCTTTATGCTCATTCCCTCCATAACACCCTAAAATGAAGTGAACCTAAAACCTCCCTCAGGCCTGGTTCCATAAGCCAAGATATTTGTGTGGTTGGCACGGTATGGTCCTTATTTCCTATATACAGTATTTTGAACATATGGGCCTGACTGTGTAGACAAAGCTAGTCTATCCAATGCCAGCAGGGCAGCACATAAACTCCTAATCCTGTCGATCTTTCCATCCAGAAAAGTGCTGGAAGTTTTCCCAGAGTTACAGTAGGCTGAGGCCTTGATGACTTCACCCTAAGACGACCTAATTGGGGGAACTGTCATGACATTACAGCCAAACCCCCCTCCAGCTTAAATAAAACTTTGACTTTAAATCGTGCTGTGAATTATGGTCCTGAGGAAAATGCCAGTTGGGATTTTTTTTGATTGGTACTGTCAGAGGACATAATAAGAAATGGGGGTGGTGGGTCTGTGGACTGAGAAGTAGTGAATCTGTGAATGGGTAATCACATCTGCAATCCCAGTCGCTGCCACCTAATACTCACGGCAGGGTCCAAGGTAAACACAGCTGTGAAATGTCCTGAGTGACTGCACAAATAATAAATCTGTATGGGTGCAGTGGGCGGCTGCTGGGTTGCTTCTCCTTAAACCCGCTGTCTGTCTCTCTCTCATTCTTTCCTAGAGGGACAGTAGTACCAACACTCATAATCAGCTGTAGAATGCAATGACTATGCACGTATGAAAGACGGCAGCAAATCAAGATGGATGACAAAAAGAATGACAACACGCGTGCTTTGGAGGTATTGCAGATTTGGCTTCATCCATCCATCCACATTTATTCTCAATTTAGACAAGCTGTTTTGTTTGGAGCGCTGTGCTGCTTAGAAGTGTGTGAAACATTATGAGACAGAATGCATTCATGTGAGGAGAATACAATGTCCTCTTTTTAAAACTGTGTACTGAAGAACTGGCTTTATGTATTCGGTGGAGGTAAGAAATATGAAGCCACATTATATCAAATGTTACCTCCCCTCAGGACGTAAACTTTTTATACTTCAAGTTGAGGTTAAGGAAGCCAAAAATATGACTCAGACAGTGTTTGAAAAACAATTTAAAAAATACTGTTGATAGCCTGGTAAAGTTAAAATGCATTTAATGCTGGGAAAAATGTCTATTTTGAGTCGTCACACTAATCTGTTTCCAGGACTTAAGCCAAAATAAAGTCTTGTCCCTCTTAATGTTATTCCTTTTCCTGCCTAAAGAGTTAAAAGAGTGGAATTGGAAAATGACAGTTGAGCTACTGTGGTGTCAACCAATGTTAAACAACCATTATCCATCACTGACATTTACTCATGCAGCTACATGAGCAGCTATTGAACCAATAGGCCGACATTGCACACGACACAAACAGTCCAAGTAGTACAGTTAACTCAATTATTCAAAACATTTACAGAGGTAAAATGTGTTGTTTAACTTTGGAACCTGTTTGATCACTTGCATGGCTGCTGAGCGCTTATGACTTATCACATTCACAACATTGTGAATGAAACCTTGTCTGCCAGGGTTTTTAATGTGAATGTGGAAATAATCAACCCAAAATATTCACCCCAGAGTCTAACACAAGTTGAAAGTGTCAGGCAATGCAGAGGATGCACTGCTAAAGCAATTGTTTTTGCCTAACCCGTTCTGTCATTTCTTTGTCTCCAAAGTGTGGGGATCTCCTGCAGGGTGTTCAAAGCAGGTGTAAGGACACTGACTTTGTCATTGCTTTTACTTGTGTTCTTCTTGTCAAGAGGTGTTGAATTATCTCTGTTTCTCTGGCACTGTGAGCAGTTGTGGAAGCCTGGGAGTTTTTCCCACTCAGTCATCACAGACACCCAAAACACCTACCGGACACATCAGTGCTGTCCATGTCAATAACGTCAGAAGTGAACTGTGTTTGACTGGCCAGGAAGAAATTCAGTTTGACCACATTCCGGGGGTGATTATGCAACATTTCAGGTGTATTATGCAGATATATTCCCATGCCTTAAGACAGCTCCATCTGGAACAATATCCACCATACTTTTTGACTAAAGAAACAGCACACACCAACAATAAAAACTCAAGCAATATCCACAGCTATCCATAGCTGTGACAACCAGGACCTAGATATCCTCACAATACCCCTGCCACTAAAGAGTTGCCCACTCTATTACCATTTTATGTTTCCCAGTGCTTGCTGGGTAATACCGTCTCCAAGACTTGGAAAAACAGCAGAGGAGTTTATCCTGCCACCCAATGTGCAGCGGAGAAATATCTTCTGTTGACAGCGGCACAGTTATTACAGAAAAAAATCCCTTCGGCATCTCTGCTCAGCGCTTTTCTTTTCCTTGCACTTCTCTCCAATATGAACAGTCCAGCACTACAGCAATATTTACAGGGCACCACAGCACTTCTCACTGCTATTTTTTTTTATTGCCAGGACTGAATCCTCTTGTCAAAACAAGCATTCAATTAAATTGAGTTCCACGTGTTCAATGGATGCCTCTAAGGAGTTTTTCACACCAAATCTGTTTTTTTTTTTTTTCCTTTTCTTTTTCTGGACTCAAGGCCACTTACAGTACAGAGGCGGTAAGAAAATAAGAAGATATCCAGGGCTATTATCTTATTGTGCATATTATTAAATCAAAGTTCTGAGTATCACTGTGTTTTTAACTAGCTAATAATAAGTGGACAAATTAAAATGTGTACTGTAATATAATATAATGAACATTTTGAAGAGAAGATATAATCTCAGATAAGTCAGGTTGTTATGAGAAGCTCACCGCCATGAATACCAGCAAAGCACAAAAACACTCCTCTCATATCAGCCGTGCTGTTTTTACATACACTTGAGAAAGACGCCTTCTCTAAAGCAGATTAAATGACTTAAGATAGAGTGACGTGCTGTAGAAGTGAGAGCAGGCTGTGGGAAAGAATTGTTCATCCTTACGAGCGGCGTATTTGCCATGTAAATGAAATGTAAAGTATGTGTACTGCTTAATTCTTTAAATAAAAGGTCACTGCGGCTGATTTTCTCTATGCTGACTGGGAGCCATTTTGTCAGTTACGGTCACTATCAACATTTTGCTGTGCCTTTAAATGCACTTTCATACTTGGTTATGAAGACTTGTGTGTGGGGGGCACCGTTGTGTTGATTGAGTCACATCCAGCAGGACTGCTGTGGGTGCAAACAGCCTCTGGTATTAGCATGTATAAACAGGCTTATAAATGGAGTACTATTTGGCTGTTCATTTTCATCCTCTTAACAGTAAACAAGGCGGAACAGGCCCTGACACCCTCAAATAAATGGAGACCAACGCACGCAAATTCAGCTGCAGCGGGAAACCGAGGAGGGTTGTTTGAGTTAAGGTCAATCCTGTTTAGATTGCATTGGTCGTAGGCCGATTTTTTTTGCGTTTTGTTTGTTGAGCTTTTCTGCGAGGTTAATCATGTATTCATGTATTCTGAAATCTGATGTTGTAATGAATGTGACCATGTTTGCTTGCGTTGTTGGGCTGCTTTTTATGGTGAAGTGTGTGTTTGTGGTTGGAGTGGGGGATGGGGGTGGGTACAAAGGATTCAACACAGTGGATGCACTCATATAACTAGAGTTACATTCTAGAAGAGGCTCATGGATATAAGTATACAAGCAACCATATATCAAAATGTATGGGGACATAAGTAGATAGGACTGTGCTCACTGACTGTATTTTGTGATATATTAAATTATCAGAGCTTTGCCTGGGGTCAAACCAGGGATTTTAAAACTGACAGTTGTACCAAGTATCAATTGACCTTATATCAACGATAGCTGTTATGATCTTTAGAAGGTCACGCACCTGTTTAAAACAAATAAACAAACCTTAAACCTAATTTCACATGCGTATGAATTGAGGTCACAGCAGATCCAGAGCCATAGGGTCTCCAACTGCTAACTGAATAAATTAGATCACAACCACTGGCAGCTGTTTTCAAGAGACAAGACTCGCATGAGCTGAGTTTATGCTACCTACCTGGTATGAGATGTTTATCAGCTGCTGGTAAAGGAAGCTAAGCATCTAGTAAGATAAAGGAGGTGAGTCTGTGTTGGACTCCGGCTAATGATGGATCAGTGAGTGATTGCCGAACTGAACTTGGTTATTAAACCTCTGTGGCATTAGAGATAAATGGCCTCAAAGCTTCAAACTATACTAGCTTAAAATGTACACACTTACGTATACGTGTAATGATTACTCTTATTTTTCTACCAGCCATTCAGCTCTCAGCACAGTCAGATGTAATAGAAACTGTTTTCAAACTAAGTTACATGACAAAGTGAAAGTGAAAAATGAAAAAGTACTGAATGACAGTGTCAGTAGTTTCCTGTACTGAAGCTGCAGATCATTTTGATTTACACCTAAACGCTACGCTAGATTATACAGCAATAAATTGACGTGTCCTTGTCGAAGACAAGGACACGTCAAAAAAACATGTATTTACATTAAGTCATTTGATACTCTTCAGAAATTTAATTTTACATCATTTCTTTATTGGTCTTTGTGTCTTGGTTTGACTGACTGACATGTTGCTAATAATACCACACAAAAGGAAAATGGTGATTGGCAAAATGGTGGACAGGTTATACATGAGATCTCCATTCACTGAACGCAATCAGTCTATTCTAAAGAAGCCATTAAGATTAACGAAGTGCAGACAATGCAGCAAGTCATTGTGATCGGTCCCATCTTGTCTTTTTGGTGCTTTGCTAAAACAAAGACAGGATTAAGAGCATGGATTGAAATGGTAAACCACAGTCAAATACATTTGTTTCTCTAACTCGGCATAGTCTCCACACTCCCTGCGGCGACCTGCTCAGAGTTATTTATGATGTCGAAATTAATCTCACTTAGCGCGATGAGGCTCTCGAAGAGGGGCCCTCCTTCTGAGTTGGCTGCCGAGCGAGGGATGAGAGAGAGATTGAGGAGAGGAGAGAGAGGGAGAGAGCGCAGAGCCACCGAGGACTTATTCAAATCCTCCCTCATAGATTAGCAATCGCAGCTTGACAAGCCGCCCTGCAAGTTATTATTTATTAAATTTTTCGAAAATCGAAGCTGTTTCTCACTAACATGTCAGAGACAGGGGGGTAATCCGTTTGGAATTTACGAGTGATGAGACGCGAGACAAACTCGCCGGCGTGTCATGGAGTACCGAGGATGCAGGAAGTGAAATATGCAAATGAGGTCTGCGGGCTTTAAAGCAGCTGTCTGTTTGATTGCTGCTCTCTGGCATTGTTTGCCTGTGATGGATGGAGGCTTTCATTGCAGGGGCCCATTAGGAGTACAAATATTATGATTTATGATTACACATGATCTTTGATTGCGAACTGGTGTGAGGCTCTTTAAATGTATGGTGTGCTAGTGTTCAGAGGTGTGTATGTAGATGTAAATAAAGACTAATAGTGGAAAATAAAAATCTAAGTGCTCACTTGATTGCCCACTGTTGCATTTTGACAAAGGAGCCAGTGAAGATTTAACTTAGGTAGTTATCATAAGGTGCTCATGAGAAATGGAAAAAAAAAAAAAAAAAAGAAAGAAGAGAGAGCCAACTCGTGCAGGATCTGCATCAAATTGAACACTCTCTGCAGCCGTTTCTCTCTTGACTCAGACTTAATCTATTAAGATAATCTTTCTGCTCAAACAAACAGAATGTGACAAGGACTGTCTGAGGGAATAAACACAGCTCCTTTGTTGCAGCTTCCTCACTGGGACAGTGTTTTAAACAGATAAACAAAGCGTGCAAGTGAATACCAGTCACCACTGGCACCTCTTTCTGCAAATGCTGATTCTAATAGAATAAGTAGAGTTCAGTTGCTTGTACGGAGCAAAAGAAAAGTAATAAAAACTATGCAAGCTCATGATGACATCTAATTAACATGATATACAGTATATTCAATGATGTTTGCCAGTGTGCATAAAATGTACTACTCTACAAGAAGTTTTTTTGGTAAACTTAAATTTGATGTAAAGTAAAACTGATGCTGTATACATTTACATGAGTAAAAATAAAAGGTCACTTTTACAAACAAAAAACAGAAACATAACATGTTACTGTTTTTCTATTTGACCAAATCCTCATTCATATACAATAATGAGTATTTCTTCTATCCAAGATGCCAAAAGAATTTCTCTCTAATTTTCCAGAGAAGCATCACATGGTTTGACCCTAAATCAGTCCAAGGTCATTCTAATAAAATACAACTTGATTAATCTTGTAGAACAAGAGGATGTGTAAAAAAAAAAAGAAAAAGAAAAAAGGTCAAGGTAGGGCAGATTCTTTTTCACAGTCATGTTCACCCTTAAGGGTTGCAATAAGCCAGCCGGCTCATTATAGCAGCGACCCTCACAGAATATCCTGGCATCATTTGGCGACCTTAGCTCTGTGACATTTATAAATATTTGACAACAGATGAGTGGGCTCCGTGGGATGCCACTGCTACGTAGCACCACAGACAAGTCTGCTAATAAAGCAAAGGCCATCAGCGGTCTCTGCGTTGAAGACCATGCTCAATATCCAGGGGAGATAGTGGTGAAAACACACGCGCTCCTGCTGATGCACACACACTGATGCATGTGGACACACTTGCCTCGCACAAAGTTGCAAACACCATCAAAAAACGTGGAGGGAGCAATTCGGAGGCCGTTTGGAGTGTATGAGCATGTCATCACAGTCCATAACAGAGCGAATGAAAAAGCAATTAGATTCTTTGTGACCAACTGTGATTTCAATAATAATATTGCTGTGCCTCTCATTTTCTGATCCCCTCACAGTTCTGCTGCTGCACTTGAGACAAATTGTAACAAATAAAGTATGATTCCCGTGGTCACGCTGTGGACAGTCACAGCATCACCACTGACTGGATGAATAATGCAATGTGTGTGTGTGTGTGTCTGTGTGTCTGTGTGTGTGCGTGTGCATCAATCTTCTTCCCAGGCAGTTGTTGACCTTCCAGGTTTGAATGAGAAACAGGTGGTGGGGCCAAGCGCACACTCCCTCTCGGCTTGAAGGAAACACCAAAACAGTGTAATAGCTGACATGTTGCTAATAATGCCCTAAACATTACCTGATGAGGTGATTTAGTGTGTATCGCGTACGGTGTAATTCATTTACCGCCACATTACACGAGAGATAGAGTGTAACATCTACTGTAAGTGGCAGTTGCGTGTGAAAGGCTGGTTTTCTCCTCGCAGTTGCTTGTCTCCCCTGCCCCACTTTATCCCACAAGTATTTTGACGTTGGATAAATAGTTGTTAAGCCAAGCTGATAGTTACACAACACCCCGGTCATATGTTGACACTTCTGTAAATATAGCAAGAGAACAAAAATTGCAGCGACATCTGCTGTCATCTGTAGCTTCTCATTTAATCATCTTGAGAATGCGAGGCCTGAATACTTGGGATTTCTTCAAAACAGTTTGCTGAAATGTGAAAGTGTGTATCCTCTAGCAGAACAATGTTAGATTGTCAACAGGGACCATATAGACATCGTTGTGTATATGGTGCAGGTTGCTTGTCCTTGTCTTCTTTTTCTGCTTCTCCCCCTCTTCTTATCGGCCTTTTCATCTATGATTACTCCTCCTTTGTTCTTGCTCACTTCTCTCCTTCCTTCCTCCATTCCTCCATCCCCCTCTCTTTCTGTCCATCTGTATATGTTGCTCTCTCTGTGTTGGCACGTGCATCGCTGTTTCCCTGTTGGTTCTTGGCCAGCTCCCCCACTCCTCTGTTCTCGCTCTTGTTCACCCACCCCCACCTTCCTCCTCCTCCTCCTCCTCTTCTTCTTCCCATTTTGCAGTGTGCCAGGGTCCGGGGGGCTCGGCACAGTGTACAGCCCAGTGGCCTAAAAGTGAATACTTACGTAATTGCCAACTGTCTCCAATCATTAGGGGCAGCCCTTAAAAAAGACATGCTTCGCCGACAGCTGCGTCCCCTCGCCTTTGCCAGCCTTTCAGATCGCATTTGCTTTAAAGGGCTCGTCCGCATTATATTTAACCCCGAGAGCACACAGTGCGCTGTGGATGACGAGGGACATAGATAAAGGGTACACTATTTATGCCGGGTTATGCAGTGGGATGTATGAAAGCAAAGTATAGATTATCTCAGGGTGTGACGTGCACCGAGACTGATTGTGTTTATGTGTAATTTTACTCTAACTAATTTTGCGGATTTTGTGGCGTGACTTCATAAACACCAGGTCAATCATTGCCCAGTAATTACCACAGCATGTGTAGCAATCAAAGTAATGACTTTATTGTTTTTGAAACATGGAACACGGTTGAAAATGCATTTTTCCCAGCCATGTACAAGTTGTGAGCTACTGCATGAGCTGTGTGAACACATGGGACGCTCGGGGTCTTGCTCAAAGGACACGTCACTAACTCAGGGATCAGACCTTTGACCTCTTGTGTAGATTGTTTTTTCAGACTCATCACAATCCATTCTCTTTGTACAGCAGGAACCAAAGCTGTGTTGCTTCTCCCAGACCGGCGTGAACTCTCAATTGAATCCACTGATATAATGTGTGGAATTAAGGTTGAGATGTGCTCAGGAGAGACTCATTTGTTTATATTAACTACTGACAGTTTCCTGACAGTTCCTGCTGAGAGATGAACGTACATTTTTTTCCCCGTGCTTTCAGAGACCTCCCACAGTATGGTTAGTGACAGCTGGGTCAGGTCCCCACATATCGGGGACACAGCTGCCCTGCAGACATGTGCTCTCACACACACACGCACGCACACTCCCATGTACCAGGCAAACAGGAACAGGAAAGCAGAGCATCTGAACAGCCTCAGAGCAGAAACACACAACCACATTTCTGTTGTCTGACGAAAACCATGTATCTGCAAAAATATATTTCATCAAAGAACAAAAGAGCGATTATTTTCATGCTGATCGCCATGTGTTTGACAGAAAAATGTACAGTACAAGAGGTTTCAAAGGAGCATACATGGTCATGAGCATTTTCAACTTAAGGCTGAAAAACAACCATTTGAAAAACATTTTTTTAGGGATAAGTTAAAAACATGCCTTACTTTATCTTTCAAATGACCCTCCATAACAACAGTATTTCTGCACTGGTGTTCATCTCTGTGATTGGTATGTTTCAAACTGTTGCTTAAAGAGAGGTTGGTATTTAAAATAGGGCATGTTTTGTCAGTCACAGCAATAAGCCCTGGTGTAACTTATACAATTAATTACATTTTATCAGATTGATTCACATTGTGGTTAGCTGTAGCTACATAGTTGAAACAAGCAAAGATACATACATTTATAAGCACTTGAGTACACTGTTATTGAGGTGTATGGAAGTATAGCTACTCCTACATTTGCTCTGACTGGATCACAAAATGCAACAATGCCTTTTTTTTTCAAATAGCATATTATTCTAGACACTGGCTGTGGTGTTGGAAGCCAATGGAGAGAGCCAGATGAAGCCAGATTGTTCCTGCAGCCATTATCCATTTGGTCCGATGGATTTGGTGTTAAACTCGCAGCAAGTCCTTTTTTTAAAGATATTTTTTTATGAAATGACAAAATACATTGTATGTCCATGACCTCAAGAACAACATTTAAAAGTGATTTCCTTTCAGATGACCTTGTTGACAGGTTGAAGTCACTGATGTACCCATCACTATAAGGTAGGGGCCTTGGTGTTTTCCAGGGAGTATGGCCAGGGTATGGACGCATACTTCATTATACTAAATATGCAAAAAAGAAAGATCGAAAAAAGACTCTGTATTATTTCTTACCAAATATCCATCACATATTGTAGGTGTTTCTGCCATTGTCAAAGTGGATTATAAATGCAGGTGGTGTTCAGTGAGGTGGGTGGAGGTGGAGGAGTGTGGCAGCCACCTCGGTATCACACCGAGTGTAGTTCGGTGTGTCTGACAGTGCAGTCGTGCTCACTGTACTGATTTTACACATACAAATTACAGGAAAACTAAAATCATACTCATTGTGATATATGCATTGTATTAAGAGATATTATTAAATTGATGCTGTTGTCCACAATTCCTGACAGTTATGATGGAATCTGGTATAATGGTTATATGGTTGAGGTGAAAGTAGTCAGATATTTGGGAAAGGCAAAGCCAGGCTTTCCTGAATCCTGCCACCTGCCACATCCTGGCATCATCCTCACATTTCAACAGCTGTGGTGCGCTCCACAACTAACCACAAGTGTCACAAGCTACAGTCCCACCCTTGCCTCTGTGCTCCGAGGTTAATGAATGTGATTTTGGCACAGCACTAATGGAATTTGATTTGAGATTTGAGTTGGTTTATATCTTTTACATTATTTGAAAGGTGCTATGCCTTAACGGTTGACTGGCATTTGTACAAATATCACAATTTGAATGTTTATGATAAAGTTGATGTGTAAGTACAGTAACATGTGATTTAAAGTGAAATCAAATGTGTGAGGCATCATTACCATTATACATAATGATGTCTCTCACATTTAATTCTTACAATCTGGCTTCAATTCACCACCTCGCCATCTGCGTTGCCTATTTCCTGTCTCCAAAATGTTCATATGCATGGTTTCAGGGTTTCAGTACAGGTGCATTCATTTCTCTGTCAAGTTTGATTTCATATATTCCAACTTTTGTGTGGGCAGTACGTGCTGTATGTCTCTATAGGGTCCTCTTTTGTCGGTACGCAACCGTCATAAATGAGGCCCCTAATCACCTTCAACAATGTGGGCCTTATTACTGCGGAGGTATACATTCTCTCTAATTACAGTGGAAGCCATGGTCTGAATTTAACAACAAGATAGATGTAGCACAAAATAGTTTTATTGTGTTATAGTAGAAAAAGCATTTTGCATTCATGTATTGTTGTGTTTTATGTACATTTTATGTGCTGATTTTATATTTTATGTTTAATTTTGTTGGTCCACTGGGTTTTTAAAGTGCTTTATAAATAAAGTTGGTATGGTATGGTATGGTATGTATTGTTTTAAGAGTGCATGCCACTCACTGTTATCCCATGTGCAGATCCCAAACTCTCCCAGCAAGTTCAGTTTTTGTAACTCAGTATTTCTAAAATCTTTACATATGGCCATTGGCAAAGTGTGCATCCAAAATCATCACAAACACTGACCGTTTGGTGACGCATTAGTGCTGTGGTTAAGGTTTTGATCACGTCTGGACATAAAAAGGATCTGATTATTTTTGAGGGAAGATCGGGTTGAAGTAGCTATTTCGTTAAAGTTACGTGGTGACCTCTTCCCTACGTGAACTTTCACTTAGACTCTAAAAACATCACCTTACTTCCTCCTTTGTTCCAGTCATAATTACTGTATCTACTACAGGACCCTATCACCTAAGTGTCGTTTTGTGGCACTTGCTGAGGTTATTGTTCTCTTTGAGAGGACAGTTGTAACACTGGTGGCCACTGTAGCTTTTCAGTTGAGGTCAGCAAGACAATTTAGGAAAAAATATTCACTTTCATTTATGTAATTTGAAGGGGAAGCTAAAATGAAAACACTTGAAATGTCTGTAATATTTTCTAGTTGTATTATAAAACATTTATGATATTATAAAACTTTATAAAATATTCTATGATGATCAAGTCTTGGCACAGTTGTTGCTGAGTAGTGAAAATCATTGCTGTTTTATCTTGGTTCATCTCATTTTGCTTTTAATACTTGTGGGTCTTTAAACAAAACATTTATTACAGACATCCCTCCCTATACTGCAACTACAACTCTTTTGAAACTACTTCAAAATGTACCTGCTTTTCAGTGAGTGAAGGAATTTGAGTTGTTTTAGGGGGGTGAAAAAGAAAAAGAAAAAAAGAAGCGCAAATAAGTGTGTCAGGCTGACGGCTTGTGTAAACGGTCCCCTAACAGAAGCTCAGAGAGCCATGAATCAACCATGAAGGATAATCAAATCAAATGCAAATGTGGTTTGTTTGAATTTTTTTTTCTGTTGCTGATGCTTGATGCCCTGAGGGGCCCTGTCAGTTGTATGGGGAGGGGCCGTACATAATGAGGGGTCACGCTCGAGGGGCCCTTTGTAAACATAGAGAGTGGTGGCCCTTTTCTTAGAGACAAGATTGTGGAATTAGTCCAAGACAAAGGGAGGTGTAAGCTAGGAGGACTCTTGCTCACACACACACACACACACACACACACACACACACACACACACACACACACACACACACACACACACACACACACACACACAGCGCGCGCGTGCACACGAGCACGAACCTACTACCTTTGTCCTTCTCATTCTCCATCCTTGTGCAAACCCTTTTCATTCATGAGACTACTCTATGTGTGTGAGACATGTAGCGAGGGGCCCATGGGAGGTTACTGGGAGCTCTGAGGCCTTTGGGGTAAAAACTGCATTTTGATATTGATATGCCATGCAGTTGGACATTTCTGAAAATCTGGGAATGCGCTCCAAAATTGGGCCTACAGCCAACAGATCTGTAGCCATCTGTTCTTGAGTTGAGAAAATGATGATGTCTCAGGTGAATTTTGAGAGGACCATGCTTCTTTAATCTTTTATTTATTAAAGGAGGGTTTGCTTCCTTTGGATAAAGGTTTGATCTCGTGGAAAGTATGTATTTTAATCATATTTCATGTTCATATTGTTACATATGGCAACTTCTCTTCATCCTCATTTCATTAACAGTCCTTATCAACATGTAGCTGTAACTTAGAGAAAGGAAGGAGAACGGAAGGAAGGAAAAACCTGGCTCGAGGTTTTCTTATTTTGTAGTGATGTGCTAGATAGTATTCCCCAACATCATCAGCAAAATACCATATTTGGGTAGTCCTTTACACAGCTCATCTCTACAGTAGAGTTCAATACAGAATTTATGACAAGGGCCACTGAAGATATTCTGGGGGCTTGTGCCGGAACATCACATTATTAACCCACTTTCTTTCCCTTTAATTTGTCTCCAAACTGTATATTTTAATAAATTTATTGAAATGATCCCAAATGAAATCGCATATGTACAGAGTAGCAGTAACAACATGCGTCATGTCAGCTTTGGTTCCTGTGCCTCACATGCGTGAATGCTTTGATCATTCCTCCTGTTTACAGTGTCCATTGAAAGGTCCCATCTAAGTGAAAGTGATTAGAGCAAAATCTAAAGTCCTCATTTCTGTAAGAATGTATTTCACAGTTTATCTGAGGCAAACTTATCACTTATTTACAGTTACTTTTAACAAGATTTCTTGTTATTGACATTTCTGACAGTAAACAACAATGTAATCAATGTAATCATTTTTATCTAATGTAAATATATGTGTTAAATGTAGGCCACAATTGAATCAAAAATAAAAATAAATCACTTGAAGGTGTCGTAGCCATTAATTTTTTTCTGAATGAAGTTTTAAAAGGTTTGAAACAATACATAATTTCTCTTCTTTAAACCTATACCACATAAAGAATTAAAGTTTCTGTATAGTCATAAACTCCTACATGCTAATTTTAAGATGTTGGTGTTTAAATTCTTTATTATATCAAAATGTAAAACTAAGGTTTCTTTGTGTAATGCATGAGGCAATACAGCATTGACATGAGTGGAGTTGTGCTTTGGTGCTTTGAATAACAAGGGCTGGATATATCACATTGCCTGACTCATGTGGTGCACAAAAATAAACATATTGTTTTCTTCCTTTGCTTTTGCGGGTACATCTCACTCTCTACTATACACTTTAAATCACACTTTGTTTTTAATCGCAGATGTGTTTGCTGTATTGAATGACTTTTGTTTAAACATGAATCATAAATCATCATGATAATTACAGACAGAAATCTTTATTCAGATGCTGTCTGAAAAAACACACACACACAGTAAAGCTTAGGTTTATTTCCACTGTAGTCTACCCTCAAACATTTTATAGCTCTTGGAAGTCACATCTGAGGGTGCCTGTGGCATTCATAGAAGTAGGTTGGGGAGAGTGTGTCATAGCCCCCAAACAGAGAAAAACCAGACAATATGTGCGAAACAGCTTTGAGGCCTCCCACCTGTCTCCTAAACGTCATGGCAGGACAGTAATTTTAAGTGGGTAGGGTGATGCAAAGTCAACAACAGGTTTCCTAAAACAGCTGAAGTGAACCGAACACAGTTGGAAAAGTTGAGACATGAGTTCATATTACTGTACAGTCACTGGATCATAAATTTGGCATCAGGCCGCACTGCCACTACTGTGAATATAGACCTTGTTACTAGAATTCCAGTGGCCCTAATCTCTCATAAAACTTGCACATGCATTTAATTTATCTGTTGAATCGTACTAACCCACAATTCACTTCTAGAAACGACAGCTAGACGTTTGTTTCAAAGTGATAAGAAACTTTAAAGGTACCTTCTGACTCAATGCTGCACTATGTTATGTTATGATAATTCTATTTGTTTGGCTATTTTCCCATCAATTAAGCAGGCAATGACAAAATATGATACAGACTGCATGCATCATTTGAATGCTTGTATCCTTATCTGGTTTAATCTGAAAGAAAATAAGATAACGCTATCTTTCCAGATCCAAAGAGCAAAGAAGAAATATAGACATTTCAAAAATATCAAGACAACCTCATTTTAAAACGTTTCTGAGCTGTGCTTACTTTATTTACATGTCCTTGAGCTTAGGAACAGGTGCCTTCATAAAAGCAGGGCAACCAATTTATTTTGCATCCATGTAGTGTTTGAGGGGACCGTAGTTCATTTGGTTAATATAGCAAAAGCAAAGCTGACTTTAACAACATGGTGATTCACATGCAAAACAGAGGGCCTTCTTTCAGTGCCATGTGGAAGAAGGCTCGTGCGTAATTATAGAAGAAGGGTCTCAATAGCATCGTAATTGGAGGCAACACCCGGCAACAGAAAGGGGCCATGGGGCTCTGAACATGTAGAGAGGTTTATTGCAATGAGGTCCTCAGTCTACTACTCTTTAAAAACCACAATGAAGGAGAGTGGGGAAACAATGGCGGGTTAACATGATTGTGCTTGTGTGTTTGACTAGGCCTGGGAGCTCTCTGTTGTCTTTTCTACTGCTCTCCTGGTGAGGGGGAAGTGAGGCGTACTGATGACAAAAGCGACGGGTGCTTGGGAGCATAAAGGGACTGGTTAATCATGGCCCTAAACTACAGGAAGTGTCTATTCAATGAAGCCTCAGGCAGCCAAGCAACAGTGCAATCTGGGCACTGGTGTGGACCGAGGTTTAGCAGCGGGAAGGTGGCAGCAGAGGAGGAATTGAGTTATGACAGATTTACAGACCTTTATGGTTGTTGTAGTTGTCGTAAGGTACAGTTGACCTGCTTGAACTGCTTTGATATCCGTTTGGGCTAATTTCTAGCACTTACTTGGACTTTTCCCAGTGACTTGACATAAAAAATGACTAAATATAATGAACAAATACTGTACAATGTATGACGTGGCAAAGATTAAATGCAAACACAAACTCTTTTTTTGTTAACTTCTTGTTGCATTATTGTCTTATTTACTTAGTTGTATTCCTTCTGACTTTGAGCACAAGGGCATTAATGCATTTTTTTCTGCCCTCACCCTCACCCTTGAAACATAATAAATTAAGTTCTTTCCATCTTTGCGTGCCACCGCAATAAAAAACATGAAGACAGCTGAAGCCATTTAAAGCAAATGTTTATTATCCAGTTTGGGTGTGCACCCATCCTGACTAACTGCTAAACAGATTTTCTGAGCTGAAAACATATTAAAATATCTTTCTGATTCCGCCGACTTGCACCAGAATTTGTGAGGCTGAAAATAATGAATTGCCAATGCCTCACGTACACAAATGCATCTCTAATGAGTAGTGTCCTACTTGTTCAATTCATTACAGAGATTTTCTGACGCTTTCATCTTGTGCACATGCCTCTGTGTATGACTACAAACCTTGTGTGCTGCATAAGTTGTCCATGCTTTCTATGTGTGTGTGTGTATGTGTGAGTAAGAGAGACAGAGAGGGAGGTGGTGGTGGTGGTGGTGGTGGGAGGGGGGGTTGGTAGTTTGTACACATCCGCATTATCTCTCGCTGCTCATCCGGCTGAGAAGCTGGCCTTAATTACAACTGTCTGCCTGAGTCACTAGCATGCTCCCCTACCCACACAAATAGACAGCAACAACAGGCAGGATCTCAAAGGAAAGGCAAGAGTGGTTTCGCCTTGTAGCTGGAGGGCAACTTCTCCCTGCCAATGAGATACAAAGGTACTGTGGGCCCACATCCAAATGGATCCCTAGACCCTTTTCCCTTGGGCCTTGTTGACTTCCAATTGCTGTGCCGGGGATGGGAGTTTAGATGAGCTAAATCCATTGTTCAGGTTTTTTAGCCTCTTGGTTAACTGGTTTTGTTGTCCCCTCTCTTTTCAACCTTTTAAAATCATCTATATCAAATCAACTTTGAGCTCTGAAATGGTGGCTGAGGGACTGGTTTAGAATAAGGCTGTAAGTTTTTAGAGAATGTACGTCTATCTAATTCAGACAGCGATCATCCCAGAGGCATTGCACTATATCTTGTCTGGCTGCTTTGATAGAGTCTTCATGTGTAGGCAGTTTTTTTTTTTCTTAACCCACTCCAAATGCCTGAAACTGTCGACTCAAATGAAAAACTTTACATGGGAACTGACGGGGCTTCAATTAAACATCTGGAAAGACCAGGCACAGCCCAGCTTGGGTGGAAATCGGGTTGAGGCTATAAATAAATTCCATACATTTTCTGTGGCCGGAGCCTCCCCCCGCATGCAAATAATTTCATTTGATGTTTCCATAAAGTATAACAAGGCTTGGATTTTGTCCAAGACATCTTGTTATTTCTCACTATTGACAATGTCCCTCAAGCACAATGTTTTAGTAGCAGGCATCAGGGGCCCCGTATGGGGAGGGATAAGGGAAGGGGTGTCAAAAGGCTTTCTAAAAACAAAAAGAACAGAAAGACAAGAGTGAGAAAAGGATGGTGACAGTACACCAGATTTTTCACACAAAAAAAGACAGTGGGTTGTGCTAATTAACTTGTTTAGTTTACAGTAAAGCAGGTCACTTTTGCTCCCAGTAGTTACTTCAATGTTAAAGCAGAAGTGAGTGGTCCGGTCGTTTTCGCTAATGCTGCGTTCCAGGCAGGCTTTTGAAATCGTAAATTACAGCTTCAAGTCACAACTTACGACTTTGTAGCGTTCCAGGCAACCCACTCGTGTTTTTCCGACCTGTTTTACCGGTGAAAGTCACTATAACGGCCACTCGTAACTTCCGACCCGTGAAATCGTACCAGTACATCTTTTTGTACAGTCTATGTACCAGATCGAACTGGTACGACTTCACAGGTCGGAAAAAATGAGTTTCCTTGAACGCACCATAACAGTCCTCGTCCCTACGTCGCCACATTCACGGCGTTCCTTGGCTGCACACACAGCCCTGCATGCTGTTCTCTCTCCCCATTGGATAAAAACTGTAGGATACGATAAATGTTTTCTCTTCGGCTCAGAGCAGAGCAGAGGGACTGACAGACCCGTGTTTCAGTCCAAACACTCTATGTAAGTGATTGCTGTCGGAAGATATAACTATTTAAGACTTATATTAACACAAATATTTCACTTACTTCTGCTTTAACAACCCCCTCATCTTTTAGCCAACATGTATTCAGTGCAGGTAAACTTAAAACAACTTTTCAGCCCAGTGAGAATTTTTCTTATTGTGAAAAGAGAAACACAATATTATATCATGCCATTATCTAAATGTTTCATTATCAGACAGATTTTTTCTTTTGTGATTTTTTTGCACAACCCACATTTGACCATTACTGGACTGAAATGCACTGCTCTGTAGATCTCTTTTCCATTTTTTCTATTGATCATCATTACATTGATTCACAGTTGCATGTCTGCAGCTGCGGTTATATTGTCCAGCATAACACACTGGTGTATAAAGGCTATGAATGATGCTGTAGCCATTTCTAAAAAAAAAAAAAACGTACTGTGACCTTTGCTTGACGTATAGACATACCTGTATTGTTTTCTGGTAAAGACAGTCTTTGCGTACATGCCAATAGGAAGGATCACAAGGCTTAAAACAGATGGGTGATAGCTACAATATGCCATCCCAGAGTTCTGCACAGGTCCAGTTTTCCAAACCCACACCCACTCTGCACCCATAACACTAATTAACACACAGGCTGTGTAATCACTCACTTGCAGGATGGCTGGTCTGAGGTCATGGTGACTAATTAAGCTTGATGGAAAAAAATACACTAGTCTAGAGGTTTAAAAAAAATCACAATGTCAGTATTTCTTTCGAAGATACTTTAGTTGATAATCACCAATGTTACCAAGCTTACTTTTTCATACATACTTTATTCAAGTGTGCTTGAAATGTTTTATTAAGATTGTATCTATCCACAGGGCTTTTATCTGTAACATTCAGTGAGCTTGGGTTTGACTACTATCACTACAGTAGTATATCCTTACCATGTGTGCTATTCTAAATGTTTCTGTGGAGAGATGATCAGAATGTATTTAGATTCTGAGAGAATTGGAAAGTTATCAGATGACCAAAGTTACCCTCAGTGCATTTATCTGCATTATTACTACAGCAGAGATAAAGGTTAGATAATACAATTAAAACAATTTAGCCTGATAGCGGCCCTTCTATTCTTGAGAAATTCTGATGAAAAAACGGAGTGAAATTCACACATCAGTTTTACCAAGGAGAAACAGTAAAAGTAGTTCATCTGGCAAGGAGCAAAAAAAAAAAAAAAAAGGAAAGTCATTCAGATTAGAAATGTGATTCTGAACACCAAATAGTATTACAAATGCCCATGTTCTGCAAGCCCAGCACCTAGATCCACTGGCGCTGTGTTATTACTGCTCAGGATGAAGTTCGTACAGTCAGTCACCCGGTGTGAGGCGGCGGCTGACTTTGCTCACCCAGTCGCTCCTCTGCTCCTCTCTCACTGCATTAACAGCAGGGAGTCGACTCCCAGAGCCTGTAAAAGACACAGTCCATTAAGTCTCCTACAGGATTCACACACTACTCAGATACATGATGAGAAAAGAAAAAAAGAGGGCAAGAGAAGAAAACACCCAGCTTTGTGAACATATACTGTACTGTCTTTTTGGTATAGACTCCTGATGGTCACATATAGTGGTGATTACGCTTTCTGTAAACACATCTGTAATCTGACCGTGACAGTGAAAAGAAAGAACGCTAGAAGGTATACAGTATATATAAGTTGATAGACAGAAAGAGAAAGCGTGAGGTCGAGACAGTTTGTATGCATGTATGCATGTTTAGATTGACAGGCAGGTGATGCACATTAAGGCGTGTGTCGAAAGGAGAAGAAAATAGGCCGCATGTTTGCTTTCGTTTGCATTTCTGTTTGCATTCACACACAAAGTTCCATGTGAATGCACATTCTTTCATTGTGAATTGGCACAGAAAATACACAACATGAGGTCAAAGCTAACTGGAAACATGTTACTTTTAAATTGCGTGTGTTGACATTGTGACAATCACTCAATGCCATGTTACAACATCATTTCATTATGAGGAGAGAGGCAATGGGGATGATATTTTACATCAGCACAGAAAGAACTGGCTGCTTATTTTTGGCTTCTTAGAGTTGGGAGATGAGATTTATCCTCTAATTCTGACTGAAGGCTTGGCGTCACCCATCTCTGTAGCTAATTGTATTATTGTGGTCTGTGCGGTTCAAGTGTTGGCTGTGCACATTTTAAAAGTTAAATAAAATACATGCCATTTAGTTGTCAACTCTCTCCTGTGATGTTGACAAAATAGGCGTTGTTGTTGATGTTCTCCAAAACCCTTTCTTTCTTGTCCTTTTTATTTTTTAATTTATCATAGATAAATTGCTAATCCTTTTACCACCCATTCCAGAACATGCAAACCTTTTTCCCTTGGTGCGTTTTGAACTCAAATTTCCATGCAAGACAAGAGTAAAGGCAGCATCTTCACAATTACCAGTGTTGTATGGATATTGATTTGTGCTAGTTTGCAAGAAGGACAGAGGCAGAATAAACCTCTTCCTTATCACATGAATTGCATCAAAATAATTGGCAGTGCCCAATTATGCTGTGATCCGTGTACAGGAGATCAGATGAACCGCTTGAAAACAAATTTGTAATCAGGAAGCCTCTGGTATGAATCACAGATGTGATGCGAAATGTTTGGTTAAAATAGGGCAGGGCAACGGCAGAATGGCAAATGTCTTTTCAAATGTCATGTCAGAACTCAATGAAGAAAATTAATTTTTCTTGACAGCAAGTGATAACTTTTGTGACCTCATCACCTGTTGTGCAACACCAACATACAACTAAGATTCTAAGCTGTTGAGCAAGTAGCTGTTACACAAGTTCCACTTAAATGTCAACATAGCTGACTGTCACACAATATGGACTGTACATTGAGAAGACATTTGGCACCTATAGACAGTATTATTATGTTGGTATTATAATTGAATAAAAATCAGCGTGTTACAACAGCGCATTGATTTGAATTACTTGGAGGCAAACCATTTATGTGCTCTGGTTTATTTACAGAGGTACAGTTTATTCTGTAAAACAAGGAAAGATATCAGTTTTACCAGTCACACAAAATAAGACTTAAGTGAAGTGACTTGGGTAAATTACTTGGACTGCTGCTGGTTATGTTTGTGAGAAGGAGAAGATAAATAAAGTGCAGGGCTGTCAACCACTTAAACCTAGTTTCACTTTTTATTGTAATTGATTTTTTTTTACTCTGTGCTGAAAGCAGAAAGACATGGTGTTGTCCAAGGTGTCTGGCTACCAAAGGGATGTTTATCTGATTAGTTGTGCAAGCACCTTTTTATACTCCAACTGGTTAAATTAAATCACAATGCGCATACTTGAAATTTTCAAAAATGTGCAAAGGTCAGAATGTGAGCAGAGCAGTGCTTTAATAGTTGAAGTGAACTTGGAATCAAACCAGTGAGTTGGTGGTATACCACCAACATATACCTACATGAACTATGGTGTCTATGGGCATTCAGGATATTGGCATAAAGAAAAGGATGCATAGAGTCAAAAGCCCACAAATGACATGAAAGATCAAGAGAAATGTTCCAACACTTTATAGGGGGGAGGAAACTGGTGATAGGTCAAGCTTGAGACAAAGCACTCAGAATGAATGCCTTCCAACCATGAAATGTCGTCGCTGTCAGTCAGTGGGTGAACAAGATTGAAGCTGGCACTAGCCATGTCACAAGGTGGCTCCTGTCTGTGGAGTTTTCACCATCCTGCTTCAAACAGAACCAAACAGTGAGCACTATGACAGAATATATGGTTTAAATAACAATTGCTCAAATTGTGTTGGTCGACATGACAAACTAAATAAATATGATTGAGTTAAAGGAATCACATCAGTACAAAGTGTCTTTTCGTATGTACAAAGACATCTAAAAACATTTAAACAGCCCTAACATTTAGAGCTGAGGATGGGAGATAAACATGTGACCTTATAGAATATCATTCATACCAATTAATCTTTGCTAACGTAGTGTTGAGCTTTCATCACACTTTGACCAATTAGCATTTGTGAATCATTCTTGGTGGATGATGTGACCTACTTGAGGAACTGGATGGAGGCGGAGTTCTTGCATCAGGATAGTTTGATGGTATATGTTGTCAGCAGGATCAGAAATTGAGCACAGAATGAGGGCTCCAACACTGATCCTCTTCTATAAGGCCTGCCTTTAGATTTCAAGTTTTACAAAGAAGCTGAATTAAGAAGATGAGAGGTAGAAAGACAGAGAGAGAAAATAAGATAAAACGTTATTTTGTGGTTTGCTTAAATGGCCTCAAAAAGGATAAAAATGGCTCTGAAATCAGATTAAAGGGATAAGATGCCCTCTGAAAATGGATTTTTTTTCTTACTCTGACTGTTCATGAAATGTTCTTGGACTCCACAGTGAAAATCTCTATCCATCTTGTTCACATCTAAAATAAGTAAAAATTAAATTACATGAAAAGTGAATATGTAAAAATCAAGAGTATGTGTAAATTGTAAAGAAGTATTTGCACAGTATACTCTGTTAAAGAAAACAAAAGCAAACAATTTAAAATTCTTGCACTCTGAAAATAAGAGTCATAACCAGTGGACTCAGCTTTTTGAGAAATAATTCATGTCACGCGCACTTCCCGAATGCCACCCCTCTCTCACTGCGTTCCTCCTCCACCTGCTCCTGTGGTGGACTAAAAAAAAAAATACACAGGCCTACTTTTATTTAAAGCTCTTATTTTCTTATCTACCACCTCTAGCAGCACAGATATGAAGCTAAGTCTACTGTGGGTGGCTGCCATGGCTCTGACACAGTCCACAGTTGTGGTTGTGCTTAGTGCAGGAGTGCTAGAAATAAAACTTAGCTTGTTGTTAAAAGCCCCATACACAGGCTTTAAACCAAATTATATAACACAGCAGTTAACATTCATACATGTAATACAAACAGATATCCATTGAGATTGCCATGGTCTGACCCTCCGTCCAAAAACATTGAATTTTCTTCCAGCACATTATAAAAGCCCATCTGAGATAAATGACAAACTCTGAGTTGCAGCGCCAGGGAGGCAGAGGCTACATCAGCTTATGCTTGAGCGAGCATGTAGGCCATACGCCATGGATGCACCACACACCCTGAGGTGAGTGGAGCAGAGCGTTTTTTTTTTTTTTTAGTTTTTTTTTTTTTTATATATATATACACGTCAAGCAAGCTTCACTGCATCCTTGTGACACAACCCCTGCCTGAGAGGAGTCAGCCCTGTGCTGAATAAAATAGGCCTGATATCAGCACGAAATATGGTTAAGGATAAAGATAAACTGCGGGGATGCAGGTGTTTGTGCTGATATGATTTTATTTTTATTTCATTTAGAAATAAATATGCAAAGTAAACATCTACTTATGATGATGATTATCATTATTATTATTATTATAGTATTCTTATTATTATTTTATAGGATTTGTTTCTGGAAACATAAAATTCAAAAATAAAGTGCAGAGGTTACAAGATTTCCCGTTCCCGTGAGCTTCTATAGTCTGTTCATTTACTATCACCACGAACAGATGAAAGCGAAACAGCAGCAAGAACCTGCTCTCTCTCTTTGTAATGCAGGACAAACACAGCTGTGATTGTACAGGAGATGCCAATGACTCGGCAGGTGTTGAGCTAACACTAAAGAAAAATAACGTCCAGAGGGAATCCATGCTAACCTTGACACTCTTTGGACATCAAGCTCCAACTCTGTGAGTGGAGGGCTAGTGTTACTCATTTTCACAAGAACTGACACACTTATTTCAGATCTGACTGTACTTCAACTAGGAGAAACCAGTGCAAGGTTAAAGAATATTGTGCCAAAAAGTGTACATCTCAATTAGAAATACTTGGAATACTTTACTGATTACCTGGGTTATTTGATATGGGGTGTGTGAGGTAGATATACATAGTCAAAGTGTTACCTGCTGGAGATTCATATCAGCATCCTACCACTGTGTTCCTACACAGAGGCAGATCAATGTAGATGTTTTTTGGCCACTTTCAAAAAATGTTCACAGAAAATGATGCTAACATCTTTTGGGAACTGCATTTTCTCAGCTGTTGAATTACTGTAGCTATTACTATGCACCGCAGATCTGTTTATTTGAAACAGTCAGGAAAAATATACAGTAGGTGTGTTTGTGTGTAATGGTTGAGAAAATGTAATTCCAGAAGATAAATCAGCAAGATTAACTTGTGACAACATTCAAAAGTGCATACACCTAAACTAATACTGGCTTTTTTGCAGTGCCAGTTTCTTTAAAGTGACTCAAGCAGTTAGCTCCACCTCCCATCAGTAAATCGCTCAGCTTCTGTGCCATTATCATCGGCTGCTTCTCCAAACTGGGAGCAACAACTGCAGGTAATTCACTGACTACAACATCACATCAAATAAGCCCAACTCAGTTTGAAATACAAAGACTTGCAGGTGGGTAGATGCACCAAAACACCCTCTTGGGCAACAACTGAATTAAATATACCGAAGGAGATGTGTTTACTCTGTTGCTAGGTGATGTGACCTATCACGTCTTTCGGTGCAAATGGGCAAGCCAATCCGATTTCCCTCTCAGAAATCTGTGGTGAGATTAGATGTGAAATTTGAATATGAATAAGGATATCTGAGCTAATTATAACCCCTCATCCCACTGCTTCGTCAGCACCAAGCGACATTCAATGGAATCAAAAAACTCCTGGATGAGAGGAGGAGGAGGAGGAGGAGGAGGAGGAGGAGGAGGAGGAGGAGGAGGAGGAGGAGGAGGAAGAAGGAACGAAGGAAGGAAGGAAAAGGAGAGGAAGAAAGGAGCAAGGAGGGAGGAGTCAAGAGATCAATCCCTACTTTAGGATTACGTGTGCTCAGATATCATCCTCCACCCCACCCACCCCCACAGAGATGTGCTTCCTTTCAGGGTGAGTGTTTCAAGGCTGCACCGAGTAATTCCCGACCCAATCAACACACACACACACACACACACACACACACACACACACACACACACACACACACACACACACACACACACACACACACACACACACACACACACACACACACACACACACAAAAGCACCTTCACTTATACTCCGCACCCCCCATCCTCATAATGCTGCTGGCCAAGTTTACACCTAGCTCTGCCGCCACGGTCTCCAAATGCGATTAGCGGTTATCTGAAGGAAGACCAAACTACCTTCATCATCGGGTTCATCATCGTCACATCCATATTCATGTTGTTCAAATCCCCTCTGGAGTAAAACTAAAGGGATTCAAGCACCTGGGAACACGGAGTGCAGAATTCTCTATTGAGGTCACAGCGTCATATAAAAGAGGCATTTTATTCTTTCAGAGAGTTTTCATCGACAAAGAGGTATCCACCATGGGAAGAAAGTGACAACTCTTCTCATAGTGATTGACTGCACATAGTGAGAACAAATGAGGGTACCTTTAAAGTGTCAAGGCGTGATGTAACACCTTCCTTGACTAAAAATAATAATCATGTGACAAACTATCATCTATATTTCTTAAAGGGATAGTTCACCCTAGAATGATATTTCGCTCATTATCTACTCACCCTCATGTTGACTAAGGGCTGGAAGAATTATCAGAGTCCACCGTCCCTTCTCTTAGTTACAGCTTGTTTGTAGCGGAAGCTTCTCGTCTTCTTCTTCTTCTCCTCTTCCTGGTCCGTCCAAATATCGCGTGATTCGCAGTAACCGCAATGACGCCGGCGCAAATCACGCGATATTTGGACGGACCAGGAAGAGGAGAAGAAGAAGAAGACGAGAAGCTTCCGCTACAAACAAGCTTAAAATATAGACTTATTTAATTTTTTTCGGGACAATTACGCAATTTGGGGCTTCAGCACAAGACGGACATTACATAAGAGCATCGTGGAGGTATTTGGATGTTTTTTTGTGTGTGTTTTTTTACGAAGAGCTCCGGTGTCCCTTTGCAACCGTTGCATTGAAATTCACTGCTACGCCGAGACCCCCTGTAACTAAGAGAAGGGACGGTGGACTCTGATAATTCTTCCAGCCCTTAGTCAACATGAGGGTGAGTAGATAATGAGCGAAATATCATTCTAGGGTGAACTATCCCTTTAACAGCCCACTTAACAATAGACAAGGAAATTAATTTGCTTTTCAGGAGCCCATATATTATTTTGCTAATAATGACATGAATTATTCTTCTGTTGGGCTGTGGAGGCAAGAAGAGGGTTGTTTTTCAAATTACAGGGCTCAACAATGATGAAGGTTTCTTTAAATGAAGCTTTGAGCAGTGTTGGGTTTAATTGTTCAAGTGAGGAAGTTGTGTTAAGTATTCACAAATAGCAGGTTTTCATATACAGTATGTAATGAGTCTGTAAACACATGATGGGTCCCAATACATGAGGCATCTTTTTAACACGCCATGTGTGGCATCACTGCAGGAGCAGTGGTGAACAGGAAAATGAGAACACCATGGAGTTGAGCTGATTGACTGTCAATTCCCCATGACTGCATTCGTTATTTCTTGTTTTTAGGCTGAATCTGACAAACATTACATTGTGACCTTATTTCCAATGTAATTTTAACTTGGAAGCTGTGTAAAACTGATGCGCAAGAACACAGCGAACCTTTTCTGTGTTTCTTTTCTACCTGCACATATTGTGCCAACAACATACTGTATGTACTGGATCAACACAGACGAAAATGATGTGGATTTTCGGATATGATAAAGCAGCAAACAAGATTATTTCAAATTTTATATAACATTTTTACATTTTTACATTAACATTAGCATTAACCTCTCCATCATCATTGACAATAAACAACATTGCTGTGTCTTAAATCACTCACGACTCCCTGAATATTCTATGGGGTATTTGCCATTTTGTGGTGCTGTCCAGATGTATATTGAGAATTATTGTACCCCATATGTTGTATCTCATAGTATGCCATAACACATTGTGAAGAGTACTGTATAACAATGGTTACCAAGGAATATATACCATCATTCATAGCAAATGTACCTAAAGACAGAGAAAACGTTCAGAGAAAATTACCAAAGAAGCATTGTGTGTTTTTTATCTTATGCGCTTGCTCTGAAGTCTCTACATAAGTCCCGGAAATTAGATAATATTTTCTTTAATAGTAATAGAGTAGTGAGTGGTGAATGACTGAGAGATTTGGGAAACAACCAATGTTGAATTTTTTTTCATATTTTATTTTACCTATGATATATTTTCTGTGTCAGTTTGATGAGTACCAGGCTTTTTTCAAAAAACATTAGAACTGTAGTCATCGGAAAAAACTGTACCTACTTTTGGACTGTTTGAACAGATTTCTGACAGGTTTTCTAGTAGTCGAGCTCCAGCTGAAAACAAAAGAGATCTGTTAAAAAATGTCAAACCGTTGGTAGAGAGATTTATGTATGTCTTTCGAGTATCAGGGTACTTTTTAAGGGTATTTTCGGGACATTTTGCTCACTTTACATTTAACATATAAACCAAAAAAAAAAAAAAAAGATGAAAAAGCCGCAATTGATAAAAAAAAATAAGCCTTTCTATTTCACTCTTGAACTCTCTCTCCTTTGTATCTCCAATATCTATCTATTGCATCTTCCTATGTCGTGGCTTCACCTCCCCTACCCCACTGTAACGAATGTTTCCCATCATCAGCCACAAAGGCCTACCTTCAAACCACTGCCTCAACGGTTTCTTACCGCTTCCACCTCCTTGTTCACTGTGTGTATGTGTGTGCACGCACGTGTGTGAGGGGGTGTTTGTGTGTAGGGGGACTGTAAGCAGCACACAGCTGCCAAAAATGCAGTCAAAAGCCTGATAGCATCATCACACAGGAAAAGAAGCTAGTGAGCTAGAGACACTAGCTGGCGCTAAATGTGGAGGAAAGGGGAGAATTGTGGTTGAGTGCTAATCTGTCTCTTTGTGGATAAAACAGATGTTCAGCAAGCATGGGAACTCTTCAAACTTCTTCACTGCGGCTTCTTTGTGGAGGTCAGGATTAGCAGCGTGCCCTTATCCAAAGATTATTGCCACTACTAATTAGCTCAAGACGGATGCACGGTATGTGTAAACCAAGTATTCTCACATAGGCTTTAGGCAGCCATCAAAAAGAAGATGAAGTTGCAGGCTATGGCTATGGAAGTGTTGTACCGTTAACATACAGTACAGTAGGCTATATTCACATGATTAGAAAAACATTTCCGTGTATGATCTCTTTTTTTTCTTTTTTCTTTTTTTTGGGGGGGGGGGGGGGGGGGGGGTTATACTTATCCTATTCCTGCATTATGATGAATAGTGGTAGTGTGTTTTGTCATTGGAGTTAGATTGTTGACGTTCTTTCAACAGTCTAATCAGTGGGATGTAACTTATGTTGCACAAGTGTTCAAAAATTATAATGTGTGGGAGAGACACCCCTGTATCACAGCTGCATATCGAACAAGGGTGTGATCATGATAACGCTACTTATTAAGGTTGATTGTCATATTGTATATTGCTGGAAGTCATTGAGACAGAACTAGACCAACAGTAAGTACAATGTGGGTTAGATTAAAACACAAGATCATTTTTCTTGACAAAAAAAGCAAAGCAAAAAGAACCAAAGTTGTTTGGTAATCAGCAGTATACACAACACTATTACTCTCTCACTGGTTTGAATATGAATACTTTATCCAGCACCTGTATATCATAATAATGCGCCTCTGAAAAAGTACAGTGTTGTCCACTTCTTATGTGTGTACTTTTCCTTGAACAATGTGAGCCTTTCTGATGCCAGAGGGCTTGATACTAACACAAATTGTAACATGTTTCACAGTATTTACATTATGCAAATATATGTTGATTTGCTTGCACGGTATGTAGTTTATTTGTGGTGCTTCTATTTTTTTTTTTTTTACTCCAAAATGAACATTTCCAATATAGACCAAAGTCATCCTGACTTCTATAAAGTTTTAAATAATTATTCCCAAGGCAATAGATGCATATCTGTCCACAATCTAGTTTACCAATCAGCTTATCTAATATGCCATAAGTGAAATTTGTTCACACCCCACATGTTCTTTCCCTGTCGCCACTGCCATTCCCCCTCCTGCCCTTTTCCCTTGCTCCACAGCTTTCATCACTCCACATCCACAGGGGAGATGTAAAGCTTTTGGAGTAAATCAAGGCTTTCTCCTTCATAAACGCCCATGCAATTAACTTAGCTCTTTCTCCCACTGATTTACAGCAGCCATGTTGGAGACTTGAGTCAGCCAGGCCTTCTGGGGTTCAGAGGAAAAGGTTAGTTGGCTAACTTCCCTTCCTCCCGCACACACTCTCTCTCCTTCGCACACACACACACGCGCACACACACACACACAGGGACAAACACACACTTTCAACCACACTAACACACATGCAGACCCATTCACATCTGCTTCTCTTAAAAGAAAATGATGAGTGAAAATAAAGAAAGGAGCAGCGAGAGGAACGATGAGGCACAATGGCAGAAAAAAAGTTGAAAGCTGAAAGTGGCAGTGCAGATTTATGTGACATCAGTCTTCAGTGTATATTCAAAGTCATAGAATAAAGTAGTATGGAGCCATGAAGTTAAGATTCAAAGATAGTTTTACTATTGATGTCACATTAACCATATTATAGTCACAATAATTCTGCCCTGAATAAACATTAAAATGTTACTGTGTTCCCTTTAATCTTAAACTAACGAACAGAAACAAGTATTGTATGTATATCATTTTACAAAACCCACTGTTCTGGCAGCACAGTGCACTATGGCAGTGATGGTACACATAATTTAAGGGGGGAAAAAAACAACCACGTCATTCTCTAAGTGGTTGGTGCAAGTTGGAAAATTCATGTTTATTGGTTGACCCAGAACTTTCCCACACTGACGGTCCTGGCCCCTGTGAGTGAGGAAACAACAGGCGTCACCAGACTCTGTGTGTCTTCATCTGTCTTACAATAGCTGAGAAATGTGTACACATATGATGATAAAATGCAACAGGTTCAGTGTAAATGTGGAAAAAAAATCTACCCCACATAAATGTTGCAGACTACAGCTGCTGTATTGAGAACACCTGCAGCTTTTTGCGGCTTTCTTTCTTGAATTGGAACCAGCCATACAAGTATCATGAGCTTTGAAGTTTTGCACTACTTTGAAACCCCTTCTACATTAACGCAGTAATACTGTACGTAGCTATGGCAAAATATAGGGTGGTTGTGTTTCTTCTTTGCTGTAAAACATCACTCAGGTTGTGATGTCTGTTCAACAGCTGTTGTAGTATTGTGTGTTGGATGTTTGTACGTACAGGGTGACGATAAATTTCCCTTCACAGGGATTAATAAAGTAAACCAACCAACAGCTGTAATAAACGGACTCTGCTGCTCTGAATGTATATGAGTGGAGGATGTAACATGAGAATCCCCATTCTAAAAGTTTTGGCAGTGTTCTGTTTGATTGACTGATTGTCATAATGAATTTAAACGTTTCAAATTGGTTTTTCCTATTGTTACAAAATCAGCAAAGGTATTAAAGTGAAGTTGTTAGATGGGGGCTGTGTGAGGTAGTCAACCATAGTCAGTGTATTACCTGCAGTAGATCCAGATCAGCCTACTGCCCTCAGGCTGAGTAGTGTGTTGCCGTTGACAGTGCCATTTGCAGAAAAAAACTATATCATTTTAGGTTTGCACTGTGTTTTCAATATTTTAACCAGCACTATCTTGCTCTCAGCCATTTCCTTTAGATCAAGCCTATTCCTTCCTTCATCCATTGAACCAGGGTATACTCATACTTTGCCTTGTCTGACTCAAACAGGTGATCTATGGAATAATTCAGTGTGCATGGTAGTTGCACTTTATAATTCAACAATCACTGGTCCAAACTATAGGGGCTTGCTGTTCTGATTCTACTGTAGGTAATCCACTGACTATAGATATCTACCTCACACAACAGTTTACAACAGTCGAAAGCAATGGCAATGTTAATGCCAGGACTGCCTGCCTTCCATGTGCGTGGCAGCTACGTCACTGAAATGGCACTACTCCTTTTACTGGAATGTTGGATTTCTTTTCATCATAAATTAATTTGTGATTTATTGTTGTCGCTTAAATGCTATTGTCTCCATATGCAGCTGCAAAACGTCAAGATGCTGAATCTCTAGATAATGAAACGCAGCGTTACACAAAATGGAAACCAAGACATTCTGCAGGCGTCACGCAGCCAGCTAGATCCAGTCTGTCACTTTTTATCAGGACTTCCTGCTCTGAAAATGAAGCACCGCTTATAAGACGTATTATTACCTCTTCTCTTGTAAACACAACAATGGCTGAACTTCCTGCCAAGCAACAATGGCCGCCACCCACTCCCAGCAAGAAACCATAGCCTATTTCGCAGCAGAGAAAACTCACAAACAGTCCCTTAATAGAGTGTTTAGACTCACAATGCTGTTCCTGAAACATTGAATTTCATTCACACTTTGCATTGTCCTGCTGAAGTGTCCATGAGCAAAACACTCCCAGTAACATCCTGCCTGTGTGCTCACACTATAAGTCGGATAAGGAGTGTCAGCTAAATGGCTTTAAAAGTTTAAAAACACTGACATAGTGAAGTCAGATTTGGTTTCATAATCTTAATCACAGTTAAACGGAGTAGAAGCACAACTGTGACAGGTTAAGAGGCTGAGTCTGAAGCACCTTGAAAATTAGATTGGGGGGGGTTATTCTAAAGACATAGTGCTTGAAAAGTAAGTTTTCATTCTATACTTGGGTAAAGGATTAGGATTACAGAATATACAGCTGCCTAGTCTTCTTCTAGAATTAACAGGTTCATTTTTTCATAGTTAAAGGATAATGCAGTGCCTATCAATTTTTAATACGCCATTGTTCAGATAGTTCTACAAACAAATTTGCAGCGTGGGCCCTGAAATCCAGTCATCATACGTCCCTTATATTTTCTCAACAGCTGAGGTAGATCTATGGGTGTTAACTTGTTCTGTTTGACGGTTCCATGAAGTTCAGTGGAGTTTCATCTGACAAGAAGATGAGCAGTCAATGACAGAATTTTCATTTTGCATGCAGTATTTCTTTAAAGGCAGCTATTTTTTTTCTTTTTCGCTGAAATCCTTTGAGCGCTGCTTGTAGACAAGCTTCTAAATTTAGCATGGAAATGTCCATGATTTTAATGATTTATTCCCAAACTGGCCTATAAGGACACACTCCGTGGGCTTTGTACTGTAGATGCGACCACAGATCTCCCAGTTTATCATAATATGCCTCTCAGATTCTATTTGTGACTCTCTCTATTTACTTAAATACATTTCAAACATATAGGCCCGGGCCCCTCCCAAAACCTACCCACATTTCCAAGCCCTCTGCACCCCCAACACACACTTTTTCACACACACTCACACACACATGCCCCTGCAAAACCCTGGCCCTGCCCTTGTCTGCTGGCTGCCTCGCTGCACACTGGCTCCATTCTTCCAGGCCACGGACTGACAAGGCTGGTGTGTCTCTATGTGTGTGTTTAAGAGTATATTGGTGCATATAGTGCATAGGGTCTGGTGGAAAGGCAGTGTATATGTGTGTTTGTGTGAGGTCATGGATCAAAGGCTACAGTTGTGTGTTTCATGTTTTTTGGGTTTTTTTTTTGGTGTGATTAGGTTGTTAGCGTGTGTGTGTGTGTGTGTGTGTGTGTGTGTGTGTGTGTAGAAGGCACAGACTGCAGATGGGTTTAATGCATGTGGGAGGCTAATGTGTGCATGAGTGTTTTCATGTGACAGCAAGAGGGAGGGAGACAGACGGATACAGCATGTCATAATGTGTGCAGGAGTATTCAAGCAGATGACCCTCTACTCCCCTATTTTACCCCCCTAGTCCAACCCGCCACCCCTCCACCCTGTACTCCCCCTGCAAACCCATCCACCCCACCCACATCTCCACCCCGCCACGCTCAGACCGGTACACAATGTTCTCACCGAGGCGGGCCTGTCATCTCCTGGCAGAGGATGTCAAGATGGATGTACTTAGCTGGGGTCAGTCTCAAATTAGATTTTTACTTTGAGCTGTAATATAAAATAACGTATGACATCTTTATTAGTCCCCGAGCGAGGAATCGGTGTATGAATCAAAAATTAGCATCATGTAAAAACACATTTTAAAAAAACCCAGCGGCACACACACATGCATGTAGTCTCCACAGTCACACACTGACATGCAACAGTTTTCATCTACAGATGACAAATATTTTATCAACTGTTGATAACTGTTTTTAGGTACTACTTTTACTTTTAACATGTTGTGTTTCTCAAACTGTGCAAAGCATCTGTCAAAATTTTGCATTATTTCTTCTCACAACAGCAATGTTGTGGTTTTTCCTCCTTGCTCCTTGAAAGATAAAAACAGATGGTAAATCCTCAGGTAAAAAAAAAAAAAAAGGAAATCTGAGATTACAAAAACTATAGTTAAATAATTTGTGTTATTTGTGTTGGACCAAATTTTGAGGCAGGTGATCTTCATCCAACCAAATAGACTCACAATATAAAAATGGATGTTTGTCTTGGCAGCAGTGTCATAGTTCAGGAAACATGCCAAAAATAAACACAGTGATCATAAATGCAACAAAAACTAAATTTAACTGGGTTCAAGAGTTGAATGCAGATGTAAAGCAGTTATTTATTAAGCTGCATCTTTGGTTCATGAGGAGAAATAGAGTATGGAGGAAAGCTGTGCATACACAGTCTTTGATCACTGGGTGACATAATCGTTGAAGTAGTTTATCCCCCAAACAAAGATGCACAGCGGGATACAGCGAGGTGTGATGCTGAAACCCTGAACCTGAAAGCTACCTTTGCCTTCCACGTCTTGCACCACATGGGCACTAAATCACAGAGACAGGAACATAACAGCAGCTTACCTTTGTGTCAGCCCAAGGCACTGAGCACTTTCTCCCTCCCTACACCTCCACTTTGTAGCCCATGCCAAACACTGTCACCCCAAATCTCCTACTAACCTGCCTCCTTATGGCAGCAGTGCTCAGAAGGCGACCGCGGTGGCATGGCGGAGCCACACTGCACCATCTGCTTCAGCAGGGCTCGTGGTAGGAGGAGAGGGACGGGCTTCCTCCCTGCCTCACCCCCTCTCTCCCCTTTACCTTCTTCATCCAAATCCTTCATCCTATGTCTCCTAGATCACCCCCCACCCCCACCCTCCCGCCTTCCACCTCCGCCTTCAATTCTCCACCCCCCACTCCCAAAAAATAATCCTCCTGATAATTTTCAAGGAATGAGAAAGTCCCTCTGTGCTTGGATTTATGAACTCCTGCGGTAGCCATAGCAACCACGGGCAACTTTGTATTTGGGGAGGGGAGTAAGGGAGGGGTGGGTGGGTGATGAGGGTGTTTGGGTGGGGAGGATGGTGCTAAGATGTGTGTGTTTGGAGGTGGTAGTAGGGTGGGGGGTGTCTTGAGAGACGAGAGGCATTGTTGTATTGGTATTCAGGGTGTCAGCAAACCAGAGTAATTGCTGGGTCTTTATAAAGGGGAAGAGGTAAAGGCTTGTCAAGGGATGGGGGGGTGTGCAACTCTCTAAATGCTCCCAGCACATGGCCGGGAGAAATGAACATTCACTCTGTTTATTTTGCCTGTTGACGGAAATTATTTTTTATAATTTTTATTTGGCACAACAGTGATGGAAAAGGGTCAATTCAATTTGTCTGGGAGCAAAATGAGACATGGCACCTTGTTTTTTTTGTTGAAATCTAGAATATATCCTCACAAGCACTTATGATCCCTTCACTCTGCTTTTAGGTGCAAGGATAGAAGTTAGCGAGCCTTTTACAATCACCTTATGCTAAAACCTCTGTATCATATGCAATACGTAAATCCTAGAAACATAGTGTATGTGATCTGTTTACTGTCTCCCTGACTGTGTATCTGCAGCTCACTCCAGGATGTATATATCTGCTTTCAGCTTCTTATCAGGCGCTCACAGCGTTCCCTGTAAAGTACAGACTCAACCACTATAGAGATGTACTTGCTGTGAAAAGACAGAGTGAGCGAGAGAGGGAAAGAGTGTGTGCATGAGAGAGAGAGAGGGAGAGAGAGAGAGGAAAAGACAGAGAGAGAGAGAGAGAGAGAGAGAGAGAGAGAGAGAGAGAGAGAGAGGTGTGGGGGGGGGGGTAGAAAAAAAAACTCCTGACACCTCAGACTCCACTTCACAGCCAGTGAAGGAAGAAAGTGAGCGAGCCGCTAAGCCTCCCCTCCCCGCAGCTGCCTGCAAGGTGGAGATATTACCGTTCACATTTGGACAGATGCGAGGATCCTACTGTGGTGTATGTGTGTGTGTGTGTGTGTGGCTGTGTATGTGTGTGGTTACGCAAGGTTAGGGACTTGAGCTGTCACTGAGATTTCAACATTCACTAAATATCTATCGCAGTATGATTTCTCTAAGTAAGATTTTGTCTTCACCGTATGAAGGGAAGGTGATTTTAGAAATTGGTTCAAAGCAAAATCTGTAACTTTGGGAAGCATGTCAATATCTGTGCGGTTGTGGTCGAGGTAATTGTTCGCATCTACCTCAGGGATAGTTGGACACTTGCTGGGAACAATGGATGGATGCTGGGTTTTATGTATCCCAAATGGTCAATTTAGGGAGCCTGTAAAGGGTTTTGTTATGGTCATATTTCTAAATGCACAGCAGGATTATTTCTGAGTGTGAGCTTTGAAAGGCTTTACAATTGAGCTGCTAGGGAGAGCAAAACAAATATACTGCAAAAGACAGGGGCCCTATTGGGTGTAATACTGTGTACTTAGAGAACAGTGAGACAATAATAGCATAATCAAACATGACATGATCTTATTGCCCTCCAAATGTCAACTGCTGATAGCAAACATTCAAGACCACTTACTAAGGGAGTAGCTAAGGAAAAGTACGGGGGGAAAAAAACAGAACCGTGCGCACAAGCCTGAAAAAGCATGTTAAATAAATACTCAAAAATAAAAACAGCTGCAGTCAGCATATGAACCGACACAAAATGGATAACTAGGAGGAAGTCTGAGTGACTTGTCCAAACCCTAGTCTCATGTCTTATGCACTTTCATGTTGCATTATATTTAATTATAGATCATACTGGGGCAGCCCTTAACAGGGCCTGCTTGCCTCACAGGTACAAACAGTTGAATAATTCAGTAGCCGGCGTGTAGGATAGGATGTGGTGTGAGTTCAGCAGGAGAATAAGCTTACTATTATTCAATCCTCGACTCCATCTTGCTGCGGGACAAAATGGAGATTCAGTGAGGTTAAATGGCAGATTTTTACAAGCTTGTCCCTTACAGCATAAACTAACCGGGACATCTTTTAGGTATCCAATGGAAAAATACCAATGTTGTGGTTTACGAGACACTGACAGCTGCTAGTGGCTGCTGTTTTAATTTTAATGCCAGTGCAAGTTATTGGCAGGCCATTTATCCAAAAATCAATTGTAACACAGAACAAGCTTTAGAGCATTAAACCATGTCCAGGTTTTTATACTCCACAGTTTATTACAGGTTGACAGTTCATCATTCATATCATTTTCAGCCAAACCCATTACTGTTATCTTTCTTTTATCCTGTATACCCAATATCTTTTTACACATTCTGGTCTCATTCTATTATGAGAAAGCAAATTGCAGGTGGAACTATAAATAAAAAAATGGGACTCGTATCATAGCTACAAAGGGGGAGAGAGAACACTTATTTTTTGCATTTCTGTTTATAGCAGGAATTAATGGATTCTGGGATGACCTGAAAGGGATGCTAAATCAGGTGGCATGCACAAGTGATATAATTCCTGGGCTTCCAATAAGTATATGTGTTTGCTGCTCATGTTTCACAAAAATAAAACCACAAATGACTGAATATTACTGGAAATGACAAATAGACACTGAAAGGGGTTGAACATTGTAAAAACCTGTTGTTTGGACACATTTACGGAGCTCCCTGTTGAATAAAATATTAGAGATTCAACAGAATATAATGCATAACTAAGGTGTAATTTGAGATAGGAGATGTGTACCAAAAGTGGGACCAGACAGAAAACTGCTGTCTTCATTTCCACAAAACATGCAGCTATCTTGATTGGATTTAGTCTCCTCTGTGCTGTAGGCACAGCTGCAGTTTAAGGAGACATGCACTGTAATGTTTTCATCTTTTGATTGAACCCAAGTTAAAGCTTTTTATGAACTGCTCCGTGCAGTGTATAAAAAATTCATCACTGTGTCTGATCTAGAGTTATATACATGAAGTTCATATTTTATTCCTTTTGTTTTTGCCTTATGGAAGAACCATCAGTTCTGACCTTTGACCCCAAACTTTTAAAACATTTACCTCACACAATATGTATGTGACAATATACATGAAAGCTAAGGGCGTTTTCAGACCTGACTTGTTTGAAGAAATTGTTCCGAAACAGGGAGCATTTAACCCTAAAGATCGGATTGTTTGGGCATATGTGAACACAGTAATTGCGCTTGGATGCGGGATAAAGCAAGCGGGCCAAGATCGCCAAGACGGGGTGGTCTCTGCTCGCTTCCATTCGAGCCCTAAAGCGGTTCAGTGCAGTGAGAAGGTAATCAACTCAACAGACACAACTGACTAACACAACAAACAAAAGAAAAAAAAAAAAAAAAAACTAGCCACACACGCTGCTGATGTTCCACGGTTGTTGTTTTTCCCAAGTAAACTCCTACTCCTTCCAGGTAAGATTTCTGACCAATGAGAGAACAGTTGGTTCGTTCATAGCACCAGATAATACTTGTGAAGACTAAAATATACTGTGCATTGTGCAACAACATATGTATTTATGTATATATTTGCTCCTATAAAGAAGCATACAATATGTCAGATATAAAGAGGTAATTTTGCTTCCTCTGTACACAACCATGTACTGTACTGCAGAAATATTGCAGCATTGTAATTTTACTGTACAGTGCTGGAATACTTTGGGGAAAATAGGCTGCAAACACAATATCAGAACAAAGAGGAAGCTTGTAGTGGCATTTTAATGTTCAGGGCCACCGTAGCTGTCTCCACTGACTGCACTGAAAAACAGCTATGGATGCACAGTAGGGGTCTGGAGAAGTGGGAATGTGTTGTGCGTTTCTCAGTGTTTCCTGCTGCAACTTCAGAATGAAGAAACAAAACTTTGGATATTTGCGCCATTGTGTTTCCTGACAAAGGTAGCTGCTTATTTCTGCAAAACACTGACAGAAAATAAATATGTAGCTTTTTCTTATGGTATGTGGGCTGTATGTCCACTGCAGGCCGGTATTTAAATCCAGGTGAAGCACTGGCAGTAAGACTCATATGGTACTGTGTGTGAGAGATCAAAAAGGATGCCATGTGTTTTTATGGTATTCTCAACCTAACCCATAAGCATATAAATCCAATCTTGACCAAGCCAAGAAATTATGAATTAGGTTATAGTGGTAAATGTATCAAAAGTTTCTGAGCCTGGTTAGAATAATGTCTCTAAATTAGGACTTTCAAGTAATGTAATTCTGTTTGCATATTTCCAACCAAAGTGGTATAATTTTAAATTGTATAACAAATGAGCGACAAATGACAAGTTTGAGCAGATAGAAAAAACAGGAGAGAGAAAGGAGTGGATGCAATGAACAGGAAGCATCCGGAATGAATTCCCAGAGATGACCACGCATGGCTGGGCTGAACTGGCCTGGATCCGGGAGGAGGAGGCTGTGTGGAAGGGGGGGTTGAGAGGTTCCTGCACGTCCAGCTGGACAGAAAGAGAGAGAGACAGAAAGACGACAGAGAGAGAGAGAGACAGAGTGAGAGAGAGAGGCCCCCGGGCGCTGACAGGTGTAGCCCTCCACTCCAGCTGAGGCCTCACAGCTGACCTGGATCTCTGCATATTTCTCTCTATGTCTGTGTCTCTTTCTCGCTCTCTCCCTGTCAAAACACATGCTTTAACTCTGAGGGTTACACACACGACAAGCCAAGGTACGTTACACCATGTTCACTATTCTTCATTTGATATGGCAAGTCTCTCAACCAGGCTGCAGCGCAGCCACAATTCATCACACAGTTGCCTAAAGTTAAAAACTAGCACTCATTGTTAAACACGAGAAAAATCTGCCTTAATGCATTTATCTTGTGTCTTACTGCAGATAATTACTTCTTGACTGATGTGCAGTCAGGGCATATGAGTCTACAGTGACTCTTAAGAAGTCGGTTAACTTTCCACAAGCAGGAAGTGGGTACAACTTTGTTTTTTTTTTCTTCCTCAAAGCAATTCTTCTTAGGATCAAACACAATGCAGCAGCAAGCATAATAAAAAGCGGGTCTGCAGTAGTTGCACTGGTGCATTTTACTCATAAAAGAAGCAGTCTGAGGAGAAATGGAGAGACTTCTTTTAATTTTTGGTCTTGGTCGACTGTGTCAAGCAACAGGAAATTTGGGAATGACATAGAGAATGTCTTTGGATGAATTCACATCCAAGACCTTGTAAATTGCCTGTACCTCCAGACTAAGTGGACACCACAGATTCACTAAGTGTTCTCAGTTTGCAGGAATTTTCTCAAGAAAATGAAGATTCTCGCCACACTGATTTTGTTGGTGCTGATGTTTTCCAAAAACCACATTTACTATAAACTCAGTTGCTTACGACCACAAAGAAAAAAACCTTGTTTCTTTCTTTGACTTTACAAAGAGGGTTAACATGCTGCAAAGCTTCAGCTGTAAATGAAAACAAATACGAAGTGGCCTCTTCTTGTGATGTGATGTGAAGGAATCTCAATATTCCCTACTGAACCTGACTGATAAAGTGTAATGTGAAATGTAATGCAGAGGCTGCCAATTTCCTCAGCAGTGAGTTTAAGTATTTATATTTAATGATTAGATTTTCCTCTCAAAATCAATGAAATAATGTTTAGCAGATGTGTAATGATACACATTTATGAACTGCTGCTCAGTGAGTTTTGCTCAGAGACCACGTCCTCATCTGGTCCAAATTTTGTCTCATTAAGATATGCAGTCTATACGTAATATAAAATATTATCCCTTCCATTTCAAAAAACATTTTTGTACCAATTAGTGTTTCTCTCATCATCCAGACCCTCTTCTCATGCACTGTTATTTGAAACATCAACACGATTAAAAGTAGCCGAGAATTAATTTAATTTGCTTCACTGGGTTGTTACGTGAGGCGACTCTTAACGTGATGAGTAAATGACTATTGCAATATGACAAGTTAAAATGATAAGGTCAGTGCTGCTGAACAAAGAGGGACCATTTTCCGTCACTCGACAAAGGACTAGATTACACTCATGTTAAATAAACAATGAATTTGAGCGAGTGAACACGAACAGATTGATTTGCAGTTAGCGGCAGAGCAATTAATCTTACACCACAAGTGAGGCTACAGGAAAAAAAAAAACTCAAAGAGTGAAAAAGACACACAATGTGCACCATTGCTTCATGTTTCTGTCATGTAGTGAGTGTAATGTACTGTTCTTATAACATGCTTTGTCTCTGCGGCGTAATAGGCGTTGCATATTAGTTCTTTAAATTTCTTCCCCTAAAAACGAGTTTGACAATCTGCAAATTGGATAATTATATTTGTTTCTTGTGCAGGTTTCAATGAGAATATCAACAATGAAATGAGCAGATAAGTCTATTAATGCTCTGTCACTTAATTTAAGAATTTTTTTCCAACAAGGTTATGCTGTGTCAAATAATTTTAAGCACAATCAAGACGTCAGGTTAAATTAGTTATTCCCATTTTTGCAGAATTATGATTTTAAGGCTTTGTATATTTTTTTGCTTGTTTTTTTTCCCCTTTACCATTTATGATTCCTGAAAGCGAAGGCATTCCTCATGAGGAAACATATCTGCACACACGTCTGTGAACATTTGGCACTGAAATGTGCAACTTTTAATACTTCAGGACAAGGAATTTTTGTCTTAGCTGTGATATTTGACTTTTGGACAAACATGCAAGTGTGTGCATCGGTGCATGCTCCCGCCCACCCACCGAAAACACGCACACACACCCAAATACATGCATCCCTTTAAACAAGCATCTCCCTCTCAACACACACCCATCCATCCGACCACATGCACATACACACGTTACACTCATGTGGATATTATCAGTGGTGCTCAGCTGAGGCTCCAGGCCTGTCCGGTCCCCATGGCGTTACGGTGACCAGGGGAGGAAGAGCTTATCTCGGCCCCAGGCCCCTCCCTCAGCCCCATGCCTTGGCTCCGGGAGCTGGGAGGCAGATGCCATGCAGGCCCCCAGTGTGGCATGTTTCTGTGGCCAAAGCGTATAGCGTTTAATGCTTAAGGGACAGGCTTTTGAACCAGACAGTCCATCTTGTCAGTGTGTTTGTGTGTAAACGTGTGTGTTTGTGCAGACCACACAGCAGATGGAGGTAAAGGCTTTTAGTATGACCAACTCCCCCTGGCCCACCTGGACTCGATTAGAGCATTTGGTACTCACACACACACACACAGATACACACACATGACTTAAACCGTCTGTACTCCCTGGATAATAATAAATGGCAATGAATTATAACCAGGTGTGGTGTTACTCCAGAAAAATGTTCTTCCTTTAAATTCACAAGGACATGATCAGTGGGACGGAGTTATCATTCATTGATTGAGATGACACAGGGGTGTTACTGTCTGAGGCAACCTGGGCACCTTTAAAACCACGGTTCACATTGCATTTTGAATTAATTTCAGATAATACCACTATTACCCTTGTGAGCAACTGCAAGAATCAACCACCTCCTTACATTTAAAGTCACGCTGCACCATCATCTTCATTCATAACAAAGAGTTTCCTCGTTGAAGTGGAGAGCATTTCACAGGACAACAAAGGTGAGAACAGGAGTTTTTGGAATGCACAGCTGAAAAACTCCAAATTAGTCTTAGAGAGACGAGGTTAACAGCTTCCAAAAGCTCCTTTCGTCTGAGCGAATTATGCTAAGTGTTCACAAAACACTGGTCTAAATATAGGGCTGGAACGCACCGCAGATTAGCTTGCACAGTGATGGGTCTATAAGACAGCGGCATAGAGCTGTCTTCCGTCTTTGACTGTCAAGGCTTTGAACCCCACAGCTCGGATTCACTCCGCAGTGGGTAAATATCTGTGGGAGCATGTGTGTATGTGTGTGTCTACTACATCGTCCTCATAGACACACTACGAACGAATGGTCTTTCTGAGCAAATTGTTTGTGTTCAAATGTTTGGTTCAAATTGCTGACATGTAAATCACACAAGGCATGGCGGTAGAAAAAAAACGACGCCACTGGAGTTTATTATAGAGCACCTTCCTCTTGGCTCTTTAAAGGTATTAAAGAGAGACTGACACTTTTGCTCTCAGGGCGAACTGTATCACTGATGCTCGCAACCCCCTGAAAACACTGAATGGTTCGACTTGCTCAAGTCCTGTTTCAGCGAAGACACTCATGCTCCAATATTGGAGTCTTTCCTTTGATGTATAATCACACATGCGCATGTCTACCACTCACACACTCATGCAGGCACAATACATTTGCTGAGATAAAGTCACTGCAGTGTATGACCCATTTTGCAGAGGCAGGGTTTTGCTTTCATAACGATGGGGTGTGAGTGAGCGCGCGTGTGTATGAATGCATAACCAGTATCATACACCGGGATGATGCAGCACGACAGGCTTTTAAATCTTGAAAAGGAAGTGCTAGTCTGGTTTCTGGTAAAAATGCTACTGTCACACGTCCACTCATAATGCCGTTAGCCATACTACCCCCGGGGTGACAGGCAAGCCAGTACTGAAAGTACTCACAAGTGGCAAAAAAGGGGAAGCATTATCTTGAGTCAAAAAAATTCAAAAAAATCTAGCGTGTGTGCGTGTGTGTGGGGGGGTGTTGTGAAATATATTTCATGTTCCTTAAGTGTGACAACAAGCCTCGAAAACCCCTGAACATGCTCCTCAAGCAGTTAATAATCATTGTTTCACGGTTATGGAGGAGCGAGGCGGAGATAATGTTTTGTGTCGAGATAACGCGTTGCCTTATTCCTACCGCCGCCCGTTAACGCACAAGACAAATGGAATGGGTGCATCGCCTTGGAGCCATCCAAATGAGGGTGTCTGCCATGAAGTGAAGTGAAGTTAAGGAGGAGGAGGAGAAGGAGGAGGAAAGGGGGACGAGGTGGGGAGGGGGTGCAAGTGCCACAAAAATCAGGGAGCGGCTGCTCGACCCTCACGGCGCATCACGGCAGCAGTCAAGTGAATGTGAAAACAAGAGAAAGCTTTGCGGAATATTGATTTAATGCCGCAGACTGAGCAGGGGAAGATGCGCGCTCCAGATTACATGCGCTCTATTTCCCAACCATACAGAACCTTGAGATCCTCTGCCTCCACACTCCAGAGAACCAGAGAGAAGAGAGTGCGTTGTTTTATGTGTTGTTTCCCTCTGTGAAGACCAACTGTGAAGAAAATCAATGTGGAAATACAAAATAGGCATAAATATGTAAAACACTATGCTCCTTGTGTTTCTATACGTGTAACTGTGGAAGCCAAGAGACCTTTGTGTTGTAACCATGGCACCTATAGGTTGTATGCCCTCCTTCCAATTAGCTCCCTGACTCCTAAATAATGAATGAGCCTCAGAATTTATTAGGATCAAATATGATTTTATAGGTTTGTTTAGGTTTTTTCAAAGCATGGTGGGAAATCACCCAGAAAATATAAACATGTCCTCTTTGAAAAGAAAAGGTGTAGATGCATAGTACGATTCACACATTTTGTCTCGTCTTTTAAAAACTCAAAAGCTATTCCTCTAACAGCATGTGGTTCCTTTCCTCTTTTTAAAGTTTCAATCATTAGCACGTGAAAATGACTTGCATTTGAAGCCTACAGTATACCTGTGATGATTACTTTGTTAAGAATCTTATTAATACAATTCCTGATCAACGTGCAATGGCTCATGCAGCCAACAAATTATCCAGGAATACAACACTTGAACAACTTAGACTATATGAACCACAAAGAGATGATTTATTCTTGCTCTTGTAATCAAGTATAATATAATATATACTAAGTGCTGGAGTTTTGTTGATTTTTCATGATGACACAGACACATCCAAAGCTGGGACAAATATTTAAGTCGGCTGAGTTCACAGAGGTTTCACAATAAAATACAAAAAATGATAAGCAGGTATGTGAAGAATAAAGCATTGGAAACTGTTGGAAATTCTATTGATTGACTGTAAAGCTAATACTAAACTGCCATTGTATTGAACTGCCACACTTCCTGCTATGGTGCTTTTTTTCATTAAAATGTAATCTCATCTTTAGGTCTTCACTTCAATGACAATAACGTGAAGATTAGCCTTTTTTGTTTTTGTTTTTTTTGCCTTATTCAGATCAAAGTGTCCACAGCTTCAAGTTGGCAGCCATTGAAAAGTTGATACGTCAAGATTCACCAGACATTTTCATTCATTCCCCTTTTTTTTCTGCAAAGGAGGAAGCAATGAGCATAGAGCATTTCTCCGTGCTGCCCTCCGTTTAACTCGTGTGCGTGGATGACAAAAAACAGAACATCTTTGGAACAATTTGTTACTTAATGCCCCCCCTCCTCTCTCTCTCCTTCCACCCTCCCCTCCCCTCCACAGCCACCCCAACCCCCCCACGGCTGCTGAAAATTATGAACAGTGAGCCGCACTCACATTCTTGCGCACAGCCAAGTGAGGAGGCGCCTCCGCTCCCGTCCTGGGCCAATGGCGCACAGAGCAGCCTTATCATACTTATCCTCGGCTGGCCAATGGCGCACCGCTTCCCGGCTCACATGACGCCTTTCTGTGCGCTCCCTCTCTTCTCAGTGCTCAATCCCGGCGAGTGCGGGCATCACTGAAGACCTGACACCGGCGGAATCGGACGTCCACTGTTCTCGGCAGAATTAACCAGGTGTTCCTCTTATGCAAACTTGATCGCCGTCCGATGAAGCTGGCCGCCCTGTCAAAGAGAATCAGCCCCGCTTTGCCGGAGGAGCAGAGACTTTTTTGCGTCTTCTGACGACCGGAGAGGCGCCGGGGCGAGACAATAACGCCCAGAAGTTATTGAAATGAATCGTAAGTAGGCGATATGATATTTTTTCACCTTCTAATCGCTTATTTATTGTTACCATTCCGGGAAGTGGTAGTTATATTTATCACCAATTTCTAACCGACTTCGGTTTTACATTTATGATTGCATGTGTCACTTTTGCGCCGTGTTCTCACTGTCGTTTTTTGTTTACATTCAACAGAAAAATGTAACGTTTAAAATAGCTCTACATGCTTCACATCGCTGATCAGATTTGACTTCACTTGGCACATGAATGATGTCTAAGTTTATTCGGTCCTGTCGACATTCTTTGTGCGTCTCTGTGAAATTGTCCTCATCGTGGACGTGTGGTTGTCTCCGCGCAGCGCCATACCATGAAATATAGATTTTTTTTTTTAAAAAGAAAAAGAAAAAAAGCTCACGGCAAACCCGCTGACCCCAGGCAGGGAGGCTGTGCAACCGGTCCACACGGCTCAATGAGGACAATTAGGGAGGAGGAGGTGGTGGTGGTGGTGGTGGTGGGGGGAGAGGAGGAGAAGAAGAAAAAAAGCACTTGAAGCGCACTAAAAACAGGGCTGCACTTCTCTTCAACCAGACAGACAGGATAAGGGTGGATCTTCAGCAACCTTATGTGTCATTTCCAATGCAGGATGTGACCAAAAAAAAAAATGTCCCTAAGTTCAGCTTGTGGTCAGGTTGAGAAAAAGAAGGTCGAAATGGATTTCTTTTTGTTTTTAGAAATTAGCAAGGAGTTTGTGTCATATTCCACAGAAAGTGACGCACTGTTTGAGGTCATGTCATTCACTGAACCCTTTTATGGATTGGAAATGAGGAGGTAGTGGGGTCAGAGGGGGGGTTGGAGGTGGAGGTGGGGGGTATGGGCCGCAAAATTTATGTACATTTTAAGAGTCAAAGCAAAAAAAAAAAAAAAAAAAAAGGTGCCCTCTGATTTTTCCGTAATTTCTGCACAATCAGAGGGAAAGAGCGAGGGGACCGGGGCCATTTGATGTTTTGAAAGGCTTCAGATGGCTTTAATTAGGACCTATAAAATCTGTCTGCCCCGTTCTCTGAGGCGGCGCTCTGGAGGAGCGAGAAGGGAGGGGTACTGATGGAAAAAAAAGAAAGAAAGAAAAGCAAACCGACACAGAAAGTCACTTCAGCGAAGGATCGTCTAATCAAATTTTTATAACCCTCCTTTTTTCTGCTCCTTCCCTTGCCTCCCACCCTCCCTTCCTTGATGCTGGTGGTATGTAGGCAGCCCTCTTATTCCCTCTTTGTCTGACTGCTGTGTTATCTACACCCCCCCCCCAAAAAAAAAAAAATCCTTCCACCACCCTCAGCCTTAGTACCGCCTACAGTCGGCCCGACCCCAGACACCTGAAGGCTAGACATAATGATCAAGAGAAGTTCCAGTCTGTCTGGAGCTCAGCCAGTTGTTTAAGGTTTTCTTCTTCTTCTTCTTCACCTCCTCCTCCTCCTCCTCTTTCTTTTCTTCTTCTCTTTTTTGTCCTCCTGCTGGCCTGGCTGGCCCTGCCCATGCCTCTCCCTCTTTCCTTGTCTTCCATCCACAATCAAGACACGCTATGTTGTTCGCAAGTTTTTTTTGTGTGTGTGTGTGTGTGTGTGTGGTATAAGGGTTTGCAGTTTCATCGCTGCTGCTACTGCTACTGTTGCTGCCTCTGTGTAGCCTATATGGGTCTTGGATAGAGGGTGGGTGACTCACACAGCTGCAATACACACACTCATGAGGAAACATCAAAGACTTCTTCTGTGTGTGTGTGTCTGTGTGTGTGTGTGTGTGTGTGTGTGTGTGTGTGTGTGTGTGTGTGTGAGTGAGAGAGAGAGAGAGAGAGAGAATGAGATGTAAGCTATGCTGCTCTTGCGAGTGTCTACAGGAGTATAGGTATGGCATGGTGCCTGTAGTTATTTTCTATTCGGTTCAAATGCACTGCCACTTGGCTCTTTTCTTAAGTGCTGCATTAATTATATCCCAGTTCGGGATTTTTCTCTACTACACACAGGAGATTTGAAGGCTAGATGTTTTTCATGTTTTAAGTTTTTCCAATGTTAAATGTTAAAACCTTAGTCTTGATGTTGGAATTGGAAAAGATTAGGAACCATAAAATAACATAATCCCCTTATTAACGAACAGGAGTTAAGTCTGTTGTGCTTCAAAACTAGACAAAACGTAGTTAAAACTGGAGGTTTTAAATGAGGCCCTTGGAAACTGTCTGTCGCACCTTGACTCTGATGGTGGGCTTCTTTGAGTTGGAGCTTAAGGCTTGGTGGCTTCTGAAGTAAGAAAACACTAATTAGAGGTGGGAGTTGGTGGAAATGCTTCAATATGAGTATCACTTTGACAGACAAATACATCTGCAGGAGTGTTTTTCTTTTGAGGAGTGCGCGTCTTTGTTTTCTTGACGCGTGTTGGTTAGGGATTACATCATTTGACTGCTGCTGGGTTAGCTAGATAATACGCTAGCTTGCTTTATGTAAAATGGCTGCTTGGAGTGGTGTCTTTGTTGGACGCCTTTGCTTGATAACAGTGGAAATCAAAAGTATCGAGTTGCATGTAATGTTTTTCTGCCTCCAATTTTTATGCGCATTCGGAATTGTTTTTCTCAACGGCGGCCATTTTTGATCAACTTGTTTGTTAAAAGATTATCCCCCTAACAGCTGGAACGTGTTTTCTGTGTATCCGCAGCCACGTAATCTCCTCAGATGTGCTGTTTTGAAGAACAAATGTTTATGAAAATTTGCACAGGGCTCCAGTCAAAATCTTACCACTTGTTTGTGTGTGTTTTCTGAAAGCTGACACTGTGTATCATGGCATCAAGGAGACGGAGGATGTCTCTTCCTCTGCCACCACCCTTTGAAGGGGGAAGTAATAAAAAGCTCAATGGGTGCAGCAAGCTGTTCTGCCCTCCTACACTTTCAGGCTTTCTACCTGGAGATGAATAGGAGGCCCCTCCATAACGAAGGGGGAGAAGAGAAGATTTTATTGAAGGCTGAGGATGTGGGGGGATGCGCCATAGCTTGAAGACACTTGGTGTGAAATAGTCCAGTTGTACCAGTTTACAGGAGAGCACTGTCCACCAGGTCTGACATAGGGGTAATGATTATTTTAGCTTCTATGAAGGTGTAATTTTCTAGAACACCACTGACCTGTCAGTGTGTTTGAGTACAAATGATGTAAATTCATTAGGTTTAAGTAGGTCAAAAGGGTGTTGCGTAAACATTACCAAATTGTCCCATTAAATCCCGCTTGAAGTAAAATACTGTGCTCATAGCGTGATAATACAACAACCGTGATAATGACATCGGACAATCACAAAGCCTCAGATTAGGATTTTCGGTAACCAGATTTATGCATGAAGGAGTGAAGTCATGGTCAGGAATGTAAATGGCGGAGTCATTCAATTACCACCGTGCCCTTTCCTGGGAAAAGTCCCCAGCCGTGAAGAGGTTAATTGTTTTTGAATCTCCATCCAAGGAGAGAAAATGGGCGAACAGGAGGGATAATTGAGCTGCTGATAGTTGAGTGGGTTATGGATTACTGCGTCTTTCCAAAGGAGAAAGGGGGGAAAAAGGAGGTGAACGGGAGGAGAAGGAGAGAGAGAGAGGGGGAAAGAGGAGGAAGGGATGTGAACGGGCCCGTGTTGTGCGCTGCAGCCGCAGGGATCGTCTAGCCCTCTTAGGAAGCGGGAGAACTTCAATCCTGACCCTTGACCTCTCGCATGCTCCTCCCTGCTCCAGGTGCAAGCCCTCACTGCTGGCAGCTTGCACACACAGAGACACAGTACAAGCTAATTTTTCACACACTCTGCAAGCACTGGGGGGGAAAACGCCGTATGAAAACGCAGATCCTTTTCACATGTTCACCCCCCCCCGCTTCTTCTTTTTCATGCTGCTCTATTGTCAGGGGTTAAAGATCCAAGCCTGCATGTTGGGTTGAGGGGGTTGTTGTGATTATGTCTGGCCTCTTTCTTTTTTTTCTTTCTTTCTTTTTTCTTCTGCTGAAATATTTTCTCAGCAAGAAAATGGATGACTGTCTTTAAATGGGGGAAAAAAAAGATGATCTGACACAGTGCAATAATCACAGGAGTGTTAATCAGAGGGATGTCATGTATAATTACTACAGTGTTTGATAACACCACCGCAAACCACCTCAGGCCATTAGTGAAAGTTTCTCGATGCTATTAATGCACGTTAATAAAATTCAAGAAAACCCGGATGGAATGAGCCCTCTGCATGGCACACTGGTTAAAGCGCTGTAAGGTTAATGAACCAATTTACATACTTTCTGCTGCCATCTGGGTGGAGTGACGAGGCAGATGCTCCCTCACTCGGTACTGTTGCTGTTGTGCTGTTCAACATGGAGGAATGTGACAGGCCCGCAGAGGTCGGCGAGCGCATTCAACGTTAAGTCTGCTGTCAAAACCGTTTGTGAATGAACTGAAAATTTCTGTTTTGTAGAAATAAGCATCAACATCTTTTGAATGTGTGTTTGATTTTATTTAACCCTATTGTGAGACGGTGTGGGGTGTAAGGTTTTCTTTTGATTTATATTTAATGCGGTCAGTATTGACTTTTATTACAACTCTCAGGTCAGCAGCATGAGCAATTGTTCTACATAAAAAGTGACACTTAAGTGTGGATTATACCCTGACCCCTCCCCATGTCAGGGAGAAGGGAGTCATCTGGGCCTCAGGCAATGAGAAACTCGACAGGGCCGATCCACAAAAAAAATCACTATAGACGATGCTGGAGACTGCGGTAAAAAGAGGATTAGTGTCTGTCCACCTCTTTGCCATCCTCATCTGGGTGATCACATTACAAATAGAGAATTCTCACAGCGCTTCTTTAGCAGAGGAACAAAATGAGGTCTGTCGGCGATCAATAAAGCAGTGTGAAGGCAGAGGGATATACTTAAAAAATCAAAGGCTCTGGCTGGCATGGCCATCATCTTGCCACGTCTGCTGGAATCAGATAAGGGAGCAGGGCCTTGCAGGAAAGGTTGTTTGGCCCCAGGGCAGCTTGACTTGACGGATATCCCTCCTACTGGCACCCATTGCGGGCTGATTTCATCTGCAAATGGGCAAAACCAAAACGTTTCAGGATCTATCTGGTCCCTCTCTGATACTGTACATGTGAACGAACAGCTGAAGGGATAGATGGGTAAAAGGGAGCATAATGTATAATCCCTGCAGCATTTACCGGGAGAAAATACGTAGCTATTTCTCTAACCCCTCTGTTGTCCTCCATGGATGACGGCTTTTACCTCATGCTTCACTTACATGATTTAAAGAATAATAAAATCACCCTGGTTTTGGTTTGACAATGTGTCAGAGCTGGTGCGAGTGTTCGTCTCAGATTAGCTCTTTGTGCCGTGAGGAGAGAGGAAAGACGGGGTGGAAGGATGGGGTGGATGAGGGGGGTCAGGGATGGGGGGGTAACAATACTGCTGCGATCCCAGTTGAAAGAAATCATTTGCACAATTTCATGAAAGCCGTATTTGTCCAGTCGGATGGTTCTATCAAAGCCCAACAGCCACGGTGGAACGTGAATTAAATGACGGGGCGAGCTACAAAGCCGGGAAGATGTCGGGTTAAAGTCATTTCTCAGCTGAACGCTCTCCAGGTAAATGCAGATAATGCGCTCTCGAGTTTTTCTTTCTCTTTCTTAAAGAAGTCTCATTTCCACAGACAGCTCTGAGCTGACACCAGCGCTGCCAGAGCTTCTGTTCTCAGAGCTAAGCTTGTACAACATTTATGTGGTGAAGATGAAAAGACATCATGGCTACACTTTACGCCTGTAAATTTCATCCCTGAAAAACCAGCTCAGAAATGCCAGAGTTTCTTGTTCTTCTTAAAGTTTTATCAGTGATTTTTTTTCCCTAATGTCACCCAAGCTCTCTTTTCTAAAACGCTCTCAATTCTTACTTATAAAACTTTAAATACCAGAGTAGAGAGCTTGCATATGGGGAGATTTCAGGTAAGTGAACAGGAGATGTAATAAGAGAACGGGTGCCATTTCTGGTTGAAAACTGCTGTTCTCTTGCTGTGCAGATAAAAGAAGAAGGTTTGCCTCCACCAATGTGTTTTGTTGTCTTCAGTTTCAGAACCCCCTACAGTATTTCCTGGTGACTCACTTCTTTCCGAGCCATTTATGCTTGAAAACTTCCTAAGGATGAGCCACACATATTCTGAGTTTTATCGTCGATGAGGGACCATTGGGCATAATGAAGTTCTGTCTCTCAGCATGAGTTTGTGAGGCTCATGATTACAAATGCTCCTGTCATTGTCTCCTATCATCTCCTGCCTAATTGAAGACAATATAACGAGACAATGGGGTCTCGCTCATCATTCTGCATCAATGGCATGCTCTATGGAACGTGCCAGTCTGTTTAAAGTAGGGTGAAGTTGGTGGGAGGGTGTGTGTGTGTGTGTGTGTGTATGTGTAGGTACTTGAATGCGCTCGAGCTTGTTTAATTTGGACCAAGAAGATGGACAATTAAACTACCTCTCCCGGGGGGGCTGTTCATTTTGGTCAGCTTCCCTACTTCATGGTTGTCCGCCCTTTAAACGCTCCTGGATGTGTCTGGGTCATGCATTGGGGGGTGGAGTGGGGTTTGTAGGCGGGAAGGAGATTGGGGTGGGGGGGGGGGGTCTGCCTCTGGAGGGGTTGTCTCAGATGATTAGGACAGCCAAGTGTGGAGAGTCCCTCAGTGCCTGGCCTCCTTCACCTCCCTAATATGCTCTGAATAAGTCCCCCTCCACTGCGCGTTTGTTGTGGGGTTTGGCGGGAGGTGGAGAGAGGGAGAGGAGGGAGGGGTTATGTCTGGCCATGGTTTAGGAGTGTTTGTCATCTGCCCCCTCGAGGCCTGCACCGGCTCCTTTGTCTGAGCATCAGGCATCAGTACAATGTCAAATCACACAATGTGCCTATGCAATCAGGGCATCTCGGGTTAGGAACTGACACAGGATTTCATGTCTGGAATTTTCTTTTTTCTTTAACTTAATTTAAGGGTCAAACATTAAAATAGGTTTCATTTTTGTAGCAACTTTACAAATGTATGCACATTTTTTTGTGTAAAATACTTTTGTCTAAAGAAAAATCAGCGAATCGCTTAAATACTGACTTAAAACTATTTAAAAACAGCTACTGCATTAAACACACGCACGCTCCCAACTGGCTGTTACATCATGTTCTTTTTTTTTATTTCTGTAAATGACTTGCGTGACACATGTGGCCTAGGGCGAGAATATTCTCAGAATGCTATCAGGTTGAAGCGCATTCTGTATATGAGTAAACAACGGATTTTTTTATGAGTTACTAGCAATCAAAAAGACATCTCTGCAGCAGTTACAGTCATACAAAGACAGCTTCATCATGAAAGAGGAAGAGATGCTCATTTCTCTACTGAGGCATCAATAAACCAGAATGCATCTCAATCACAGGCCACATCTTTGCTAATCATGGTAAAGCCATCAAACTCTTTCTAACGGTTGTTTTTTTGTAATTTGAACAATGAGACACTGTGGTTTTGTGTATTACCCAGTCTCAATATCAAATTTGAAAAAAATCAACACAATGCCATTATCAACTTACTCTACTTCCTGCAAGAACACTTTGAGAGATGCACTGTACTTCTTAATAAAGCCAGATCAGATGAGGCATGCTTATAGGAAATTATAATATTTGTGACGTGAAAATCACGAAATTCATCATTGACTAGTCAATGGTTATATTGGTGTGATAGTATGTTAGAGTAAATCGATGCTTCATATAGGTTTATACAAAGACCCCTGTCCCTGGTGTTTACATTCGCAGTCTAGAGTTCAGTTTAATGGTCTCAAAGGTGTTTCTATGGTTTCACACAGTGCATGTCTGTATGAAATTTGGAAGAAAGATTCATTCATCTCCACACAATGAGCAACAAAGAGGGCACTGAGTCCCGGCCAAATATCACAAGTTACATTGAAAACAAACAAAAAAGCTTGCTGTAAACTGTGGAGGCAAAACCTCCCATGACTGATAACAGTTCTGCAGGATTTATGCACTGTGGGAGAAATGGCTTCTGCTGCTTTGCATTCAAGTCATTTAGCCACTTCGAGCACCAGGAAATGACACACATTCCTCTTTTTGCAGTAACAAAATAACCTGGAATTTAGTTCCCTACTTTTTCTGCATAATTGTGTCAAATTTCATTCTTGATTACTTTGCAAGAAGTCGTGAAATTGATTTTTAGGCTTGATTTCATTGTGCTTTGGGGACTTATTAAAATTTGACTTCAAATATAAAGGACGATTTGATTGTACCCAAAAGTTTTTTTAAATTCTCTCTTGCCAGACGTCCTCCATAATAATTAACAATAGATCATAAATTGCACTGTCTGTATATGGGTAAGTGTTCTGAAATACTATCTCTCTGTGGTTTAAGTCTTCTGTTTAATTTTGCGAATAATCTTTGAGAAGTACAGTCACACACATGCACAATTCTCCCATAGAGTGACAAAGGCTCTTGTAGCTACTTGATTATTTTCTGAAAATCTTTTTTTTTTTTTTTTTTTTTAAATAAAGAAAAGAAAAAACAGATAAGCATAAACATTTACATCTGGGCACTCAGTCATTTACTGAAATATTCAGTCTCAGATTTTCTCAAGTCAACGTTACTATTCCTGTCTCACAAAGGGACACTGCATTGACTAATTATATCACATTCTCTTGTCACAACATACAGTTGCTTGTAATGTGGTCTGCACAAGGACGTACCTTCCTACTTTGCAGATAAGCAAATATGCCAGGTGAATGAGTCTTGATGACACCCAGCGAGCTATTTCTGATCTTCTTTCCCTTTCCTGAGTGGCAGTTTGAGGTGCCTCTTCCACCACTGTGTTCACAGTCTCACAGGTTCTTGAATTGACAGAAAATATTTCAAGCAATGAAAATATCAGAAGTGCACTCGATCTGCCAGGTTTTTTTTTTCTCTAAGCTTCTAAGTAGTTTCCACTTCATTTGACTGTGCCTGAAGGTACATTAAAGCCATTTTCATAAAGATTTCTGAATAAGCCCTTGAGATGTTTTCTTTTTTATAGCCAAGGTTTTGAGGAATACAGATAGACACATCATTTGGGACAGAAGGAGCAAAGTAATTACAATTATGTGTGTAATTGACTTCCTGGGTTCAGGGTGAGAGTCTCATCTGACCAACAGAAATGTCTTCTTTGCTGCCTTTTTTTCCCTATCCCGGTGTTAAACTGCAGAAGAGGGAAAATGGTTATGGCATCAAAGCAGTTTAGTACTCAGCGTGATTTTTGGCGGATATTAAATGCTTCCAAAATTAGTTGCACCACTTCCTACAACCTTAGAAGGTGAGAAAATGATGGAATGTAATTGAATTTTTGCTTTTTTAGATATTCACAATCCCCATTTGCATTTCTTTTCTCATCTTTTGTAGACATGGGTGGTTGTGGGAGGTTAGGGTTAATACATTGGCAAATAAATCATCTATCAAATGGAGTCGGACTTTTTTTTTTTTTTTGCTGGTACAAAGCAAATCCAGTACAGATGATCTCTGTGCGTGCATGAAGCCTTGAAGGTTTGCATCATTTCTGCCACATTCTCCCCGAGGTCATTCTGGTCTCCTTACATGCAGAAACGCTCATACACACACGCCACCGTTTTTCCCTCACAGCGCAGCGGGAGTCTGTCTTTATCTGTCCTATTGATTAATGAAGCAGGCACAGCAGGGTATCCGAGAGAGGTAGGAGTCTAGATCAAGGCTGCGAGCTGCATCACTGGCAGTCACACCACACTCACTCACACATTCACGCGCACGCACCTTCACACTCATTCACACGCACTCTTTCACTGTCTCTGTCATGTTCTCTCTGTGTCTGTCACAGCAGACGTGTACACACATGCATACTGAGAGACATGACACACCCAGCAGTGCTGACACACACACACACACACACACACACATGTCATCATAACTCACAAATGCATCATATCACACACACATTTGAAATGAATTAGCATGGCTTTGGCTGTGCTGGAAAAGCGTTTTCTATAAACATAACGTTTGCAGATTAGTTGGGGTTAATGATCCGATTGCTTCGGAGCTGCCACAGCGTCTGTGTGCGTGCACATGTGTGTTTTTGGCTGAGGGGAAAAGGCACTGCTCTGCCGTGCTGTCTCCCTCACTTCCAAATGAGACATGCCCCAGGCACCATTACAAGAGCAGTATTTATGCTATTAGGGAACTGGGTTCACCACGCTAGCAGTGGTAGCAGAACGAAACAGCTAAAATTATGTCTTGACTAACCTCAATGGGCAGGTCCAGTATTTTTCTTTGCATAAATGAGAAATTACAAGTTGTGTGTTTAAAGTCTATTTTTACACATTCCCCTGTTGGAATATCATGTATATTATTTCTGAGCGTATGAATGTAAAAGCCAAGGAATAGAGCGGGTGTTTCTTTTTTCAAGTGTTTGTTCTTTCAGAGCAGAAATAAAAAGCTTGTAAGAGGTGTTGTTTTTCCCTCTTCACCTTCTTTACTTTGGTGTTTAAAATTAGCTTCGTCGTCCCAACCAGAAATAGTCCTCTGCAAACGACTGTCTATATACTATGTCTCAGTCAACTGGAGTTGGTGGGTTCAGTGAGGGTGTTGTCCCTCCGAGCCCACGTCCCTCCCTCACTCCTCCCCACAGACTCGCTCTGAGAAGCCCCTCTCATGTAATGCTGAATGGACAGAAAAGTACAGAAATGAAAGAGAGCAGAGTAAAAAAAAAAAAAAAAAGACTGAAAAATGACTGCAAGACCCCTACTCTCACTCCCTTTTTTTTCTCTTCTCCGAAGCGACCCTCCCCTCTCTCCACCTACATATTTTGCTCCTATCCCTCCCTCCCTCAGTCCTCCGTTCCCTCCCTTCCTCTCCTCCGGCGTTCCTGTCGAGGCATGCCCCCATCCCCGCCAACCAGCATCGTCCGTGGCAGGGTGAGGGGGCAGGAGGGGAGGAGGGCAAACAAAGGAGCACTGTTGCTGCTTTGCCGGGGTTTTTGGGGAGGGTCGACACCAGGATGGAGAGGGTGCGGGTGGAGGGGTACAGACGGAGAGAGAGAGAGAGAGGGAGAGAGGGAGTGTGACTGAGGAGGTTTATGATTAAGAATAGAGATTAAAATGAATGGGAGGGGAGCAGGGGTGTCTGTTCTGTTCACAGTAATAAAGAGGACAAGCAGTGCCAGTCATTTTTTCACACGCATCTACACACACACACACACACACACACACACACACACACACACACACACACACACACACACACACACACACACACACACACACACACACACACACACACACACACACACACACACACACACACACAAAGAGTTGGCAGACTCTTAGCAATGCTGCAGTTAGTGTGAGTGAGTGTGAGAGATAGGGGAGGGATGGGGATGGTTCATTGTTTCCTGGCCATTGTACAATATTTGCTTAACCCTCGTGCTTTATCTGTGCAGCTGCATGCTACAAATGAGATGGCGAAAAGTGTACGATGGCGGCTGTCACAGCTGTTAGCAATTTCATCTGTGCACTGTAAGAGGACCCCCCCCTCCCCACCGCCCAGATACACACACACACATACAGTACACACAAACTGTAAAGCACCACAGCTGTGATAAAAATCACTCTGAGCAGCACGATTACACGTCAACTTAGTCTACACAAACAAAATATGGACCATGAAACAGACATAAGTATGCAAAGTGTAAATGCAAATAATGATCATAATAATAGCAATAATAATAATCATGAAATTAATTCTAATACTGTACTCTAATACCTCTTGGCACTGTTTGCCAGTCACTACTCTCTGACCCCTTCGTGAACCTCTGTCTTTTGTTACACTAAACAAGCTTGTTCCGTTCCGCAAATATACCACTGGCTGTCGCTCAGGTTTTCAGCTTTATGTTTTTTTAAATAGTTACTGAAGGGAGGGAAAGCAACATAACAAAATATAGCTTGACTTTAAATGTTCATGCAAGCACATGCTGTTTAAGGTCATGAACTGAATCTCTGTGCATATCTCGTTTTGAAGGATAACTGAATTTTGAAGGCAGTAACTGGAATCCCGCATGGCCCGACTCTGTGAATGAACTGAAGAGTTGTTTTTTATTTATTTTGCCTGATGTGAGATGCTGGCAGAGATGTCAGGGTTCCACCTAGTAAACCAGTTTCTTAATGGTTGGTTTCCCGTCTCTGTCCTCTTCTGTTTCAGATCATGAAAGGAGCTAGCACAAGACGAAGAAGAAGAAACACAAACGAGTGCTAGCAGCCGTAGCCTTCACCGCAGAGCGGAAAGAAGGGAAGCAGAAAAGCCCCAGAGCACAATGCAACGGGGAAAAGACAAGAGTGATGAAAGAGAGGTAAGACAGCTTGGGTTGCCCTGGGGTTACACATTGTCTTTTGTGTATGCGTTGTGTGTGTGTGTGTGTGTCCTCTCTTGCCCTTCCACCTGGCTGCATGAGTCAGATGTGTACCTCGAGTGGGCTTAGTGTTGGCATGAATGTGTGCATGTGTGTTTTTCTATCAGTGTGACTGTTTTTATGTGTCCCTGGCGTGGAGCCACAGCTGCCAGGTGAAGATCGTACTGTCTGGTCTGATTCACCTGCTGCATCCCAAACTTTTCTATTGTCTCTCTTTCTCCTCATCTTTCCCTCTGTGTTCCGCACATTTGTTCCTCTATAAACACTTCAGTGATTAGTTCATAGGGACTGGTTTTAATCACATATGGCCTTTGTTTGACACATTTTATTAAATATCTAGTGATTTGGATTTTCTCATTAATCACTGCCACAGATGAACAGTGAAATTGGATTTTTTTTCTTTCCACATTTTAATATTTAAATTAAATAATTAAGTTTCAATACCTAAAATGTGGCTTATTTAACAGTTTTACTTAGTTCCCTTTAATATTGAGTAAAATCTATTTAAGAATCTGTCATGTGTACTGTAGTGTGGCCATGAACACTACATGTCTGTAGTAAGGTTGGGTTAAGTGGTGTAAATGTCTTTATCAGTATTGACTTAAATGAGTGCATATCCTCCACCTGTTTGATCACAGATGTTTTGTCCTCCCCCTGTTTTGTGTCAGAATACAGAGAATCCATTCCATGTTGTAGGGTCTTGACCTTTTCTCTCCAGCATCAATTATAGGATGAAAAAAAGACAACATTTCAGGGATGCAGGGAGTAAAAAAAAATAAAAATTTACCTTAGAGAACGACGTAGCCCAAAGGCAAAACACAGTGAGACTGGGAGAAGAGCCACCTTATTGTCTTAACTGTGTTTCAGCGGTTCCCAAAGTGAGCGGTCCCTCAGAAACTAATCTTCTCGCTCTCTCTGTGTGAGGCTGAAAGCGGCAGTAAATCATTTTCTACCATGCAGCTATAGCCAGAATGGCTGCCACCATGCACACATAGGGGAGGGTGGTTACAGAGGGGAGGCAGCGAGAGGAAAAGAAAATGTTGTTTTTCTCGGTTCTTGTCATCCTCCTTTCTGATGATACTCTCTTCCACCTCAACCTCCCACCCAGAGGTTACAATATCAGTGGTGTGATTTTACTTCAGAGATTTGGTTCGAACCAGTCTGCCGCATCTTACTCTTTGAGACAGATCCAGTGCACTCCATTTCAGTTCAGCTCGACTCATTTCATATCAACTCAGTCCAGCTGAACTCAATTCTCATGCCAAGCTCTTCATGTGTTGCAGTCTGACTTTCTTATTTTTATTCAGCTTGAGCTTTGCAATTTCACATTTTCAACTTTTTGTTCTTCTTCTCTCCAGTGACCACAGCCCCTCCTTTTTCATGTTTTTGCACATGCAACACGTTTTGTCTTCATTTGTATCCCTCCATCACAGTGTTTCTTTCCCAAGGCCATCTTTCTTCTATCCACAACCACCAGCAAAATAATGGCATTTTATCATTTCAAAAGCCAAAAGATGGTAATACAAGAGAGTACATGGGCTGTGGGGCTGTGGAGTGCTGGTTTTAAGGAATGGGAAGATATTCCCCTAGGGATTATCTAATGCCAATAATAATCACTTTTAATTATTGGACTTCCTCACATTTCAAATCTCTGCCCAAATAAATCCAGTTGGATAGGACAATGTTGTTTTTTAATGGAAGTGGTTTTGAACTCATTTGAGGAAGAAATTACTTCCCTGGGGGTGACAGAATGTGGAGGGTAAGTATCCAGACATGACACTTTTCTTTCTTCTCCGCCCTTTTTCCTCTCAAGTGTGTGTGTCTTCTGCTCCGGTGGAAGAAGGTCTTTCAGGAGCAGCCAAGTCTGTCTAAGCTGGCTTGAAAAGCCACAGCATTCAAGAAGCAGCATGGTTTTCTTTTTGGTGTCCATTTGTGTATACGGAGGTGGGGTTGCACGGCTCAAGCCACAGTGTATCTCACGGTTTCATATTTCAAAAACCGCATATTGGAAAATGACAGGCAAATGAGTCACTCTGTCAAGTCATATTGATTCACTGCAGGACGGGGGACAGAGCGAGTAATTGTCAGTTTCATGCTCACGCAAAATAACAGACACATGATGGACTATGGTTTTCAATGGGGAGGGGAGGAAAACAAACTGAGGTGAGGAAAGGGCATAAAAAGCTGATGGACAAGTGTCAAAAATAGTAATGGCTGGATAGATGGATAGGAGGGGGTAGAGATCGAAAAAAATCAAACAGGAAAACACAGCAAGCAGACAACGTTTCGGAGTGAGTTGAGATGAAAGAGAAAGACGGAGAAGATATCTAAGTGAACATGAGAGAATTATCTATGAGAGAGTTTCTCAAAAGGGTAGAGATACTGTAGAACTGGTAAATAGAGAAGTAGGGGGTGAGGGTCAATGAAGCGATGCCTCTAATGTCTTTATAAGGCCATAAAAGCTTGCACTTCCTGCCCCCCTTCTAATTGCTGAGAGGAATAGGATGGAAGGGGAGTGGAGGGGTGATGGGGGGGGGGGGGATGCTTGACTCTACCTGCCTTCTACAAATGAGGCCCCTAAATCCTCACTGCTTGGCCTTGGGGGCTCAGTTTGGGATTGCTATGCCAGCAACATGGACACATAGGGAGAGCAATTCATGGAAGGTCTATGTTTGAATATTCCTTATTGTCCTTACTCTTGAAATTAAAGTAGAGCGAGAGAGAGAGAGAAGCTCTGCACTTTAATGTTCCCCTCAGAGTTGTGTTGCAAAGAAAATAAAGGTGGATGGAGGATGACAGGAAGTAGAGTTAGAGGAATCCAAAGACAAGAAGCTAAGAGTAATAAAATAATGTACTTATACTATTTCTTTACAATCAGCACTTGAAGACAAGGCTGTGAAAGAGCAGACAAGAGTGGAGAAAGAGGGGATTTTATAGACTCAGCAGGAAACAACCATAGAAATGGCTACGCTTCCCCAAGGAGCTATATGCTGAACTCTTAAAAATGTGTAAAAGTAACGCTTGCCATCATTGGAAAAGAAAACATTTTCATTTCATAAACTGCTTGTCTAAGGGACCCTGCCCCAACCTCAAATCGGCACAGTAAAGAACAGAGGGGGAGGAAAGCTTTGGTTTTTGTTTTTCTTTTAATTCTAGTAAAAGGCACATGCTTTTTCTAAACTATGCTCCAGATACCTGCAGATGTACTTGAATGGAAGAACCATTAATATCAATATTTGTAGTGACAGTCTTGTGAAATGTTTTGGACCAGATAAAAATGTACCTGCCAAAATAAAATCCTTTATCTAAATCCAGATATTTTATATTTACCCACAAGTCCAAGAGATGAAATATTGAGCAGAGGTGTAGAATTCAAACAGACAACAGAGCGATGTTGCCTCTGTTTCTCTCTTTTTAGTATTTGAAAAATGATTTCATCAAATGGACTGAAACAAAATACATATACTATCTAGTAATACATGTGTTAATATGCTTTATTATACGATTCCCATTCTCCACGTTTTCTTATGGAGTGTCATTGAAAAAATATTCAAACCTTTGTCTTAACATCATTCTGCATCACCAAACCTACACACATCTTGTGTTTTTTTACTTTCCATCCAGTCACCCTGTTTTTGCTGTATACTCAAAACAATGGGTGACTCCAGGCATTGTGACTTTGTTTTGTTCCAAAATGTAAATTCCAGTCTTAACTTTTATCTTTTGTTAGTGACTTAAACTGAGTTCATGAGCTGAGCGCATAACATTTGCTGATTTTGATGATGGGAGTCCGGGGGTGTATTGTGTCTCAACTTGCCACGCTATGGGAGCTGTATAACAGTTGCCTTTTTTGTACTGGGTTTTATCAGTGGGTGCAAAATGAAAAGGAGTCAAAGGCAGCCCCCTAAGCTTTCCATAATGCGTCCTGAGAGGAGACAAAGGCCTGCATTCACTGCTGGGTGTCGATAAGACCTATCATTAGTCTGCCATTGGTGGTATTACAAACACACATAGACACACTTATGCACACACTCTCATACACAGAGTGCAGTTGGGTACTTATTCCTGTACCCATTCACTTTTTCCCACATACATACGCATAAATATCCGTATTCGCACCAGAGAAGTGAAAGAGGCATTCTGGCTCGAATTGAATCGAATAAAGGCAGAGGAGAGGACTCCCTGCTGCTTTCCCATCACAACAGGATTCACTCAGCCTCGCATGGCTGGGGCGTCCACACTGGCGTGTTCATCCACATATGGCTGCAACTTCGCCGACAATAATGAACACACAGAAACCTGATACTGTTTTTATTTATGATTTCACTCTATAGCTCATTTATGATAAAGAATTTCAAGATTAAAACGTACATTGTTGTTATCTTCATACCATTGCAGTAAGTCCAATTATTGTCCTTTATGTCCATGTTAATTCTGCTACAAAAGCAGTATGGCCGCTGCCTTCTTTATAATGTTTTCTGCAGTCAAGCATATAGCAGACACATAAATGTAGTTAAATGTTGGTGGAGGCTTCCTGCCATCTCGATGATAGAACTCCTTGTTTATAGTAATAATAGCAATCTCTCAGAATTAATGTAGTATTGACTTATTGATGATAAAAAAGCTACACACATTACATTTACTTAACAAGACAGGAGTAAAATTAGGTGCAAGGAGAGAAAGATGCTTGGGTTTCCTTTTAGTGTCTTCCTGTGTGTGTGTGTCTGTAGATTAAGGGGAGGACGACAGCACTGCTGTCGAGGTCCTAAGTAGATGATGGACCGTAGCTCGTATGCCCATTCTCTCTCATTAGCTCAGCCCCCTCCCCCACCCCAAGAGAATATATGAGTTTACTTACCTTCCCTTGCTCTGCTCTGAGTTCCCGGCCAAACGCCAAGCATCGGCTCAGGGTCATTAGCCTCGCTGCTTGGAACAAATGGCCTTCGATAGCATCTCAGCTAATACACAACAGAAGCAGATTAACCCCTGGATCCTTGGAGGATAACATATTGAAGGAGTGCAGAGGGTGGATGCTGATTTTTTTTCTTTTTCTTTTTGGCTATTTCTGTCTTAAATTAGCTCTTTTGTGTTTGTGCTCATTTTTAGAAGCAGATTTTTGAGGCTTTGCTCTTTTTTTAAGGCCTTGGAATCTCATTGCACTTCAGCTAAACATCACAGTTGTTTGCCTGAAAACAAAAACCACAGAGAGAGAGTGGGCAGAGGATCAAAGCCCAAGGAGGATTTGTCTGGCAGATAGTTGCTGGGGTCCTGCCTGTGTAGAGACTCACTCTCTCTGTGCACACCACCAGGTTGCCCCCTCACATTGCCAGCTTGAAAATTATAGATCATGAAAAAAGGAAAAAAAAAAAAAAGTGCAGCCACAACAACCTTCTCCCTAGAGCAGACACCTCCCTATTACAGCACCCGGGTGGGTGGGTGTGTCTGTGTGAATGTGTGTTCACATGCACATACTGTCTTGTCTTTCCCACCCTTTTATCTAAGTACCTACTTGATGCAGGTTTTGATATTGGTATTTCATCGCACCACTTCTGATATGGTAAACTATTCACCAACATTTTTTTTAACATCTACACATTTTCTTATCAGAAAAAACCTCGAACTTTTAAAGTCCAAGGGCATCCAAGGAGATAATCCAAGAATAAACAATATAAAATCAGAGTGACTTTAACCTCAGTAAAGAACCAAATAGCCTACACTTATTTCCATCTAAGGTCAGTGTGTTCACCAAAAAGTTCTTTCCATAAGCCCTCGGTGAGGTTTGTGGCCCGTTGGTGTATGTGTGTGTGGGGGGGTTGAGGGGGGGTGGGTGGCTCAGATGTCTGTTTTGAGCAGAAAGACACGCCCAGAGGATGGATATAATTAAGACTAGTGACTTCTTTTTTTTGTGTGTGTGTAAGTAAGGAGGGTGCATGGGTAACTGTTCTGGGTGGTCTAGGTCTACATGCCTGTACTGGTTTTATTACAAACAGGCACAACATGGTAAGAACACAAACATATGCTGACAAAGCAAAAAGATTAGCATATATAATACATTCAGACATAAATGGCACAGAAGGTAAAACAGCCATACCACTTGTTTTCTGGCTGTGATGGTTGGCAGGACATGGTGTAGTGTTTTTTTTTTTTTTTAAGAGCAGAATTGATCAAAGCAGTTGGCAGACATACCTGACGAAGTGTACAAACAAATTACTGCTTTACTTTACAATATACAACTGTGAGTCAGTGCGTTTAATCATTAAAAAAAAAACCTGTAGCTGTCGTCGAAGTATCTGTTGTGCAGTCCTTTATTTAGGTATTGAATAGAAGCCAGACGATTCAAAAGGAGCTTTGAGTTATGTACTGTATATATTCAAGGTCACCATAAAGACTGTAAATATATTTTGGTTTTTCCATGATTGCACTTTTTTCTGTGAAGACTAAACATCTCATACTACAGATACACTACATTACTACAGATAGACATCTATCTTTCACTTCAACCCTGGGTGGCCCAGTGCAAGCAGAACCTTTAGTGTTTGCAGTGTTTGTGTGTTATCTGCCAATGGAGCCACACAGGACCACAAGTACAAAATTTGTCTTTAACTCCAAGAAAGTTCACGTTCATTAATAACTTCTAGGTTTATTTGTGTGTCCCTGTAGTCTCTCTGCAGCAGTCTGTAGAGGGAAAAAGAATCTCCTCTGGGTCACTAGAAATCAGGTTTTAGCATCATGTGACTGTTGTCCGTCCTCTCTCAGACTAAATGGCACCTATTGATTAAGAAATTAGAAGATATGCTTCTTTTGTTGGGCGAAAGGATTCAGTATTCAGTTTGTCTTAGTCATTTGTAAGGAGTCAATATAAAAATTAGACACATCTAATTGTCTTTTTTATATACAACTGGAGACAAACTGTAATTTAGATCAGGCTTCCTTTACTTTGTAGAAAAAGAATTAAAGCTGCATTGCCAGTCAATCCCACAACAAGAGCTTTTCAAGCAGTAAATCCTGATTAATAGCATCTTCTCGTTAACACATAAACACTCTGTGTACCATCAAAACGTCCATTAATTTGGAACTTTTTTCTTTTTTTTTTCCTTTCGCGTGAATTGCCTCATTTAGCTGGCAGAGAGAACACAGATCTTTATTGTTGCATTTTGTTTTGAGGGGGCCTAAACTCATGGGTGGTCCCAGTTTTTTTTTTTTTTTTTTGTCATGTACTGAGCAGCACATGGATTTGTTAATGAGAGAATAAATTGGTGACTCCGTGCCGAGACCTTAATGACGGAGGTGCCTTCCCCAGTCTCAGCAAGTCTGCTTACTGGAGCAGAGAGAGGGATGGAGTGGGAGAGAGGAAAAACAATGAGGTAAAAATGGGGAGGTGGGAGGGAAATGATGCAGGAGGTGGTTAAAAAAACATAGTGGATGTAGGAAGGAACATAGCACAGAAAAGAGTAGTAACTTAAGGATACATTAGCTCTGCATGACAGAAATAGTAAATTGCATGTATATTCTGGCAGATGCAGTAAAATGAACAAAGGGTAACTTTAGAAAGAGAAGCGGGCAGGAGGGGGGGGGGGCAGTTTTAGGCGGCATAAAAGGTTTAATTTCTCCTTCGGCTGTGGTGAGCAGCTTTCCTGTGCTGCCCTGTTTCACTGTATTTAACATCAAAGTGAAGTATGAACAATTGAGGCAATTTTTCATCCGGCCAAGGTCAATCATTGTTCTTTCTGTGTGGATGTAGATCCGGCTGAGAGGAATTTAGAGGAACCATATTTCACTGGCAAGTCTATTTTAGCAAGTCACCTTTCAGCAACCCTTTTGATTTTTTCCCCCTTCTTTTTTTGTGTGTGTGTTTTCAGTTTATACATATGATTTCTAAGAATTTTCGGGCCAATTTATTGCAGCTGTGGTGTTATTATTTAACATAGGTTTTATTAGAGCTGTGTCTAGACTGCTTGAAATAATGCATGGCACGGCACTAAAAGCATGCAATATGAAAGAAAAAGCAAGATTGATGTTTGCTTAAAAGATTACCACTACATGTAATAAAATGTCAAAGTTGACGTTGGCCTTGGATTCTGCACACAGATTTGTAGTTTAGGATCAGAGGCCTGCTCTAGGATCAGATTTAAGATCCAAAACTCCACTCCTGATGTTTATATAAACCAAAAATATAACTAGTTTGGACATACAGTACTTAGTGTGCTTAAACACAGCACATTTAGACTTGCAGATATCTTTAGTAAGGGCCACTTGTACTTGCCACATCTAATCATGACATGTGGCAGAGTTTCTGCCAAGGACCAAGCGGTCCTTGAACAGAAGAAGAAATACTTTGTGACTTTGAGGGAGTTAAAACTCCAAACAGCAAGGTGCTCAGATTATTATTACAGCTAAAGTGGCTTAAGAAAAACATTGAAGAATACATCCCCCACAGGAACTTTAATGCGCTTATTGACCACAATACGCACACAGTGTTTGTCTGTGTCACTCTCTGTGACTCATTATTGGTCACAATGGGAGAGCAAATGGTACTCAAATCAAAGAAAACATCAGGAGATGCAGAGGAGCCACAACATGACTCACGGAAAAACTGCAATGTGACTCAGTACTACTGCTGCTACAATACTAGCATTAATTCTTTCTTCTTTTTTTCTTGAATATCACTGATGTTTTACAGGAGCCACACATGGATGGACACACCCATTTTAATTGGAATGATAATAATTTTCACTGATGTTCATTTAAGTCTGTGCTTGGTCTATTAATTAGAATTGATCATAAACATTTTGATTTGCCAGATGTGCAATAATAGACTTTTTGAAGAGGGCGCGCGCGCGTGTATGTGTGCGTACAGAGTTATTCAGTTTTTGTGCAGAAAAGGCAAATATGTGAACATGATTTTTTGAAATTTCTGTCTCAAATTTTTACACATTTTGTGACATTTCTCAGATCAAATAAAAATTGACAATTCATTCACCCAGAAACGAATACTCAGATTCATCAGTAGTAGAATAATAATAATCACTGGCTGCAGTTCCAGTTCACTTGTCTCTTTCTCTATGGTGAATGTGGAGAAGAATGCTTTTATCATTTAGATTTTATCTTGATTAAAATAACATCAATACGTTGTAATTAAAATAATATCTTTTTTTTTTTAGACATTGTAAATTATGAATAGGTTTAGTCAAACGAAACCAGGAAAAGCTACATTAGTCGTCCCCTGCTCCATCTCCAGGTTGTGTTTTCTCTCTCTTTCCATCTGGTCAACCTAAGAAGTTATACTCAGAAATTCTTTTTGATAATTCATTCTGTCTCAGTGCACATCGCTCCCAGCCTCATCATGCTGTGGGCACGTCAGACACCCGGCTCTATATAATACATTACAGTCAGTGGCGTCATTATCCTGAAATTCTTTATTGTGTTTAGGGCGCCACATTAAAGCACATCAGTGACATTTCAGCTTTATTAAAAGAGACATAACAGCCATCACGGCTCAAAATCACCAGCGTGTTTTGTCAAGATCTGATTTTTACAGACTGCAGAGTGGCTTCAAAGGCCGATTCCATATGGTTTTGTGTTAGCGGGGCTCTTGTTCTTGAGGCATCACAGTGTTTTTCTCTTTAAACCACCTAACATCCGTCTTTTTTTCTTTTCTTTTTATTTTAAGATGAATCGTGTGTTAATGTACACACATGACGGCTCCTTGTCATCATTCCTCAAGACCACCCAGGGTGTTTATAAGAACTGGGTTGTGAGTGGGCTTGTTGGACATATATAATCATGTGCGTGTTCTTTAGAGGGGGTGAGGGGTGGGGGGAGCAGGGGTGGGGGGAGCAGACTTATTACAGCTAATACTGTTGGACATATCAGTCAGTGTTGTTGAATAATTTAAGTGAATAATTCAGGTCACATATCAACTCCACACACATGTTGTTTGGAAATGGAAGAGCTGTAAACCACTTTGTGTGAAATGAGCAGTTTGACTTTGGTAATAAAACACTTTTGGTTACAAGGATTTGTTGAGTGTGTGGGTGTTTGTCTTCCTTGTAGAGTGTATGTGCATGTGCTTCCTGCTGATTCATTCACTTAGATGGCTCATCTTGTGTGTGTGCACATGAGTGTGTATGACATTTTAATAACATGGTTTACCAAACAACACCTGAATTTATCCTGTGCTTTCTTCTTCTCTGTGTTTTTTTCTGCCCTTGTCCAGACACGATGGAGGCACGCACACACATTCAACGGCACCTAGAGTCTGTCTGCGGTGTACCACCAGCCTGCCACACAGACACACACACAGATGCCTGTTACGGTAAGAATCAGAGACCACCGAGTCAGGAGGATAATAATGGTGTGAATGTGAGAAAACAAACTCATTATCCACTGCTGTTTTCCTCTCTGAGTAATTTAAAGACAAATTGACTACTTGTATCCCAAAATGCTGCAAATTCAGTAATAAAAAAAAAAAAAAATACACAGATACGCTATAAAAAGAGTTTTCTGTGTGTTTTTTATAATGTCAATTTACATTATAAAGGAGTAACTGTGTGTCTGCTGTCTGCATGCTATTCCTAGTGTGTCCGTGTGTGTGCATACAGAAAAACCTGCTTCATTTTTTGTTCTGTTTTCCATCAGTCAAAACCAATCTCCACAAGTCAACTTTAACAGCTGCACCACATATCCCACAAAACCCCACAACCTCCCCTTACCCACCCAGTGCCCCTCCCAGGCTTCCCAGCATCCTGCTTCGCCTCCGTCCTAAAAAAAAAAAGAAGAAAACATGCATCCTGAAATTACAGTGTGTGAGGAGGCATTGTGGGAAACCCTCCCTCTGAAGTGCTGCATTTCTCCCCTCTTGTCCCTCCTTATCTTTTTCCTCATTCTGCCATTTTTGGATGGGTTCGGGTGGGGACTTATTTTGATGTTCAATAAACTGTCAAACAGCCGCCCTTGCTAATTTGCATCTAGAGGTACAGTGGTTATAGTTCAGGTTGAGGTTACCAAGGTATTAATACAGAGCTAAATATAAATAAGATCTGCTTCTTTGTATTGATTAGTTCTGATTTGTCTGCCTTTCCAAATTACATTTACAGAAAAATCTCCATGTCTGTGATTCTGTGTGTTCTATGAACTGTTTTGAACACAATATCTAAGACGTAAACAAATGAATCATTGATAATGCTAATAGTATTTCATCATACTGTGTTTCAGATTTAGGTCATGCCCAGATAATATTTTTCCAGCAGATTGTTTGCAACAAATAAAAGAGGAACTGGGTAGTTATTATAGGCCTAAGTAGTGATTGAGAAGTGAAAGAAAATCCTGCACTGAAAAAGATTTTATTAAAAAAATTATATTGCAAAAAAGATATAAAATGACAGCACAGGTGTTTATTGCAGCAAAAACATGGGCAAAATAAATCAATGAAAAGAGGAACGGTTAGGGTTGATGCTTGTAGGTAAAGCTACTTAAATCAGGAAGCAGGCCCATCATCTTGGTCTCTAGTTTCAGGTTAAGTGATGGCACCGTCCTCACAGCGACCGTGCTACTAACCAGCTGTAATGACACACTCCATCAGTTCAGCTGTGGCCGCGCACAGGGGCTAGCTTGGTTAACAGTCGGCCGAAGTGCAGCACGAGAGCGTCTGTGTGTGTGTGCCGGCTATTAAAGCACTTGAGAATCAGAGACGAAAGGACTCGCACTGCTAATGGATGTGTCTATTGATGTTCCCATTTAGCAGCACACTGTAAACGATAGGGCAATGATTGTGTTGAGGACGGAAGGAGGTGGAGGAGGAGTGGAGAGCGGTTTGGCTGGGTGATGATAATGACAAGGAAGGTTATTATTTGGCACCCTGCGGAGTCTCTCTCTCTCTGTGTGCATGTGTGTTTGTGTGTGAGAGAGAGGCAGAGGCACTCTTCCTCCATCTCCCTCGCTCCTGTCGCTCTCCCAGCCTATTGGCTATTATTCACTTCTCGCTTTTTCTCCCCACTCTGCTCCTCTCATGACATTACTCACTGCTGCAAGTCCACATCAATTGTGGTTGTCTTCTCTCCACAGCAACCTCTATTTCTCTTTCTCAACTGTCATGTTTTTTTTTAAAATGCACAGTGAGATAGTGGATGAATTAGCAGAAAGAAGAAGAAGTCAAAGACAGAATAATGCACCGGCAGCGGCAAAATAGTTTCTCGTTATAAAATTTTTAGGATAGCAGGCTGCCCTTGAAATATTGATTTACCCACTAGTAGATATTTTCTCCCAGCTGCATGTGTGTGTGTGTGTGTGTGTGTGTGTGTGTGTCCTGTCAGTTTCAATCAGCGTGTGTGTGATGAATATGAATACAGGCAGCCTGCCTGCAGGTTTGGCAGGAGACCACCTCCAGCTGGACTCAGACCCCTCCTCAAGTGTGTCTGTGTGTGTTTGCGTGAGCGTGGTCGTGGACGTCAGCCTGTATCTGTCAGTGCTCTGACAACCTTAGGATAAAATAACAAAAAATAACACAGTGGAGGGAAGCTGCTTTCAGCATCAGGGGGAATCACACCCTTTCCCCTACTTATTGAGATATACAACACACCCTAGAGATTGAAATTAGACGTCTTAAACAGGTAATGCTAGTTTTGATAAATTCCGGCAAATATTACGAGGTTTTATGTACATTTATTTCTGCACATGCAGTACTGCCTTCCTCACAATTACTATAATTAACCCCATTCTTTCTAATGCAGCTTGTCAGTGCATGTGTGTGTATTTTCTTTTTGACTGCACATTGTTTGCGAGAAGACTGATTGTGTTTAAATTTGTGTAAAAATTTGTGTCTGTAATCGCAGGCCAGCTGATAACGTGGGAGATGCCATTCCTGCTGGGAGGAGACGGAAGAAGTCAACACACACAAGCACTCAAACACACACACACACACACACTGAGAAACACAAGCCGGAGGCGCGAGAGAGCAGGTGAGCATTAAGTCAGGCAGCTAAACAGATCACGTCGCGGTATGATATCTGCAGACAGGCAGACAGAGGAGGCCGGTCTGTACCTGCAGGCACGGAGCAACAACTCACAGCACCCGCACCAGGAATGTCCTCCCCCTCCCGAGAGACATAGCGAGAGAATGACTGACTGAAGGTGAGAGCATGACAGAAACTGGGATTTCCACTGTGAGGTGTGCGTTTATGCAAACCGCACTTTAAAGCCCCAACACAAACTGGCTGCTGAATTTAGTTTTTCTGATCAGAATACCTTCAGGGTCACAAAATAATTGGACACGGACACAAAGCAGATGTTTGTCTGTTTTTTTTTTGTGTCTATTTAAAATGTGATAAGAAGCAGTGGAAATCTAGTCTGTATCTAAGGCCAGGCCAGAAATTTAAAAATTTGCTCAAAAGAAAAGCTTTTTACATGTCAATGAAATTTGAATTCTGACTACCCAGAATGCTTTCATGTCATAAAGTCCATAAAAACAGTACTTTTTTGTTTCAGAGAACATTAAATCTTAAAATTGACTTACAACAGAGGATGTTGGTATTATTTGTGGCGAGTCTTATAGCCACAATTGAGTTTTTTTTTTTTTTTACAGTCTTTTTTATTTTTGTTATTTAATGAAAAAATGTACTTCTGCCACATTTTTTAGTCCAACATTCCTTCTTTACCTCAACTGATGAAAAGACATTTGACATTATGAAGAAAGAAAAAGATCAGCACTTTCACACGCTACTGTGATATCAAGTACAGATGGTTCTTTTATTTTGGAGTAACTCGATCACCTCCTGGGTGATGTCTTTCTGGAATTATGAGGGTGTTTTGACAGGGTCCTCAGTGCTAATTGTGAAACTTTGACAGTATCTCTTTCGCAAACTCGTTCTGCTAGTTTTGCTGTTGTTAGAGATCCTCGGAGCAGCGTTGACATTTTTAGATTTTATAGCTTTCTGTCATTCACAATCTGCGCAGCATGTGTGGCCTTAATCTGTGGTGTCCTGTATCACATTCATACTAATTCCCCTTTGGGAGATGCTCGCTTCATTTGCGGTCTCCTAGTGTTGGCCACCGAGCCGCTTGACTGAACCAGCTGTGGGTTAGATTGTTGCTTAAGAGAACCTCAGCAGGAGTTATGAAATAAGGTCTATCGGTTCACTCCTGCACAGATCCAGCAATTCGCTGCCTCTTAAAGGCACCACCTCGCCTCTCTGTCATCTGCCCTCGTCCTTGAATTGAAGTTGTTCCACTCATTAGGAAGATCTACCACGTTCTGTGATGAGCATTATTCCCTTGCTGCGGTTTTGTTCTCGTCGTTTTCAATGCTTTTTAGATTTAGCCAGAAAAACGCCTCCTGAAATTTTTACAAGTCACATCTCTCCCCACCGCATCCACTTATCTAAAAATGATTCAGTGGTTAAATGTCAGAGCTGTCCATGCCATTAAGGCCAGCATGTTTGAAGGAAGGACACCCTTGTCTGCCCTCTCCCTCCCCCTCCTTATTCCTCTTGCTCTCCCCCTTCTTCCTCCTCTCTCTCTCTCTCTCTCTCTCGGCCCCTCCACCCACCCCAGGCTGATGTGCAGACCTTGTCATTCAGATTAGGGCCACATTGTCAGCTCAGGGCCCTGCTCTCTCTAGTTGCGTGTCCTGGATCTTTCTTCCTACTGTCACCCTCGTCCTGCGGCCAGAGAAGACCTTATAAAGCAACATTCCTTCTCATCCACTTCTGTCAATTCCAACGCTGTCACTCAAATCACGGTTCTAGAGAGTGGAGAGAGGCTGAGTTAGCGGTGTCCCTCGCAGCAAGGACTGTGCTTTTTGGTCCAAGCTGGGGAGATGTGTCAGCAGCCAGCAAAACAGTTTTTTATTTGATTGAAGTATTTTGAGTTATGATGTAGTTTTTGCTCACAACTGACAATCTTTTCAGAGGAATACATTAACTGAGATGCACAGGAAATGACAGCTCTTGTGATCTAAAGGAGAGAACAGAAGCAGCACAGTCTCAGCTGTCAGGCATGTGGGTGAAAACTTAAGAAGATCTTCAATTATTACTACTTAGTGTGTCGCCGCTTTATAGTTAAGACTAGTCAGTGATATTTTTAACTCTGTTTTCTGTGTGAAAGAAATATTTGGCAGTAGATTAGATATCCACTGCATCATCTTAGTCACTCCTTATCCTGCCCGGTTAAAGTGTCCCAACATCCTATTTATCATCTGACCACATCTTGACTCACTGCCACAGCTTTGTCACAGCTTTGTCACATTGCTACAGCAGCTCTGTGGCATCTGATTTTTTTTGCTTCTCACAAACTCGGCGCCTTTTTTTTCCCATGATGAGCAACTCTGATTAAGCACTTCGTAATAAAATCTTTCATGCAAGCCGGTGGACAGTTTCTTTACTGGTATAAGTGCAAGAGGAAGGCAAAAAAAAAGAAAACAACCGGTCTTCAGCCACAGTGACACATCATAGTGAAAACAACAGACACTATTGATCTGGGTGAGTCGACAGTTTCAGGCCCACTGTCTCCCTCATCCCCCCCACCTTGCATGCTCAAGGCATGCTAGTGTCTCTCAAGAGGCTGCACAGCTTTGTTTCAATACGGCATATGATGACTGGCTGCAACCTCCACCCAGGTGCTGTGTTTACTAAAACCCGCTATGAGTCATGAGTTTCAAGATGACTTCTCTCCTCTAACTGCTACTTGTAGTGAAATAAAATGTGTTCCCATACGTTGGAAATGTCTTGTTGTCTTGCTCATGTTCTATTAGGGGCAATCAAATGTGGCCTTTGCACGGATTGAAGAAGAGGTGGGGCTCAGCCAGCTGCACAGGAAGCAGATATTTTAATAATAAATTGTTATGTGAGGTGTAACATGTTGGTTCCTTGAAATTAATCATTTTCTGTCTCTTATCTTCAGGTACAGTGTGTAAATGGCCAGCACAAAAGAATGTAGGGGGAAAATCATGATGATGTGTGCATGAACGTGTAGCAGCAGGCTTTGATCATTTAAAATTCTCAAAGACTTCCAATACAAATAGATATGGGATTATTGTTCCCTTCTTGAAGCCAGTAGATGTGCCAAAATGGAGAAGATGGCATGAGAGCATACTAAAACACTCATGATTCTTTTAGTGTCCTCTTTTCTCAGAGAATGAGAAAGGGGGATTTAGCATGATGGGAGAGAGTTAGAAGCCTCTCCGCCCACACTTAAGACTCGCTGCCTCTGCATCTCTAAGCAGACTGTCATCTCTGGTCACCATCAGGTCTCTGCTCGCCCCAGTGAACATTCAACGCTGTCGGTGAGTTTGTGCTAAATTGGAAAAACCATCGACCGTTGATTGTACCCTGTGGCCGGCCTTTGTCACTCAACATCTCCAAAAAAGAAGTCGGACATGTGCAGGAACCTGCACACAGGCACAGCAGACCACTCTCCTTGACCAATCACAAGAAGAATTGCCACATCCCTCCGCCACAAAACAAACAAATAAAAACAACCTCCAGCCTCCAAACCACAGCAAAGGTCACAATCAACATTCATTGCTGTCGGTGGGTTTAACTGTGTGGAAGAGCTCACTGAACGATGAATGCAACTGTGTCCCAGATTTCATCCAACGGTCACAACGACTCGCGTCATGATATGCTGATGATGGCATTATTTATTTCTCTGCCAGCGTCCCCCCCAACCCCGACCGCTTCGCCTCCCACCAACAACAGGCGCACACGGGCGGCGTGAATTGACAGGCAGTTCAGATTGCATCTCGATCACAGCTGGCTGGGGCGGGGGGGTCCGAGTTTGGCTACAGCAGCAGGGGGAAGAAGAATAAAGATGCAGGAGATAGTTGGGAAACAAATGACCTTTAAAGTATTATCCACCAAGAATATATGGGCCGCCTTGCATCTAAGGTTTGATAAATGATTTAGTTGTTGTAAATATAACATGAAAAACAAACTGGGGAGAATGTGTTGAATTATGTACAGATGCACACTAACATGACGAATGACCTTTTTGGAATTAAAAAGGATGTTGTCATTGAAATTCAGATTTTTTTTCTCCACCCGTTGGACTGCCAGGTAGACCACCAGAAGATGCAGAGGTAAATGTATTAAAATGTTTGAATCTATGTTGAAATGTCAATGTGTTAAAACATGAACTGGTTTTTATGTTTTTGGTATATTTTGTTGGAGAAACCATTAAAGAGCCATGAAATTATACATTACTGTGTATTCCTCATGTTTTCTGTATGACATTTAATTTGCTGTAGTTTATCGAATAAATTATCACAATTTCTGCCCCAAGTGATATAGAAGGGTTTTTTTTTTTTTTTTTTTTCCATTTGGCTGTTCTTAGTAGAGATGTGAAAGTGATAAGAGTCCTGTCCCTTTCCTTTACACATTCAAAAGAGGTAACTTATCTGCAGAAGATTTTTCCTGTTGATTAAGGCAGCGCACCACTGATCTGATCTTTAAACAGCAAACATATAGTATTAGAACTAATAAAAAGCTATTTTTTAAATACACCTCTCATCTTTGGTTTGTACTTTTTAATCACGCAAGATTTCATTAATATTAATGGTTCATTAAGAACAATCTACTTCAATTTTAATTGCAGTATTTGTTAAATTTATCGTATTTTAAGTCATTTACAAATGTGCTTTAATCACACTGATTTAATATAACCGGAGGATAAACTAAAATATAAATATGTTGTAAGTAATCAGTACAAGTTGTGTTAACGTATTTGTGTAAATATGAAATGCATTTTTGATTCGACAGATTAGTCAACAAGTCACATACAAACAATAACTACAGTTATGACCGAAATGTACACACCCAACCCTAACAAGCTGTTTGAAGTGTCAGCACAGTCTAAATCAAAACAACTTGACGTGATAACGACCTTTACAAAAAGCTGACTTTCTCACGCCTGTTCACCCTGAATTCACAGAGTTAAATTTAACCTGGGCTACTGCTGCACATAAGGACAAAGTTCCTATTCTTCATTCTCTTTTATTTTACATGACATTTTGTTACAATTTAAATGTAAAAGGAAGGAGTTAATGTAAGTGTAAAATTCATATTAAATAGTTTTACTGCAAAAAAGTTCAATCCAGCTGCTTATCCAGTTGCCCAATATAGAACACATTTGGTAAAATACAGTTTTAGACATTTTGTAATTCCACTAAATTAGGTTGAAATTATTAGTATTTTTAATGAGCAGAATATATTTTACACTGTCTGTAAGCTCATTAGTTTGTTTTCCACTGAATGAGACAATTACAAGTAATTAAAGCAAGACAGTAAATGCAAAAAGTGTGCCGCTAAATCACTTACAGATAACTGCTTGCGAGTCTGCTATTTTGAGTATGAGGCTTATTTGTGAGATATGCTACTCTACCCGGGAAAAAAGTCTGCAGGAAAGTACCCGAACAGTATTGTGTATGTGTGTGTAGAAGTAAAGAGTGCTGCCACTGCTTGACCAGCAAAAAAAGAAGAACATTACTGGTGAAACTGGAAAACCCCCTTTGCTTTGCATGGACTTTTAGTTTCAGCTACACACCACATAACGGTCCTAACTGTAATTTTTATGCTTTCAAAATAGCCCTGCATTATTACCAGTATTTATTACATACATTTTTAAAACAGTTATCTTACAGAGTATTAATTTTAATATCTGTGCACTGAAACACTTATTCAGGTCACATGTGTTTTGCTCAGTCTCTGAATTTAATGTGTTATTTAAGTCACAGAGACTCAGTTCTGACACAAGACATGACATTGTTTACTGTGGCCTATAAACCACAGATGTTTGTAACAATACATAGGCTCACCATTACCAAGAAGCTGCAGGTCCATGAAACTGAATGAGTCATAATAGCAGTAATTGAAGACCATTGTGACTGAATTAGATTTGCATCTTCTAACAAGAAGAGGAACTTGTACTTGCAAAACATTTACAAGCACAATATTAACACCTAAGTGGTATTTTCAATAGGATGGAGGGAACTGAAGCTTTTGGTTGCAAAATGGTAAACATAAAAATGAACTTGTAGAAATTAATTTTGAATTGAGTTTTGAATGCCTGTTGGCTTCTCTACTGCTATGCCTTCTACTTGGAGATTTAAGACAAAGATTAATGACTTCCTTTGTCCACTAGAGGGACACCAAGGACATAAAAAAGACCAAACACTCAACACATTCAAGTTTATGTCTTCTATTTCTTCTTTTTTTTCTTTTTTACATAAATGCAAATGGAAAAACATAGCAGCAACAACACAAGTTAATGATCATCATGGAAAAAAGAACAGTCAATTTAATGTAATCCAGAAGCTATTATATTTTTCTACACAAATAAAAGATGCTTATGGACAGTAAGTAAGCTGCATCAGTCACTGATCACAATGAGGCTTGACTAAAAACCTGCTGTAATATGAAAAAGGAAGCTATGCACTGAATCAATTTACTATTAAAATGACTTTCACGTTTAATTAATGGATTGAATCATTTCTGTGCAATACATTTTTATAGTAAAATGTTAATGGTATAGATCAAGTGTTTGACTCCTCTGTGTGGTGGTCATCTCATGCCATTCTGGTCTTTTAAAACGTAAAAAAATATATATTTATACAAATTTCAGTTTATAATGGTCTTAAAGCTTTTGTGTTCATAAAGACTAAGTGCGTACTCCACATAAGTGGCCATGTTTTACCCTGAGGACATAATGAATGGTTTTGAAGTAAGTGGTTGAAATCAGAGGTTACTTTGATGGACAAATATGATCTTAATTGGTTTTAATAATTAAAAAAAAGAAGACTGTGACCTGACCACAGCACCAGTGGGAATTATCTCCACTGGTCACAGTAAGCATAATAACACAAACAAGATCTACCTCTAACTGTTGTCTTAACTAATGTATGAGTGACAAAGTCTACCATCCTATTTTCTAAATGATATGTCTCTAAAAGCATAAACAGATATAAACACTTACAGTATAACTGTTGAATATAATGACATCATCGACTTCCCTGCTAAACATGTATTAACAATAACAAAACAGCACAGTCAATTTAAAGGAAATCCAGTCATGTAAACACATAATAATCACTTTTTAACATTAGGTTTCTAAAACTCTACACTTCACTGTTCATGAAACCAATCATGCTATGTACCTACAGTAACAGGTCTCTGATAAATTCATCATCATATCTTTTTTTTTACTAGGCCTGCTTTGAAAATATCACTCTCCCAGCATCGTTGGAAAATACCTTCAGAAATAGTTTATGTAGCACCAGTCAATTTGATTACGCTGCGTAAATTGTTTGAATTTTGTTGTGACTCAATCTGGAAAAGGTCAGTAGTACTACAGCAGTTTAGAATTCAAGTGTCCCATTTGGGAGAGTGTCTATGGAAAATAACTTTGTTGTGTGTATGAGCCATGACTCATGACAAAGCTGCAGTTAATTTTGACTGCCACATCGTGTTTGTATTCGCCCACTCACATTTTTCCGCCATTTGTGCTCAATTAGATTGCTCCACCTCAAGTTTTTTTGTGGAATCATTATTTGTTGTGTCATCTGTGCAGTGGACTGTGGAAAGGAAATCCCCAATCCACATATACAGAAATGAAAAATTAAATCCATGTGAAACAGAAATCGGGCCGCTTCAATATTAACAGGATGTCTGCAGATATAAACAAGTTAAATTTAATATGTAGGTATTTCTTTTTCAGTCATTTTTCAGTTCATTTTTCAGTCTTTCTAAATGACTCACTGCCACCCTGCTTAACGTGTTTGTAAAAGGAATCTTTAAGCAGAGATTTTAGAGTGGGAGTGAGATGTTCTTCACTGGCAAATTCAAGGTATGTACATTTTACCAGAGGATGTCACATGTGTGACAAAGAGTTTTTTGCTGAGTGAGCAGAGTTCAGCTCAAGGGGTGCTGATGCTGTAAACCCAACCCTGCCTTTGAGTGAACAACTGTTCAACCAAGAGCTGCTTAATGCCTTTAACTAGTGGTATTTACCCCTCTGTCCGTTGGTCTTTCGCTGCTGCTCAAAGCGCCCTCCAGTGGATGTCACTACTGTCTGATATCTGCTGGTCTGAGCTGTCTCTCACCCTCAGCCAGGAAGATCTGCATGGCCCGGTACAGCAGATGGACACCCAGCTCCCGCTTCTGTCTCGCCTGCCAATTGGACACGATGCCATAGAAATCCCCTCGCTTCTGATTTGTGAGCATTTTCAGACCTAGAACGTGATTGGAGAATTGAGTTGGTGGCTCAAGGCTGGAGCAACACAAGGAAAATGTTCTCTTATTGTTTCATTTGTTCATTTGTTTAGTTGTGGCTTGTGTCACCAAAAACATGAAAACACTGTGCTTATACAGTAAGTACCAGTAAAACCATCAGACAATTCCCTGAAAAACCAGCGGTGCCTCATACAGCATTATCAGATTAAAATCTTATAAATTTAAGAAAATAAACTGTCGAGTGTATTAACAGATGGCGCATTATCACTAGCACGGCTGCAGGTACTGCGTGCTAGTGGAAACACGCAATGAGCGCGCCGAGCCGAGCCGAAGCGCGCTAGTGGAAACGCGCCATAAGTGCCCTTAAAACAGTGAAAAGGGCAACATCTAGCAAAAATAATTTTGTAATGACCTCCCTTTGACTCCCATAGAAGTCCCTTCAGTTGATTCTAACAACCACATCCATCTCCTGCATCTTTTTTTATCTAATTGTTCCAATAATTTTTCAGATGAGATAGATTAAGGCAGAATTAAGTGTAGAGATACATCCTTTTTTGCCAGCCCGTCATTAAGTCCTCCACTTATGCCACATTTATGTGAGCAATAATTAACTGAAAATTATGACAAAACAAGCCCTGACAGGGTAATCTAAGAGCCTGATAAAGAGCTGCTGAGACGTTCCCCAGTGGATTATATCAGCGTCTGCCACTTTACAGAGATAACTGGTGATGAGTTTCATCCGGCTTGTACTCACCCATGGCCTCCACCATGCAGGCCTCTCTTGTGTAAGCCTCCACTGGAATGACGTTCTGGAAGCAATGCAGAGAGATGACGCCCTGCCCAGCTTTCCACACGTTAAGGATGTGCTGCACTTTGGGACACAATTTCTGTCACAGAGAAAAAAAGGCCAATGTTTTATCTAAATATTTCATATCTCATTAATTTTAATCAAGCAAGGCTGATCAGCGTATGCCGTCCTACCTTGGAGGTTTTGTCGCCACTGTAGTATTCTAAAGCCTCATACAAGTGACTGTAGGGACGGGAGCGTTTTCCTTTGCCCACATAAAATATAGAGTGGATAAATGTCTGGAAACACTCCTGTGTAGTCATGGTGTGGCTGCGGAACGGGAGGTTCTTTGTCACTCTGACAGATGAGAGAGACAAAGATCCATTCAAATATGTCTTCAATTAGGCCTACATTTCAATGTCACAGGGCTGTGGGTAGTTAAACTCAAAAGAAGTCAGCCCTTCAAAAACAATATGAAACAGAACACAGATTTCTGCTACTATTGTTGATTTGATTACACAGTTTTTTGACGACATGCCCAACAATCAATAAAAACAATGAATTAACCAGTTAAGCTCGCAATATCAGTGTGTGTTCCCATGGGATTCAATGACAAATCAACATTGTGGGTACTTCATTGTCCATCAATATGATGAATGTTTCTCACTCACAACAATTTTCAAAGCCTCGTGTTTTACTTACAGGTTGGAGTGAAATGTAGAAATCATTTTCATGAAAAGAAGGGCAGACAACAGTGCAGAGAAGGAAACAAAGACAGACACAAAGCAACATGAGAGGCAGGAGACCTTGGGTCGAGCAGCAGGTAGTTGAAGCTGGACTTGATGATGCCCTCCCTCCACTTTCTGTTTTGATCTGGTTGGTCAAACTGCTGGCACAAAGCCTGCTCGTCTGCCTGGCAATCGGGCAGCTTGAAAGTCTGCAGGGCGCGACACAATTCAGGACTGTAACCTAAATCTGCAGGAATAAAAAAAAGAACTAATGAAAATGATTGAAACTGTGGAAGTGATAGTCATGATGATCTATGCTAATAAGTGTATACATGGATTCTTATTAATTCAATGGCTCTAATCAAAATGACTGAATCTCCAAACACAAATATTAGGAACATTCACTTGAGCAATAACATCATTATTCATTTATCATTAAAAAAACATGTTAATGCTTCTACATTTTAAAAATACTCACAATCCAAACCACAGCTTCAGAAATAAAATCATAACCTAGCTAATCCCAGACCAAGCAGGTGAATTATGGTAATATAGTTGGTAAAAAAAAAAGAGTAATTTTACATTAAGGTAAGCATCACCTGATTGTGGCTGCTCTTTTTCCTTCTGGGGACGTGGCGATTGGAAGTTTGACTCCTGCATCAGACTACGCAGCCTTCGCATGTAGGTGGGCCTGGTGCGGATGCTGATGGGGCCAGGACTCTCCCCCAGCTCCACGAGCCTCAGTCTCAGCTCCTTGTCAGTCATCCCTCTCGTGTCTGGTATCATACTTCCCTCACCCCCGCCACTGTTATCTTTCTGCAGCACCTTCGGGGGCTTCTGGTTCTCCTTTCCCCCGTTGCTCGTCATGTCTGCCTGCATGGAACGCCACTCGTAAATGATAGTCTCCTCGGCGCTGGTGGTGCTCATGCTGGAGCTAAGGGAGGTGTTAGCTGTAGGTGGGACATGGGTCTCGATGAACTTGTGGCCCTGTTCTGTATCTGTGTATAGATACTCCACTGGTTCGTCCAGATCCTGAATGAGCGGACGCCCCCCAGGTGTATAAGACAGGTTAGCCAGGTGCTGTGGCCTGCGGCAGATCGACAGCCTGCTCATGCTGTACCTGGGCGTGCATCCAGTGCCTGGGGTGTTCGGAAGGTCAGAGTCTTCCCTGGACCTCCTCGGGGAAAAATAGCTGGAGCTGGATGAAGATGACGCAGACTGAGGCTGAGAGCTGCAGTCCTCTGTGATCCAGACATCTTCATCTTGTGAGCTGTCCACTCTGCCCTTAACAGGGACATCAGTTATCTCTCCCTTTGTTGTTGCGTCATCTGTACTTGTTAGATCGTCAGTCATAAAATCCCCTCCTTCAGCAAGCTCTCTTCCTTGGCGCTGCATAGCAAGAGCAATCTCTGCAAGGTGTCTTTCATAAGCAACCATTGAGGAGTTCTCGCTTTTCTCCAGTATAAATGTATCAGATAACGTTTGTGATTCAGAGTCACTGCCATTTACGCTCTTGGTGAGGATAAAGGTATCTGCTTGGCTATTGCTTAAACTTGAACCAGCTCTCAGGGTGCTGGACTGTGTGTCTTGGCAATCCACAGGCAAGGAGTCTCCTCCTGTACTATCCCACGAATGGGCTGATGTATGATAAGGCGCTTGTGGTGAACTGAAATAGTCCTCACTGCTCTGAGACCTGGGCGTCTGGCGGCGCGTTCGAACCGGTGTTGGTAGGGTCTCGTCGAACAGACAAGATGTCATAAGGAGGCTTTCAGGCGTCCTGCTTGTTCTCAGTGAGCAACGACTCAACCTCGATCGAGTCCTGCCTGTTACAAAAGGACTGGGTGTGAGCGGTAGGTCAGTTACTTCATCTATTACCCCAACTCTGTCATCGGATTTGGTGTCTGATGTGAGCTTTGTAGCCACCTCGTCAACATCATCTTTACGAGTGGCATCCACGACTTCGCCACTACAACTTAATGCATCCTCGTTTGGATGCTTCATTTCATCCAAGGTCAGTTTGTTAAGGATACCTGGTAAATGCTCTATAGTTTCAGAGTCTGAATCTGTGTGAGGTTGTTCAGGGGTGAGATTTCCACCTTGCCTTGAAAATACAGAAGCAGACTTAGGAGAAATTGCAAGCTCTTTCTCAGCCGCGTCCCCAAAAGAACCAACCTTGTGTGAAACATGTCTGGGGTGTAAGGAAGCATCCAGAGCACTGGTGTAATGGTCACTATCACAGCTACTGTAATGACTACTAGCGGTCCCACTGCTACTGCTGCCCCCACATGACTGTGCTGGCTGCTCAGGTATCTTCATCTGGGTCTCTTTTACATCTTCATCCTCCTGTTCATCATCACTCTCTCCTATATTACAATGACTTATGACTGTTTTCTCCATGTCCTCCTCTGTGCTTGTGCTGCTCTCCCTGCAGAAGACGTAGACGTGGTCCGGGGATGTGACGTCAATACCCTGCGTGTGTAAAACGGTGGCCATGCGTTGTGAATCTAGGAAGTTGGAGTACTCGGACAGATCAAAGGTCAAGTCACTGTTACACTGGCTGCTGTCCTCAGCAGTTTGTTGTTTTGGAAATTCAGGACTAAAAACGGGAAAATATTCATCCACATCCCTGAAGCTCACGCTCTTTCGGCTCGCTCGCCTGGAAGGAAATGCTGGAAGTGTGTCTCTTCTGGAGGGGGAGACGCTGCCACCAGTAGCAGCATCAAGTTCATTTCCTTTTGATGTAAACACATCATCCTCCTGAAGAACTGGCATTGGAGCTAAATGCCCCACTGCAGACATGCGAGTGCTTGATAGTATGGAGGGACCTTCAGAAGTCCAATGTGCAGAGGAATTATCCCAGTCCTGCCCCCTAGTGTCCATATCAGACTGTCTGTTATATGGTAATCCTCTGCAACTTGGCCTCTCATTAATGTTAGACAAGTCAAAAAATGACGAGCGCCGTGTGCTGCTCATTGGGGCTTCGCCAAAGTCACTTATCATAGATGAGCGGGAACTGAAGCTGTAGTCTGATTCAGGATAGCTGGACGTGTCTGCCTGGTCCGAATAAACAGCTGTGGAGGGGGAAAAAAATAAACATAAATTAACAGTTCCTAGAAAGATTTTTTTTTAAAAAGACCACTAGCTAGCCAGATTCTGGAAATATATAACAGAAACTCATCTGATCTCTACTTTATGCTGTGCCAGACTGTTTGGCAGATGATCAGCCTTGTGTTTGTTTTTTCATTTGACGGGGAAAAATAGTGAGTGTAACTGGCAAATTTCAAAGTAGAGTGAATGTTGATGTGAGTATTTTCCTACTTTTTCTGCTAACATTATTTACGACACATGCAAAATCTATATTCACAGAGTTTTCAGGTACAACGTCCCGAAAATTCAGAGGATTTGCAAATGATAGTGGTGTTCATGTGAAATGACAACCTGCCAGCTTTCAAGTACAATATTAATGACCTGACCTATTACTGAAATATATCTAAATAACATTTCTAACACCACTGTTAACTAGGAAGTCTTCCACTGATGAATGAATGTTGGACAAACCTTCTGTATACAAGTGCTAGTTTTAAGGATGAATGGTTTTAATAATCCTGAGAAGACAAAGATTTTAAGGAGACTGTCTTACAATATTGAAACTGAGGCAAGTCGTCCTCCTCTGTGTCCACTGAGCTGGTCTGGTACTCCTGAAGTAGCAACGCACATTTTCTATTCTCCTCTTGCTCTGCAAGCTGCCGTGGTGTATTGCCTTCCTGCATGGATGAAGGAGGCAACAGTCATAAATCAAACCAAATCTGACATGATCATAATTTGTACAAGTCCCAACAATTAGGAAATTTCCCATAAAGCTGAGATAGTTTAGATAATTTGTTAATAGTGCGCGCACACACACACACACACACACACACACACACACACACACACACACACACACACACACACACACACACACACACACACACACACACAAATTATCAGTGAAAGAGAATTCTTACCTTATCTTTAATGCTTGGGTCCCCTCCATTCATCAAGAGCATCTTTACATTTTGAAAACATCCCCACAGAGCAGCAATATGTAGAGGAGTCAGACCATCTGATGATCTAAGACATGCAAGAAAACATATATTATGCAAAACAATAAATTATCCAAAAGAAGACTGCTTTTGTGTTTTATGTCAATATTTAAGTATATTTCCAGAGGGAAGATGATACTGGAAACAGCATGATGCAGTCATAGCAGGTCTATGTATTATGCATTTAGTGTAGAAGATTGCGCAGAAACCTATATACAAATTTGTTGAATAGACATATAGCTAGACATTGGAACTAATTAGGTGGTTTATTTAGTCCTGGAGACTGTGATGAAGAAAATGATCACACACAGAGACATGGTGACTTTTCACTACAGTGTTTTGTGACCATACCTGATATTGGGGTCTGCTCCATATTGCAGCAACGTTTTCAAGCAGCGTGTGTTCTTCTCAGTCTCTTTACCAGCGGCCAAGTGTATGGCAGCCACCCCTTTAATACCCACAAAGTCAGGACATGCACCTTGGGAAAGAAGCAGCTGCACAGATCTGCCAAGGAAAAGCATACATATACAGTGCAGTGAAGTGTGGTTTACATAAAAAGCTGCAGGACAAAACAGCATTATCTTTTACATAATTATTTTGCATGTCAGTTCTCCGCTTGGTCCCCTTTCATAGTATGATATTCATATGACTTATAACTTTAACATACAGCATCTAAAAGCTATGGACTTCCCTGCTTGTCTCTATAATCCTAAATGAAAACACTCATAGTCACTATTATCATTGTTCGTTTCACCCATTATTTACTGGCGTCACCGGTTTGACATTGTATAGTTTCGGTGTCTTTCATATTTGCAAAACAATGCCACACATTACAGCCAGAGTTCAGTGGCAAGCTATTAATGATTACATAAAAAAAAATAACATCTAAGATCTTACCCTAGCTAGCGCCAATGAAATGTTTGTGATTGCTCGAGTGAACACTCTCCAAACTGTCTATCTATCTACTTCAATACTTGCATCTTAGAAAATAACTTGCTGGGGATAGTGGACATTTCCACTGTCGTCTCTGTCGCTCTCTCTCGACAGAAGGCATGTCTGGGCAAAAACAAAGAAAGGGGGCAGAGCATCACCTGGGTTCTCCATCGTTCACAGCGTCGCACAGTTGACTGTCCAGACTCTTCCTCTTTCGATCCATGATCACAGCAGTCCGTTTATACATGATCTATGACTGTGTATCGGCATATTCCGATTCAGCCCCCGGCCTAAATTCGAGCTGCTACTAACTGTGGGTAACTTTTAGACGAGGCTAGTGTTAGCAAGCCGAGCTAATAGCAACTGCTAAGCTGCAAAAATAAAAAATAAAAACATACTAACGCTTTACACACCTAACATCGCTTTTCAATGAAGCTAACTCGTTGGTAAATCATTGCGTCGCTCCTTAAGTACTTCGAGGAGTAATGTTTTCAAACTCTAAAAAACATTCACCAAATGTTTATCCACATAGACTGCGTGGTTGTTTGGGTTAAACTTCCCTCCAAGCCCACAGGACCTACCTCCTTTGCAGACGGCAGGCGGAAGTCCCGCCCACTGACCTCTCTGATTGGATGGTTATTTCATTTTCGCCAATCAGGTTACTTGAAATGTAGGCGCAGTTTTCATTGATTTATATTCCCATCAGAGCCAAACCGTGCTGTTTTGGCTCACTCTTTGAATTCTATATGAGATTTCTATTAATTTCTATTGTTACAATTTCTAATATTTAGTACTTGATGCACTAAATCAACATATTTTCTTTGAATTTGTTCGAAAAGTGGGTTATTGCTATAATAAACAAAACAGATTATCCCCCACTAAATAGTGTATTTGGATTTTCATTGTAGGCTACAGTTTGTATAAACTGTATTCTATGATGTGTAAAGTGGAAGTGATTAAAAACAGATTAGAAACAACATTAAGCTGCTCTTTCATATGTAAATAAGAGGCTATAGGAAGCTAGAGGGGCATGAAAATGACTCCTAACCCTAACCCTCAAAGTTGAGAAACTTCCACTCATGGTTCAACCATGGTCTTCTTATACAAAGCAGAGCAAAAGACAACATGAATCACTTTGAAAATAACTCCTCTATTCAAAATATATTATAGCAATTAGATGTTTTAATATAAAAATTCAGTATTAAAAGTCTATGCTCTATGCAGTCATAACAGCATTATAATATACATACATCTTTTTAAAAAAAAGTTATCTCGACCAGCAGAACATGTCTAAGCTGTGCAACTGTACAGTTTCTAAATTCCACACAAAATGCGCAATGTCAAGACTTTTACATTTTTTTCTTTTTTCTCTTTTTTGACAGCTGACATGTCGCACTGACTCAGACAGTGCAGAGAGAGAAGAGAAGGAGTCCCAGCAGGAGGAGCATCAGGCTTGGGTGGAAGACTCCAGCATGGTTGAGTGTCAGTGCGCAGTTTTCATAGGGCTCCAGACAGGCCGCAAATGCCATGACATGGGCGATGTAGCTCTGCTCCTGGACCCCATGGAAGAGGTGTGACATGGGACCTTTGGCAAAGATGGCTACATCTTCTATACCATGGGTTTCTGAGCCCAGAGGGACAGGAGCTTGCTGACGATAATCATTAGATGCTAGAGGACAATGGGACAAAGGAAAATCACATTAGCTGTATCTGTATTTGCAAACATAAAGTGACCACATAGTGATGCGATTAAAATAAAGGGGACATCTAACATTTTGATGAAATACAATACATCTTAACCACAAACAACTGCATACTACAAGCTTTATGTATTTATGTAGTATTTTGCAGACCTACTGTAGTATAACAGTTGGACAGTTTTGGGACAGATTGTCTTATCTGTTAAGGCAAACATCTGTCTATCACACTGACACTTGACAATGTTATAGTAACTTGCAGTTGAGTATTACATTACACTGCATTGCTCTTATAATATGATAAGTCATATGTTTTTAAATGTGTGGTTGAAACAAACCTTCTTCTTTTAAGTAAATAAGTGAGCAGGTGATCATCCCAAATGCCTCGTTGTGCCTCTAGGATATCCAGTTACACCACTAGATGGAGCTACTTTATTTGTCTTCTCCTGAAGGATTATCAATGTACACTTACATGAAACTGACGCATTCATATCTGGACGAGTTCCATTGTTAATCTGGTATCCTGGTCCGTTTCCATACACAGCAGTGGTGAAGTGCTTGTCATCATCAGCTAGAGAGCGAGACACTCCTGCAAATCACAGAACAAATTGGCATCTAAAGATTGCATTAAAACGTGTTTTTTAGTTTGGATTGTCGGAGGACTTTCACGTTTGATTCAAAACCCCCAAAAGTCTTATCAATCTCTATAAGTGTGTCTTACCAAGAACTGGGTTTCCTCTGGCAGAATATCCACCAAATGCGAAGACATGAGAGTGATCAGCAGTGACCACAGACAGGGTGTCCAGTTCACTGGTGAGTTCAGCAGCTCGCCCGATTGCCCGGTCAAACTCAACAGCCTCATACAGGGCTTTTTTGGCTTCTCCTGCATGGTGCCCGTGGTCAATTCTCCCACTTAAAGTCCAAAAGAAAGTTATTAAATTTATTAATTTTTTTTTTTTTTTTACAGATTTGATGTATTCAGCTGACTATCTTACACTTCAAGTCCCACAAGTTCACTCTGAACTAGGAAAATCTGCTTTTAGTTTTTGTGCACCAACTACATGGGACCATCTTCAAAACATACTCATGATTGACACGCTCATTCCTCCTGGACATTTTAAGACATTGCTCTCAAACCACCTCTCTGCTTTACGGAGTACTGAGTAGCTATTGTCTCCAAATGTTTTAACTTTGTCTCACTGTTTGATTTGTATTTTTATGTTGTTGTACCTTGACATTAATGCAAATGAGGGAAACTTCAATGATTACGAGGCTTAAATAAAGGTTTGAATGAATTGAATTAATTCAGATATTACTGTGGCACAAAGAAAGGATACCCACTGTTTAAAGACTGTGATTCTAAAGTGATGATCGCTTGTGTCAAAATCACCATATGCACTATTTTAAGCACCCCCTCTTCTTTTTAATACAGATGGGAGTGAGAGTGATGTGGCATGAACATTAAATACTTTGAATTGACAGTTTAACACTGACTTGATATTTTATGATACTTGGAAGCCCTACAAAAAACAGTTATACTTATCTTCCACGAAGAGGAAAAATCCTTTGGGGTTTTTGCTGAGAATCTTTATTGCTTTCTCCATCATCTCAGTGAGGGAAGGGTCCGTGGACGGATCACGCTCCAATTCATAGCGGCAGTCCTTGGGTTCAAATAGACCTAACGGAAATTGCGACAGAAATTGCAGGACTCATTTTCAAAGATCAGGCCAAAGGCCAAATTTTAAAATGTGAGAGCTCTTCTGTGAAAAATGTACTAAATTGTAAATTTGGGCAGTAAAAGTGAAAGCATCCCATCTTTCTTATTGAGACCAATTGATTTCCCCTGAATACCTCACAGTAATTTTGACCATGAAGCACAACATGTTAAGGATTTTATTACATGACTTTGTCAAATGAAATTATGTTATTATCAGACTTGTCAGTGAATTTTTATTTTCACTTAAACCTTTAGCCAGTTACAGTAGCTTGGTTTTTCAGTTAAAGTCTGCATACTTGTTACTGATTACCATGTCATAATACAATAATGATTAAAAAAAAAAAACTCTTACCCATCAGGAAGTCTGTATTTGCAGGATTGACTGCATCAAAATCGGTTTTGTTCCAAACATATTTAGCATTCTGTAGGAAATAAATAAACATTATTAGAACTGAGCCTCAGAGAAAGAGAATGACATCTATTCACACTCAACCTAATGGGTACAGGTGTAAATACTATGTACCGTTTTGTTCCTCATCCACTCCACAACAAGATTTTGTCCATCGTTTCGGTCTCCTGTGTCTTTTGGATACTCTGGATCTTGTTTGTCTTTGGGAAACATGTACTGACGACCTCCACCAAGAATGACCTGGATTGAGAGACATGGTGACAATTTATACAGTATATATTTCAAACTTCATATATTTTGTGTTTTACTGTGAATGAGAATGATGTGATGGAACACACTTCTCTAAAGAAAACAGAGGTTGGATGATTCATCATTTAAGTAGTGGTGAACAATTATTTGGGATGAATGGAGACAGATTTATATTAAGGCTTACATTTATTTCTGTGTTGTGAACCAGCTGATATGCAATGTCACGGCATCCATCTCTGACAGCCTCAATGGAGAGGTGAGAGTCCGAATACCAGCCTCGATCGGCGGAGTGAGCATAATTGGCACTTGGAGAGGCGTGCTGCACTCGGGTTGTTGTGACAATTCCCACAGATTTGCCTGAAATCAGAACAATGTGGTACTAATTAATTCAGTGTTTTGTGGACGAAATGCAAATTCCACCACTGTGTTTAATTATGTGTTCGGAAAGAACCACTTCCACATGGCACACTGTCCTGTCAATGATATGTTTTTCAGTGTATACTTGATTTTGCTCTCACATTAAAAAGGACAAATTGTCTTACATTTAACAAAAACATGAAATGACAGAATAATACTGTGCTGTTTTACACAGGTCTCCTTAATGAATAACTTGGTCAAAAACTGTGGCAGAACTAATCTGAAATCCCAGGATAGATAAAGCCACTGTAAACTGCTTTGTCTAACTACAGTAGCTATACACAAACCTGCTTGCTTGGCACGGTGCAGAACGGATGTGACTTCATTCCCGTAGGTAGCTTTACAGTTGGACCTTGGGGTGGCAGCAGTGACACCTACGGTGCCATAGTTCGCCTTCACACCACATAAGTACGCTGTGGCTGTGCCAGCACTGTCTGGCATCTGCTGGTCCACGTTGTATGTCTGCAGGACCGAGAGCAATCACACACATGAACAGAGTAAGCAAATTTCAATTGTGTCTTACTCTTGCAGTAGAGTCGTTGGGCTGTCTGTGTAGTTTTACGTGATCCTCAGTACTGTCAAAACTGCCTGCATTCAGAATACCCGGGCATTTTGTGCAACATGTGACCTGCGTTACAAGCCAAGTACCTCCACCATCAACTGATAACAGACTACTCTGTCACCTTGAAATGATGTGCAAAGCAGACAACATGCAAGTATTATGAGCTTGTTATGAAAGCACAAGCAACACAGCCATACACTGTAAAATATGATATTTTTAACAGCTTCACATCATTCTGTAGTCGGGGCTGTTTGTTAGTAAGAGTGAAACATACATACAGTGCTGCTCAACTTCATGAGAGCTATTACATGGCGTGCTCTTACTTAACAGTAATGCTTGGACAGAGTTCATAACTTGAGTCAGTCAGGCTGACCTTTGACAGCGCCAGGTGGGGGAAGGTATCCATAACCAGACTGGTCTCCTCCCCTGATGCTCCTTCCAACTGGCCTTTGAGGATCCGGGTAGCAGTCACTGTTGTTATCCCCATACCTGCAAACAGGTGGATACACACCAGAGTGTTAGATAACGTCGGCCAGGGAGGCACAGAGCTGCCATTGTCCTCAGTGAACCTCATAAGGCTTGTGAGTTTAAAGGCCGGTGAAAGACATCCAAGTTATTTAGACTCACAAATGGTGGATAATATGCACAGCAAAAACATTAGCAGTTTATAGCATTTATTCTCTGCTGCAAACATGATTTTTTAAAATATACGTATATATATTTTTTTTTGTGTGAAAAATCCAGGGCATCTTTTACAACATGTCTTGTCAGAGCTTGTCTTATCGAATACAGATTCAAGGTGTAAGGAGAATGAGGCAGTTATCTTTATTGACTTAAATGTATGTATGGAACCACATAAAACAATGCCATGTCATAAATGTTAATGCGGCATATGTGATGTGTAACACATTTCAACACAAATCAGTTGAATGTTTGGGCACCAATAGCTACTATAGCTTTAGTTAAAGACAGTAGATGTTATTCCTCTACAGAGAGGTATGACCATTAAGTCATTAAGACATAGATCTTTGCAACTGGTTTTCTTAAACATCTCATTTATAGGGTAGTTAAATGTTACTGGCCAATCCCAAACATTGGTAAAAAAAAAACTAAAATGCTGCTATCAGCATACAGGTCGGTTGGGGTGGAGGCAGCTGTAACCATAAACCAACACTCCATCTATAAATTTGTGATTTGTTGCAGTGGGGTTGGGATTATTGAGCAAACAGGAGGAAGTGCACGTGAGTAACTACTTTATCTTTTTGCAAGGTCCGGGGGTCATGGCCACAGTTAAAATGCATTATGAGGACATTTGAATTCATCTTGTAGGGTATCCTAAACAGGAATGAAAAATACCGTTATAAATACTGTTTTCTTTTGCCCTAAGAGTTTTGGGAAAAGTTTACATTTTTACCTCTGTTTTATTTTCCATAATGAAATCACCTTTACAAGTACTGAAGACCTGAAAACCAGCCAAAGACCAGTTTAAAGGTTTTAGCAGTCCAACAGTGTCTGAAAGTTTAGCTATGCATGATGAACTTGTCTGAACTCTTTGCTGTGTTCAGATCAGTTACAGTAAAATAATGGAATACTGTGGACTGTGGTTTGGCCTCAGTTCATTTTGTTATGTGTGGCTTTCCAAGCAGTAGTAACCACTGGTGATCAGATGCCAACATTCATCTCTCTACCCATAAACCCATGCTTTTCAGGGTCACATAGCACATTTGGCTCCCTCTTGGTGCACTCGACCGCAGTTCATAATGAGACTCGCACTTTCAAACTCCCATTGTTCTCTCCTCACCTGAACAAACGAACTGAACTGAAAGCCGCAAATGTTGCACAAGTCAGGGAAAACGTCTTAAATGGTGGAGAGAGGTCTGTTTACCACACTCACCGTCCCCCAGGAAGAGGATGAGGTTCTTGGCTTGGTGGACATTAGGCTGAATGTTCAGGGAACTGTGAAGAGCTTGCTTTGCTTTGTTGTTCCAGTAATCAGCGTGGAGCTCTTCATCTGGGGGCAAGAATGTGATACAAACATATAATATGACATTAGAAGCGAACTGAAATCATATGTACAATGATCAGTAAGACTTCAAAATAATTTGAAGTACCAAAATTAGCTGTAATTTGGTGCCATAACATTAAAAGTTGTTTAAATTTCTGTTTGTTTTTGTGTTTTTCTTAAGATCCACATGTATGATTCTAACTTGAAATATAAAAGCAACCCCTTTCTGATGTAACAAAACTGCATCAATGTGTAACAGATCCTTACCTGAAGCACACACAGTCCACTGCACTGAAATTAAAATCAATAATCCAGCAAAAATGAGCTTATGTTTGATAGCCATGGTGTCGACTATGGGTAGATTCTATGAAATTCAATGGGGGCTGCGCACACACACTGTCCTTTTATAGCTGCACCCAAGGAGCAAAGGACACATGAAGGAGCAGTACAAAGTGAGCAATCAAGGTATATTGCACACACACACACACACACACACACACACACACACACACACACACACACACACACACACACACACACACACACACACACACACACACACACACACACACACACACACACACACACACACACACACACACACACACACACACACAGAGCAGGAAAGAGGCAGTAAACTAGATATTGGCTTCTGAAAAAACAACAGGCTCTAATTTCTCTTTGAGGTATTCAAATCTGTAAATTGTGATTAACGATATTTCCAGTGACAGGAGTTAATGCCTGAAGTTCACTATATCTCTCATGATAGCACTTCTGATGGCAAAGGTGCTTATAAGCAGCTGTTTTCAAGTCCAATGAACTGCCTTTGTGCACTGAGGTCACAACAGACTGGCGCCAGCAGTTTTTATTTTAAATTGCTTTGGATACATATTATTCTTGGCTGAAAATGATAGCTTTTATTTTGAAGTGGAGTTTTATGAGCACATCCAGCTTATTAGTCATTAATCTTAACAGTGATCTAATGAATCCATTATCTGAAACCATTTTATTTTTGTATTAGTTCCAGGTTAGTAGAAGTGCAAACGCAGCTGGAATACAGAACCTTATCTCTTAAACGTTAACCAGCACCCGCCTTAATATCTATTGTCTTATTGCCACTATAAATCATCATCTAATGATGATGTTGATTATAGGGTTTTATGGTTTACTTTTTGTATTGTTTTGCAATTATACCGCTCATATTTGAATGGGAATTTTGTCAACTTTTGAACAGTTCTCTGACAGAGCAAGCATTTATTTGAATTTGTGACAGAATTAATGGATCCCATGTGAGTCTGTGTGTGTACAGGTGGGTCTGACTGCACATCTGTGTTACTGCTTTTCAGCAGTGTGGCTGAAAATCCTTAGCTGTCTGGTGCTGACTGGCCTTGAGTTTCAGACAGACCAACACAAGGTTGCACCCTCCATTCCATGTTTTTCTGTTATCACCATTTTGACTAAATCACAAGTCCAAAAGGCTTTCTGAAAAGAGCAGGACCTCTGAAAGAGTCAGTGTATGATATATGCTTTGGGACTAATATTGCCAAAACCTGAGTAATACAGGGCAAAATAAGAAGTATATGACATCTTGTATGACAGACACAGCATTGCACAGACCCTTTTGCAAGAAGTGACCTTGACTTTCTACTAATGGTTGATGCCGTGGACTTAAGTGTAGGTGGGAACCTTTTGATGATGCCATTACAACAACACAGTAGATAGATTCACTTTGCTTAGGCACGACGACTCTTCTATTCTTTTTTTTTTTATCCAAAGCTTTGTAAGTCTCGCTATTGTTACACAGCCACATAGCAACATTAATAGCTGTTTACTTTTCACTTCTCCTGATAGCTTCAGCTAAGAGGTTACAACATACTTTCTGAGCAGTGCTAGCTCTTTGGGGTGGCTTTGATGCTGTATAGTGAGTTGGTATCTGGAGATGGTTTCCTCCTAGCCAGGGTGGCTAGTTAAATTTGGTGCAAAAAAGGCTCTCTCACACTGTCACTATAATAAAGGCAAAAAAAAAGGGATTTGTTTCCACCACTAGAGACAGCTTCTGTCAAGTAAAGGAATAGAGCTTGATGTTGAACTAGCAACATTTCAACTAGACTCATAAGTAAACAGCTGTTTGTGCTATTGGTAGCTATACAGCGATAGCAAAACTCAAGTAACCGCATAGATCCTTATGTTTCTTTATTTAGAAATTAAAAAGTTACAGTTGACTGATGTAACAATTAAATATCCGTTCCTTTTAGGGACTTTTCAGAAGGAACCACAAAATAAAATGGCCTATAATAATCTATGATCACTAGAATGAAATGGACGATGGACTCATCAAAAAATCTATTTTTATCCGTATTTAAGTAATATTTGCAAAAACACAATAGAAAAATACATAGACAATATTTGCTTACAAAATACATTCATATACAATCTACATAGACTGCATACTGTATCAAGTGACAGACAATCTGACAGAAAAAAGATTTACTATTTGGATCCAAATGAGGTCAGGGTAAAAACGTAAAAAATCTTAAAAGCTACATGTTATTCACTCCTATAGGAGGTACAGTATCTTCATGAGTCCTTATAAGGTCTGTTGGTGTGGCAGACATGGCATGATGGCCGTAGTTCCAGTTCATGTTGCTGTCATATAGACATTTTCCATGTACATCAACAGCTGTGTGTCCCCTCTGAGCGTGTACAAGATAAACAGTGAGCCCTCACTTTGCTTGCTGGTAGCAATTCTGGATAAAGCCCAAAGTAAATGTACAAATGGGAAATTACAGCTTCTTGTTTGATAGCTCTTAGCAAGCGGTTTATGCTAGCAGAAGTTGTTTTGCAAAGTCCAACCAAAACAAAAGAAAGAACCAGTTAGTGCAAGTTTGTAGTGACATTGCATGTTGAAAATAGTAAATACTGTCGATGCTGACTCCTCTGCAATGAAAGCTACAGCATGGAGTGTTTCTTCAAGATCTGCTTGCACGTGAATTAATGTTAATCTTTGCATGGATATTTAAATCCCTACATGCCTGTGTTCTAGCCTGCAAAAGCTGCCTGTTTGTTAGTATGCACTTGAAATGAGATCTGGTGTGAGTTTAAGCCTGTGTGTTGCATGCACAGTAGATAACACATGCTGGATGTGGATGTGGATGTAATTGGGGAGTGTGAGTATTTTTCAGTTATCTCATACGGTACCGTATATGTTTATCCCTGCATTCTGACTGGCCAGCTTGTGTGCATACAGTGAGAGTGTGCGCCTGTGTGAATGTTTAGTGCAAGAGTCTGTATTGCTGCATGCATACAATGGTTCTGAGTGAGTGTGCCCTTTTTGTTGTGGGTGTCTGGGGGTCATCTGAACAACCAGAGAAGGCCAAGTGAGCCGAATAGAAAGGTTGAGGGTGTCTTTACACACCCAGCTGAGGTATGATTGTGGCCATGCGGAGGGCAATTTTTGTAGGGCTCCAAACAGGCAGCATAGGCCATGACGTGTGCCACGTAGTTCTGCTCTTTCACCCCGTGGAACAGGTGAGCCATTGGGCCTTTGGCGTAGATAAGTACATCCTCTCCACCATGTGTCTCTGCATCCAATGGGACGGCAGCCTGCTGCATGTACTCCTCATCGTCTGGGAAGAAATAAACAGAGCTTTCAAATAAATATTTTTTTTGACATTGACAACTTCTTTTAGCATTGCTGTTTCAAGAGATTGCACTGGCTTCCCTTTGTTGGTTCATACTACACCACCCTCTTCAGAGAGCAGAGCATCTTCAGATAGCTTTAAGAGTAGGCTACACTCGACAGTTGCCTCAGTGCTGTTTTTGTGGCTGTTTTGTCCGCAAAACGCTGATTGGCAAATGTTGTGTAATTCACCTGGTTCAACTTAATAACAACATTTTCAAAACCCAAAAGGTAATTGAAGCCCTTTTGATGAAATTACAGCATTTACTGCCTGACTTTTCTAAAGTGAGGTGTATCGAAAGATTGTATATACTTTCCACCCAAAAACAAACTATGCTGTCAGAGACACTGACATTGCTGTCAGAGTCAAAATGTCCTGTAGTTATGATGTAAAAAAAAAAAAAAAAAAAAAGACCTGATGAGGTCCTTTTGTCTGTTCTAGATAAGGGTTACTTTTGTAGTAATGTGTATAAACTGTTGCAACAGTCTGCTGGAAGCCCTTATTCTCTTTCACTAATAATATCTTTGCTGCTCTGAAAATAACAACTCATTATGAGACCGCAGATGCTGTCCTTTCCAGTGATTCTCCAGATGGATATATAAAGTTGTAGAAATGACTCTCTTACATGTAATCACACATTTCTGTAGGTGACAGACAGGGTTGAATGTGCACTTTGGAGACACAACAACTGGTTCCAAAAATATAAAGTGAGTCCTGTTCAAAAAGCCAAAATTGGGGGTAATTTTTCCCTTGATAGAGATATTCCATCCTTAGTGTCCTAAGTATACACACTCATGCAACGACTAAAGCGAGTGGTGCAGAACAGGAGAGGGAGGACCCAGATCATTGCTGTCCACTGTTCCACAAAGAAACACAAACAGCCTTTTAAAGGACAGTTACATGCGCACAATGGCGCCTGTGCACAGAACACAAGAGAAGACAGCATGGTGCCATAAACATCATATTTCATCTCTGCTTTCCAGAGGAAAACACAGGCATGAGTCAGCCTTAACCACATCAGTTCACGCTGTCTGTACACACATCAGCACAGACCAGTGCCGCATCTGAAAGGCATTAGTTTGTACTCACAGAAATCCACCATTGTGATGTTTCCTCTGGTTCCATTTATGTGGACATAACCAGGGCCATTGGCATACAGGATGCTGGTGAAAGGCATTCTGTCGTCAGCTTTCTTTGGTGCCAGACCTGAATAGCAAAATGGTAGACAGAATGAGTAATAGTCCATTGGTAAGGGTATTATTTGCTTTGTCTTTATGTACGTATAAGACAAAAAAATATTTCGAAGAAAAATGCAAGTTACATAATGACAATCTTAGAAATTATGTAATCACCCCCATATAAAAATGCCTAAACATTTGTAATTCTAGGCAACTTCTGTTATTTTCCATGAATGGCTTGTGTCTTAATTTCCATCCCCCTGCACTTTCTGAATTTAAGACTTACCAAAGATTGGATTCCCTCGAGGTGTGTTGCCGCCAAAAGTAAAGACGTGGGAGTGGTCAGCAGTGACCACAGTCAGTGTATCATTTTCTCTGGTTAGCTGTGCAGCACGCTCAATCGCTCGGTCAAACATCACAGTCTCTGTGAGAGCCAGCTTGGCAATACCGTCATGATGGCCATGATCAATTCTCCCTCGTGCTATGAAACCACAAATAAAGTGAATTAGTCCATCAATTCTTTCTTTTGTTTGGATGTAACAAGTGGTTTGTGCTTGTTGTCAACTTATATCAATTATGATATAGTCTATCTTTAAATCAACCTTTTCTCAAAAATAAAGGATTTAATTTTGCATTGACTGACATATGATAACGATGAGTTTTTCAAGTCAAAGGGCTGTTCATATAATACTCATCTTCCACAAAGAGGAAGTATCCTTTGGGATTCTTGCTGAGGATTTGTATGGCCTTCTCTGTCATCTCCACAATGGAGGGATCTCGGGAGCTGTTCCGGAAAACCTCAAATCTCATGTCCTTTGGCTCAAACAAACCTGGGATCATGTACAAAAAAAAAGAAGGAAGGCAGAACACACACAATACAGAATGAGTTAACATAAGAATAAAAGCCAAAGACCAAACTAGAATCAGAAGAAAGAGTATTATTTTATGGTTGTAGCTAGGCTTGATAGTACCAGCCAACTTAGACGCACCGGTTGTAAAGATGAAAGTTGGCCTTACCGGAATCTTCTTGTTTAAAGCCCTTGATAAGGTTTCGAAACTTAGATAAGAAATATATCTATCAATACCTGGGTAATGTCTAAGATACAAACTGTCTCTGTCTTGTGTATCATGTGTACAGTGTCAGGGTGTGTTTTATACAACAACCTTGTGTGTTGGCATATCTCTATACCCACCCATAAGCCGGTCAGTAGTTTTAGCAGAAATCTCATCGAAGTCCTTTCTGTGCCAAACATAGTGCGACCTCTTGTTCTGGAAGACAAGTGAGAGGATATGTGAATCTGTGACTGCTTATCTTTATAAGACGTGGTAAGTGATATCTACATATTAAATAGTCTCACTGGTTTAGCCTTCAGCCACACGTCTATGAGGTTCCTCTTGTCTTTGCGGTCGCCCTTGCGAGAGTTGGAGGTAGGGTACTCGGGGTCTGGGGTACCTTTCGGTGTCATGTACATCCTCCCTCCCCCCAGAATCACCTTAAAGGTACAGCAGACATAATGGGATCATTCAATCATTCAATCATTTAAATCATTACACAGACTAAAGGCATTAACAAAACAGGAGAAGGGTTACTTAAAGTAGTTAACTATATTAATTTTCCATCAGATATGTGTAAATCAAAATCATTCTATGTGGACATTAGACATGAGACCCATGAATGATGAATACTGCATTGTGGATCTCTACATCTGTATTTTTAAAAAGGCTGCATTGTACTGCAGCCATGTCAAACAATTGGCAAAACTGTTTCACTTTTATAAAAGTCTTTTATACAAGAAAGCTGCTGTTCATCAGCTAATTGTTGTAGCTGAAACAAAGTAGAGCACTCTGACAGCACATGAAAACATCATAGCACAATAATAAGTGTTACAAGCTATGACCACAGAGCAGCATGCAAAATTGATGTTATGAGGTACGCACAATGCAAAGTTCTTTTGATTACACACTCTGTTTATTTGTGTAGTAGTTGTAACTTAGAAAATACTATGCTGTGGAGGCTCACCACATTTAAATTTAGACCATACACAGTCTGTATTCTTAGTGCAGTGTGCATGCCTAAAGTGAACCCATGAAGTAGATCTAGTCCAGTGATGTGCTATAAAACTAAATGTGCGAACCAGAAATCATGCAAGTGTGAGCAACCTCCAGCATAGGATGAAATGTTTTTTGTAATGTACATTTCATTTCAATTTCTGCTGTTTTAAAATGAATGTAAATCTTGGACACATACCTTGCCTGCATTACACTCTAAGGCCTCATCCTGTTCTTGTTTTGTTTTTTTCCCTTGCACCTTGTCAGCCAATCCTCTATTCTACAGCTGTCTTGTACTGTCTTCAATCATTTAACCAGACCAGTCCTTGTGGACTGATTGGACTTTGACAATAAAATGAGTCACATACCAATAATGTCTCTCAATAACTTGTAAACAATATCAAGTAAATGATATTGCATTAGCCATCTGAACATGAAAATAAAATACTATTATACTAATATACTATTTTAGATAAGAACAATGTATAAAACACATTGTTTCTTAAATGGAACTTGAATTAAATCTTATTTAATAATGATAAAAAATGCCAAGTGAAATTGCTCTCACATACATCAATGTCAAAGTTGGTGACCATTTGTGTGGCAATGTCGACACAGCCCTGTTTGTGGGCAATGGCAGGAAGATCAGCATCACTGTACCAGCTTCGGCTGACAGAGTGTGCATAGGCAGCAGCTGGGGAGGCGTGCTGGACACGGGTGGTTGTCACAATACCAACTGATTTACCTGGAACAAATCAGACACACACCCAAATCATAAAATGGTTGACAAATAAACACATATGAATAGTTTTTTTTTCAAAGATCTCTCAGACACAGACTGGTCTGAATGAAGAAATAATGGCACTTGTTAAGTTCTCAGTGTGCGTATCCACACTCCTGAAGCCTTTTCTGACCAAATAATGAAGCCCAGTGGAGGAAGTAGTGGAAATGAGTTAATCATAGAACTTGACACGCTGCAGGAAAGTTAATAAACCTGCTGCCACAGCAATAAATAAGACAGAAATGTAGAAAAGCATTTTGTATTTGTGATTCAAATGGTTAATAATTCAATTAAAATGCAAATGAACTTGCCCTCTGAAAACTCAGCTTTGTGGGCTCCAACCAAGGAGGTTTAACTTTCCTGCTGCCTCTAATAAAATATACAAACTTTGCAGTTTCATAGAAAACACTAAACAAACACTCCAGTGCTTCATAAACATGTTGTAACCAAGGTATTTATAGCTGCTGTATCTATGACTCTCATAACAAACATAACATGTAATATATGTAATGTTGTACATAATGAGTATATGTCCACACAAATAACATGTTGTGAATTGCCCATTACCACAAGGCTGGTCAGTATACATATTGTATGTCAGTCAGCAGATCTGAACACTGAACTATACCTGGAGGAGACAATAAAGTAGCAGAGAACATGCTTAGATGATTGTTTTACTATATTTTATTCTAAGGTAGTGGTCAGTGTGTATCTTTAGATAAGAATGTAATGCAGAACCTGTTCACCTTTCCATTACACTGCCCTCCTGTGATTTAGCCCAACTATTTATTCTACTTACCTTGTGCCTTAGCGCGTCGTAATACCGAGAAGACCTCATTTCCAAAGGTGGTGTTACACTCGTAGGCCACTGCATTAGCGCTGAGTCCTACTGTCTTAGCGTTGGCCTTGACCCCACAGTGGTAGGCTGTAGCCGTGCTAGCACTGTCAGCTACCTGTTTGTCCACACTGTAGGTCTGTGGAGTGGAAACATAAACACTATTTAAAAACAGCACCAAAATAAATATACAGTTAAACTAGAAGGAGCAATGTCTCTCTTTGTTTGAGCAGAGAAAAACTGCCAGTCAAACAGTGTGGAAACCTGAGAGCCACTAAGCCGGGGAGACATTGCTAATCCCAAACACTGTCACTATGTTCATTTGAATGAAACTAGTCTTGTACAAAGGGCAGAGTATATTCCTGGGAAAGGTCTACAACATTAACCCAACCAGAAAATTGTGCATTTTTTCTTGAATAAGCAAATATAAAAAATCTTGTTTGATTATAGGCTAGAACAGAGAGACGCTAAAGACATTGAATTATGCTTGGCCACAAGGATGAATTCAACTTTTATAAGACTTTAAATGTGTTTTTACCACAGTGTCAGCATTTTCTGTTTAAGTGTTGATTTAGCCAAATCCCTTGATGCTCTTTAACGTTAAGAGAGCAGGATGGTATGTGGCAAGATGTTACATGTTAAGAGAACAAAGCATGTGAAAAATGGACACAAACACTAAACCGCTGTCTTTCTCTTTGTTTCTAACTAAAACTCTTTCTCGTTTGCTTCATGTTGTACTGATTTACAACAACAACCACATTAATGCATGAACTTGCATTGTCTTAATTACTTTGTCTCTTTTAAATCATCCAATATAAATCCGATAATATGCATATGGTCAAACCTTTCACTATTAAAAAGCAATATACTGTAATAAATGTTCAACTGTTAACAGGCCAGGGACATGTACAGAAGGTTGATGAATATGTTTATTTCAATACTATTATTAAGATTAAAATTCCGAGGCACCAAAAGGCGAATGGTGAAAAAACATTGGCTATTTAAATCAAAAAGCTTTAAATGATGCATGTAGCGCATGGAAAAGGTACTCAGTAGACCAGAGCGGACAAAAACACTGATTATAAAAATAGTGCTTCTGAGAAAGGGGAAATAATTTGCAAAACTCAGCTGAACCTGGATGATGAAACCTGCCTGGCTCAGTAATTGCAGTCCAAACCATGAATAACTGAATAAAGACTGATGACCAACAAGTCAGTGTTGTGTTGTCACCTTAGACATGGCCACATATGGGAAGGTGTCCATGGCCAGCATGGTCTCCTCTCCTGATGCACCTGCCATCTGACCACGTAGGATTCGAGCTGCCGACACTGTAGACACACCCATACCTGGGAAAGAGGGATTTCCAGGTGAGGGTTACTGATAAGCATTGATATCTGACATATTAAAGATACAAATGGTGTAATCATCCAAGTATGTCTTTGTAATCTGAAGATGTTTTTGAAAGGTAAACTGTTCTAAGACTCAGCAGTGACTGAATCAACAGTCCAGTTTTGGGTTATTAGACTCCAAACCAGAAATATTATAATGTTCCATGTTTGAAAATCTCTGAGTGTAGCTGCCATACTGGAGAAAAAACACTGATTCAGTAATTCTCTCAGCAAACAAAGTCAAAACATGGCAAGATCATTAACCTCAACTGGATCCGCAAATGAACGGGGCAGTTAAAGCAGTGGTTTTCTAAGGAAAACCACATTCTCAAACACAATCGTCACACAGGCTGACTCTTCCAGGCAACTATTCGGACCATTATTTGTAGAAAATCTATCATCAACAGACACAAAGGTCCTGCTATACTCAATAGCATATATTCCATAAAAAGATACAGTTCATGCCTTTTGATCTGTTTTTTAATGAACCATTTTTCTGTGGTTAACTAAAGGCTCCCACCCCTAACTTCAAAAGTCCTAGTATAAGAAACTCAAGTTACTGTGATCACTTTACTCTGCTTTAAATATCACATTGTAAACCAAGAGCAGGCTCTGAGCCGGGCATTACAGCAGAGATGCACAAAGAAAACTCAGCCTCGACCACCCAGAAATGTGACTAAGAAGGTTTGATTTAAAACAGATACTCAAGCAGTTAACAGGAGAGAATGCTCCAAAATCTCTTCCTCAGAAGATTACTTTCATGCCTCACCAGCTGTAAATATATCACACATGTGAGAATTAATGTGAATTATTTTCCTGTCAAATTTAAATTGAAATGTATCCCAACTGGCAACATTTATCCCTTACTGTGTAAGTTAGTGAACGCCAGACTACACGAGAAAAGGAGCCATGAGAAATGTGGCATGTCAGCACATTCAGAGCGACATAACACCCTTCACTAATTACCATTGCCACCTTAATTGTCACCTCCATTCCTGGGTTCCTAAAAATGTCATTCAAAGTTCAACAAGTCCTCATCTCTACGCAACAAAAGAGGTTGTATATCAGTGTGTTTCAGCAATAACATTAATCTGGAATAGGGTTCCTGGCCATCTGATGAAATTGAGTCGAACATTGTAATATAATGTTTAGGGTTTACTTACAAATAAAACTGAACCACATCAATGAGCTGGAAAATGCTGAAACTAAGAGGAATGAGCAATGATTATCTTACAAAACTAAAACTACTTAAATAAATGTATTTCATTAGTAAAATAAACAGTCAGTTGTCACACAGCTCTTTGCCTAAATCAATGTAAATGTAATTTATATTAAGCATTTGAGCTGCCACAAATCCAGTTACTTCTCATACACAGTCCACTGTCCAAGCCACTGTCCCTACATCCATTCTGGGCACAGCAAACACACCGTAACAGAAGACGCTCACAGCTCATATGCTGCATATTTGTCATTCAGTAGCTGTCAGACTTCACCCACAATGAATGTTTTCTGTGATGGATTCCACAACGATAGCATGACCTACCGTCACCGAGGAAGAGGATGATGTTCTTGGCCCGGTGATTACGAGGGTGGAGTTTCAGTGCAGCATCCAGTGTTGCCCTCGCCTGAGCATCCCAATAAGCTGGCTCCTTCTCGAGTTCATACAGTGCTGCTCCATGGAAACACACAAAGATAGAGTATTAGATGAGTGCGTGGGGAGTATGGTATGTATGGATCCAGAGTGGATTTAAGAGGCTACACAGGTAGAGAGTGAGGCATGTGTGTGATAGTCACTGCTTAGTATGAGTGCGCTGTTTGCATGGTGTGGATTGGTAAAGCTCCAGTGCACAGAAGCTTCAAGTGAATTCAAGTGTGTCGGTGGGTGTCTGCAAGCTCATGTATCTTTCTCTGCCTTTCTCTGCCACTGTGAATTGTATTTTGCCTTCAGGGTAGACAAGAAAAGGGGCTCCTCCAGAGGTGTCAAAATGACAAAAACAGCCAAGAGGACACTTTGGTTTCAGTCTGTCCATGCCCACTGAGAAGCTCACAGTGAAGGAAGTCTAAAAGGAACGTTTCTCCGGCCACACATCAAAACAACGGAAAGACAAACAGTCCACACCACATTCTGTATAAACAGGTAGACACAAGGCAAAAATATACTCACACATGCTTTTGTGCATCTGCACCAACACATTCCCTCCATTACACCTACACACCTGAGTACGTGCTCCTGGACCACAGCAGCTGACGTTCTCAAACACAGTCTGTCCTCACTGTACACACTCACCCTTTCCCAGGTTGAGGTTACATATTCAAGTCTCTCTGCGCGTCCTGTCGTTTGCCCACAAAGTGCCACTAATATCCACACCGTGCAGGCAGCAATAATGATTCTCTGTCATGTCCTCACCTTGGCTCTCCACAGCAGCCCAGCCCACAGCCAGCAGGGTGGGGCACAGGAGGATGAACAGGAGATTTGGGGCCCTGCGATGTGGCGTCTGCATCTCTAATCCAAGCAACCTGGAGGTTGGAGAGGTTGACACAGTCGGTTTTCAGAGCAGTACGCCGGGACCAACAGGCAGAGAGTGTGTGTGGCTGCTGAGACCTCTGGCCCTTCCTTTTTAAAGCCCCGCTGGGTGTGTAGTAAGGAAGGGCCCACGACAGCTCATAGGCTTAGAGCCACAAAAGGAGGAAGAGGCAATGTGAGAGAGGGAGGAAGAGCAAAGGGGGTGAGAGAGAGAGAGGGAAAGGGAGAGAGGGAGAGCGAAGAGACAGAGGAGCATGGACCACACAAGAGTGCTGGAGCATCCCAGCCCCTCTACTCATTTTGATTCAACCACATGCACCCCCCCCCCCCCCCCCCCCCCCCCCCTCCGTATTGTTTTAAAAGGTTTCTTCAGCATAGTTGTACCTCATTTCCATGAAGTGTACACGATAGATATTTACATGTTCCTTTGATGTGGTAAATGTATAATAGGTCTCTTTATACAGCAGCCCCTTAAATGGGGGAGAGAAAAAAAATAGCTGCCCAATTTGTGTTGGCACCCATCATGACACAAATCATAACCATGTCTCTTTCCATTTCTTTTCCCCCCATACACTGGAAAAAAACAGTCCAAGGGGAGGGAAGGAAACAAGGTCCAACCTATTCTTGAGTATATCATGATTGAGTCTTGATGTGCTCTGCTCTCCATGTCAGGAAAATTGTCATATATTCATTTCCCCTCCTCTGAACTGTTTGCATTTAAAAGACCCCAATAATTTCGCTCTCTCTCTCTCCGAGTCAACTTGGCTGTTTTTCCATGGGAAGTAAAGTGGGTTTAGCATTTTTCTTTCGTGAGGTAGTGGAGACCGCCTGCAGAATGAAAATGTCTCTCTTCTACGCAAACACAACAGTTAATGTGTGAAATGAGGTGAGTTGAGCCAACTTTGCTCCACACGACCAGAAGAATCAAATTCCCAGCGAGCGGCTCTTTCGCCTCCTGAACCCGCGAGGCTGAATCTCGTTACAATTCAGAGCTCTGGAAGACCTGTGCTTTCTGCCAACCACTCACCCGTTGCCAACAGGGGTTTGCAGTTAGTCACATGTGCCTAATCAAGACTGCAATAAAATCATAGCAGCAATCTGGGGAAGGAGGCCTCACATGATGTAGCCCACACAACATTAACTGGAAATACCGGCAGCTATGTGTTAGAGCAAGGAAAACTTGTGGAGGCCTGTCTGTCCGTCCATTTGTTATGGGCTCGCCCCTGAGAGAAAGTCTCGCTTATGTTGGGAAAGTCAAATTAGTTTCCTGCATGACAAGTGTAAACACCTGGTGGCTGTTTTAGGTCTCAGCATGGATCATCCATCTACTGAAAGGTACTTAGGCGCTTTTGTCGGCTGATTATATGGCAAGCTTGAATGCTCATGGGAAGGCAGTGAGCTCCTGGGAATTTAGAGGAGCAAACAAGGAGCAAACAAAAACAAAGCAAAGCGCAACTGTTTAAGAGCTCTAGTCCAAATGTATACCGTACTTTATATACAATTCAGTAATAGAGCATTCACTATCTAAAAGTGAATGCCGTACCTCTGATCTGGTCTCTTACTCAAAGGTTGTACATGACAGATATGACTATGTATTGAAAAATAAAATCACTTGTTCACCACGGGGCAGTTATCAAACAAAAGCATATTACATCTATTTATTCCACCAAGGAAAACAGTGAAGCATGGAGAAGCGGTAACAAGATACATGCTGGTAAGAAGAAAAAAAAAACATATTTTCCTTCCAATAGAGAGTGAGTATATGGGATATTTATAGTGTAACAGATGGTGATATGTGTTCACTATGTGTTCACTATTGAGATCACGAAGCAAAGGAAACTGTACAATGGGGGGTTGTGTGGAGGGTGGGCGTTCTTAACTGTGTGTTGTGCATAAACAGATGACCTGTTATGTCTAATGAAGGCAAAACAAAACAAAACAAAAAACCTGTCTACATGTATGTATTGTAAGATCCAGGCTGGTAAAGACAAATGTAAACTGTGATTAGATTAACTATGTTTAAGTGTGACGTCCTGTGTTTGAATCATATTGAAAATTGTCCAATTTGTTACGGTAAAAAATCCCTAAAACAACTGAAAAATGGAAAAACGGGACATAGTGTGGTTTAACCACTGACACTGATCATGTAATCACAGCCTTTTCCAGTTCAACTGCGTCTGTTGATTTCAGTAGCATATGATTCTCCATTTCTCCCTCACATCACCATCTACTGTAGTGCTCACTGTCTAATAATAACAACAAATGTGCAAGATCAGCCATGTAAAGGGAAGTATATGTGTATATTCATGACTTTTTATAGGTAGGTTCCTAGCAGGGGTTGCCATACGCTACACTACAAGGTTGATTTGTAAAGAACCCAAAACAAATCTTTTTAAAGAATGTTGAAATATACACTTGGTTTACAGACACACACCTACCTCTTCACACATAAAAGCACCCCCTCATTCAAGCATCTGGACGCTGAGTCAGTCACTCCACTACAAGTAAATTACAAATGTTATTTTCCCCTCCACTTTCCTTCACTCTCCTCTTAACGTGCCAGGATTCTTTAACCTATAGGTTCTGTAAATTATAGTGGTTAGCCAGATTTGGGGTCTAGGCTACAACTTGTGGAGGGAAATGTTTAGGTTCAGGTTGTCAAAGTGAGGATATACATGTGGGTGGTGCCAGACCACACATCCACATTTTCAAAGACGGAGCAAAATCCTTTCCCCTGACTCTTAAAAGATATATTTCAACAGCATTTTTTCAGATATGAGGAAGAGGAAAGACTGGGCCAGCAATATTGATGGTGAAAGTAATTGATGTTTGATATAATATTATAAAGAAAGAAGAGATTTAGACATCCAGAAGGGACAAAAGGGGGGAAAACACGAGAAGACTGCCAGATTTTACACACAATCAAAACAGAGACAGCTCTGCTGGAACAATTAAACTATCGCCTGCAATGATGCTTGTGATCTATTTTGGCCTCATCACAAATATGAGCCCCAGTTCCCTCATACACTCAGAGTGACATCCACAAGACGGACGAAGACTATATCTAGTTCAATTTAAGGAGGCACCATAAATGATGTAACTGGTTTTTATGTGAAGAGCTGAGATCCCCTCTCTGAATAGTTGGAAGGACAGTCATAAAAGGTTTTACTGCAGGCATGCAACTCAATTGGGGGACAATTAGAAGTAAAGTACAGAGACCCACACCCCAACTTAAGGCAGCGACTCACAGCAGCTCCGGGAAGAGATTGCCACCTCAACATCAAACAGTCTGACAGCTTTGAGAAACGGCCCCTCTTAGTTTTTAATTGGACTCATAAAGGAAATATGGAGTTTATCCTAATTAGGCTATAGCATATGTGTCAGCGTGTACGCACGTGAAGTGGTAAGTAAATTAAAGAGACTGGTCTAGTAAGAAGCAGAGAGGGAGAGGAGGTGGGGGGTGGAGAGAGCGGTGTGTGTGTATGCGTGTGTGTAAACATGTCTGCCAAACTCTCTGTGATGTGTAATAATTGTGGATAGTTTGTTAAGTCTGCCTTCAGACCTACAAGTCATAACATGGAAAAAAGTAAATTGCAGTAAAGTCACAGCTCCAGTTTTACTGTGAGCATTGAAGAATATATTGCATTTGACATCACATCATAAAAAAATGCTTTCATGGGTGCAGAGCGACCACATCAAATCTTTGCATATGGCTGTTGGTTTGCAAACCTTCGCCTTCCTTCTCGCCCTCTTAGGAACATCCCAAATATATAATTCTGACTCACCTGCAGGGCCACATCCAGCGAGGAGGAGTAAGCTTATCAACACCATCATCTTGCCTCTGAGCCTTAAAATCAGTTCAGCTGTCAGACTTATCTCTCTTTTCTGCCACTGTAATAGTTCTCTCCACTTTCCTCTTCTTGGCGTTCCACTTCCTTTTCTGTGTCTCCTGCTCCTCCAAATGCCTACAAATTGCTTTACAACACCTCACTGTAGGTCCTTCTGCAACAATGGCTGGCAAAGTTTCTCACCTCCAAGGTATCCAGAGAAGTCATAAATGAATGATGGAAAACAAATGTATTTTCTTTCCACCACTACCATTTTGTAGCATAAGCTTGCATCTTTTGTTTGAGGCAGAGGCAGAGGAGGAGGGGGAAACACACTTCTTTGGACACACACACACACACACAAGCATCTGCACTACCAGCGGCGCTCACCTTTTTACCGGTTTGCGTCAGAAATATCCATCAAATCAGAGAGCAGACCCATTTCTCTCCCCTCGCTGCCCATCTTTTTTTCTCCACAAGGCATCGACTCAAAGTGTTTGTCTCTCTGAGTCCTTTGTGGACACATGTCTGTCAGCAGTTCACACAGGTTCGGGCTTTTGCTGCAGGAAATGTCGAGGTTTCAGAGGAGCCAAAGTGGGACAAAGGGTTTAAGGAATGCAGAGGAATAAACAAGTGTGTCTACTCTATGGTGTACATTACAATGACAACCATGTGAGAACAAACTTGTGCTAATGAGCTAAACGCTGAACGAAAACCGTTGTTGCACATGGAGAGTGAAACTGTGAAAATCCAGAGAGATGCATTCGTATTCAGGATGGGTGAGCATTGTCTGATGGGAGAAAACAAGAGTTTTACCTGCCTCGCATTCCTCGCCTCCCACTCAACTAAGTACTCTGCTTACCCTAGATCTCCTCCACATCAAAGAGCCCTCATTACAGAGGCCATCACACATGCAGAGAAAGATTCAGGGAGGGAGAACAAGAGAGCGGGGAGGGAGGAGGGAGGAGGGAGGAGGGGAGGTGGGTGGTGGGCAATCCCACTCCTACGGCATACAGAAGTATCATTCAAAACAAATCAATTCCAGCTGGTATTTGCCTACCTGGCAAGCCCTTGGACAAGATCGGGCAGAAGCAAGAACAATGTGCAAAAAAAGGCTCCTAAATCAGTTTTATTATAGTCAGAGGGAATGTAAATGGAGGACAAGAGGATGCATGTTAATAAATGAAGGAGTCCAGTCAGCATAAATTCAGAGTCTTACTCTTCTTCCTTATAGCTTTTGTTTTCCCCTCTGAAAGGATGCCAAAGAGAGTTCCCTCTTCCTGCATGGCCACCCAGGAGCGGTGCTCATGCTTGTGGGGGGGAAAATTGTGTCAGGTGATGAGGTGAGGAGACTCCGTAACTGGCGCTTGAGGTCAGACGTAGGTTTATTTTCCTAGGCAGGCCTCTATCCAACAACATCCTCCTCAGCGCCCTCAGCGTCTGCCAGGCACTGACCAGACACAGCCTTTTAGCTGTGAGATGCACCGCTTCTTCTCTGGTTAGCTATAGTTCAGAGCCATTCACTTACATTTACAAACGGGCATTCGGGTCACACATTCATGCATGGATTATCAATAAGCCATGCAGTTGACATTTCTTGGGGAACACCCCAGACCACCTAGGAGGCTGCATGCAGCACAGTTCAATTTGTAATTTGCATGAACTGCAACATGACCAGTAAGCGCTGCAACAACAGAAACCTTTTTTTCCCCCGCTTGCATCGTCCTCTTGAGCTATTTCTATCTCTCTATCTATTTCACAATAGATGAGTAATTGACCATGTTACTACTGAACAATGGCTAGTGAAATGATCATATCACCATTTAACTTGTGTGGCCAGGCACCAATCCAGGCGTCACAAACTTCACTGATCTAGAATGGATGTTATTATGTCTCAGCATTTCTGTATGTTTGCTAACTGTTTAGTCTATTCTAAGCAGTCAGTACTCACCTAATCACTCACTTTAAAGTCTTGCAAAGATTTCTTGACTGTTGTTATCATGTTGGAGGTTGTAACTGAATACATCATAAATAAGCACAACTCCTTGATAATTCTGATCACTCTGCCATGAGTGTATTGTTACTTAAGATCACATTGCACTGTGTTTCATGAACTCTTACTGCTCTTGGAGCTCATTTTTGAAAAGGAAAATTCTTGGTTGTTTAGAATTTACTGCAGAGGTTTTGTGCCAGAAATGGAAGTGTTGCTCAGTCGGCCCACCAATTATGTCATGATTTGGAAGAATTAAGAATATTTTTTATGGTTTTTGATTACACATTACCTTGGATGTCCTTGGATGGGTGGTATGGTAATCCTATGGTAATCCATCCAAGGATTTGGTACCAATATTCACTGTGTCGTGATAATACTGGTGACATTCCCTGTAGCACATCTAGTAGGTCAGAGTTTTCACTTATCCTGCAAAATAGCTTAACATCCTTTAAATGGACTGGCACATTCGGCCACCATGAGGTTCACATTCTTGGTTTTGAGTGAAATGTTTTAAACAACCACTGGATGGATTGCTGTGAAATCTGATACAGGCATTCATGTCCCCATCAGGATGAATTTCAATAACTTCAGTAATCCTTTAACTCCTCATGTAACACCATCAATGAAATAAGAACAGGAGTGCTAATTACTAAATGTTGATGTGCTATCAATAAGATGTTTTAGCATATAGCTTGAGCAGCTCATACAGCCTCATAGAGCCATCAGCATGGACTCTGCTGTTCTTCTCTTCACTAAAAATGTGATATAAGAGTAAGCATGAAAGAGATTTTTGCATCTTCCTTAAAAACATTTCTGTTGGTTCCACACACCTAAGCATTCAGCTGCCCCCAACCCAGGTCTCCAGATGCTTGTTGTTTAACATGAAAATGGGCAAAAGAAATATTCAGGCTGGGAAAAGGGTTTAGTGAACCGTCTGAAGCCTTGTCTTTGATGTTTGTGGCATTAAGATATGAATAATGACTAGAGTTCATGCAAAAGCTGGTACATAAGTTTGATATTTTAGTGACGGTGGAGTATCCCAGAGGGGTACAGGTTGTTTGAGGCTTTTGTTTACAACTTTGTTCATGAACACATTGTCAAATCTTTCTTAAATCCATTTTGGAATGATTTGACGTTGGTGTGTGAAGGCAATGATTCATCTCAGTTGAAGAATTTCATAAATCCCATCAAGGAATGAGAAGCAACTATTTTAATCGAATGCACTTTTATGCGCTGTGTGTGTGTGTGGTTGTGCAAGGTACAGCTTTGCTGTCCATGAGGAAGAATTTTTCTCTTTGAAGCCCCTGCAGTGCCAGTAGAATTGGTTTCAATGGAAATGTTTTGCATGCAATACCACTTTTGATTCCAACCTAAGTCAAGAAAAATACCCACAAACCAAATGGAAGTATTACATTTGCACAGTTATTCCCATCAGATGAGATGGGAAAATAATTGAAATTTAAGTTGCAATAATAATTAGAAAAATAATTATGTTTTGTTTGTTTCCCAGAAACAACATTGGTTGAATGACTCATAGATACTGCAGACTAAAATTAATGTCTGTTTAACGATCTATTATGCACACTGTTAAAGGTGTGGTATTTCAAATACAGTGGTATTAGTTAACACTACATGGAGCATTACATTTTCACAGCTGCAACTCTCCCTTGTTGTTTTTGTCAAGTAACAAAATGCACAATAGAGGACAGACACTGTAGACATGTGCTCGGATAAGGATGAAAGGAAACTAGCAGCAGCATAGCAAGTGAGGAATGTTTTACTGTGGTCTTATCATTGTCAGAGAGCTTTTTATGATGTGAGCAGAAATGTAGACAAGTTTGTGAACCAGCCTGTCAGCAGCTACCAATAAGGGCCTCCTTCAAGGCTCAACTCTTTGTGACCATATTGACAGCTACAGGGTTTAAAACATAGATGGGAAATAAGCAGTTATTTTGCTTCTTTTTATAATAGAAATGTAGGCATGAGCCTTGAATCACACAGCCTAGTGGGCTACCTTGCCAAGTTTGGACTTGCTTTACAGGCAGAACAGAGTTGACTCACCTAAGTCAGATTACATTGTAACTTTTAAATGTTGAATATGATTATCATATTTAGCCTACTGATGGGATTTTTTAAAGAGATACTGTATGTCTGTTCTGCACTTGGCCCCTAAAGAATTTCATAAAGGCAATGAAACATTTCTTTCAATTGGCAGTTTGGCACATAGGCTAACACAACCAGTTAGAACTATCCTCATCCAGGACTGACACAGATACAATTAGGGAAGGTGGAAACATAGATACACTAACTTAGAGCTTTCTGTGCCAGTCAGTTTTAAGGTGGCAACTCCCAGTTGTAAATTAGTGGGCAGCAGGGTAGTTCCTTATCCCCCTATGACTGGTGGTGTGCATTTCTCCCTTGTGTTGGTGTACACAGACAAATGAGTGGCATGAATTAATCATAGATGTTGTTAACTGTGTGTTATGTTTCTGTTTTGAGCTTTTAAACTATGTGTCGTGTCGTTTGTCCATTTTATGGCTGCCTATTCATTCCACCTATTAGTAAAATAATGGTTTTACAGGGGTTGCCTTGCCTTACTTCTAAGTGATCTTTGCACCTTCCAGTGGCTGAAAAGTGAATTTAACGTTTCCTTCCAGCAATAAAGACACACTGCAGCAAACAGCTGCAAAGGCTTCTGATATACGCTCTTTGTTTTAATCGCTCACCTGGGGCGAAAAAAACAAACAAAAAAACTGACAGAGATAAAGAGATAACGCAAACTCATTTGAACTGTATCAAAGCCTTGTTAAATAATTGAGGCTCCTTCACAGCAAGTCCTGATATGAACAGTTGAGGTTTGTTTGCCTGGAGAAAGGTTTTACTTAAACTGGATAATGTAATACAAAATGTTAAAATGAGATAAGGCTATGCTAAAAGAAATGTACAATGCAACAATTAAACGTTTTCAACTGACTATGAAACAAAAAGACAAGAATGGTTAAAGAATCATCAAAACAGAACTCCATAGGCTTTGTCAAAATCAGCGACAATATATTAACATATCACTATCTGGACAAAAAATTAAGGTACATATATGGCCAGTGGCTGGAAAAAGGAGCAGGTGACATGTGTTTTTAAGCACGTGAGGTAACTAAAAGAAAAGAGGAGCAAAGTGGTGTTATGGATCAAAGTCCTTTGTCTGAGTGGAACCTGTGAACTGTGAGGGAGCTTATCATGAGGCATCATCTGATTAGGTAACAGTGACTGTACAAATTTAAGTTTTAATTGTAAATAAAGTGATGTGTAAATTTCTGGCAGAACAATCACTGAGACAGATGGCATCATCAAAAGAGCAAGATCTACAGTAGATGTGTGTGCGTATGTGTGTGTGTGTACGCGCCACAGTCATAGACTAGATGATGAGAGCATGTCTGGGGGCCTCTGCATAAGTCGACATTTTCCATCTGTCAGTCTGACTCTGGCTGCCTTCAATTAACCCTTGACTAAAACCACAACTGGCGTTACTGGGAACATAATGCAAAAAAAAAAAAATCAGAGCATTATTTTAATAGAGCAAGTTGATGCTTGGAAATGCTCAGGATCTGGGAAATTCAGGCGGAGCTTATAGAAACTTTGATGTAGCCTAAGCTGTGCTCACTAGGCTGATGGTCTTAGGTTTTCTGCACATAGGCTATTGCACCAATTTTTATGTCAATGTCTGCCCATGTGGCACCTAATTACAACATATGAACATTTAAAATTAGACCAAAAGGGCAGTAATTTTTACACAAACCTTCTTATAATGAGTTGGCCTATTCGGTTAGAATGAATTGAAACAAGTATGAGAGAGAATAGAACAGTTTTCCATTTACTCAGCCCCTAAACCCTATAATTTGCTCCATAGCCTGTGTTATTTAAGAGAATGAGTTGTGAATCTATGGGAAAACTAAATAATTCAAAACAGAAGCTTTCAGGGCTTTCTTTGGTTTGACTGTTGTTGTTTTTATAAACAGTGCTTTTCAGCAAAGTCCTTCTAGTCCTTCTACTACAATATAGAATGTCTCTGTTTTCAGTTCTCCAATAATGTTATTATTATTATTATTAATATGATCATAGATATTGTGATTAAAAGGAGGAACAACCCCATTAAAACCTGTGTAATCGACTGCTCCGCGCTCCAGTCCAGGTGGTGGCAGTAATGCACAGGTAATGATCTTTTCTTCCAGTGAACCGGGGGAACCAGAGTAGGATGGGGGAACTCAGTTGTTTCCGGTCGGCGGTATTTTGAGTGAGGACCGGATGAAATTTCGTGGGTCCGCTCCCAGGACACAAAACATTTTTTTTTTTACTGATTTACTGTTCAAAATACAATGGCTGCCCCAGGTAGGCACTATAGTTTAATAATGTATATACGTTTACGTTTTTATTCGTCTCACCCGTGTGGTTTATTGTGGAATTGTAATGGTCGAACATGGTTAAAAGTGGCGCTAACATGAACGCTAGCCTCAAAGTTAGCCAGACCAGACAACTTCTCTTCAACGTTAGTCTTTATCTTCTCCCTCTAACGAGAAACAGCCGAACACATGCAAACACATGTAACGCATGTAAGTTAGACTATGGTGCATTTTTTCATTCATTAATGTAGAACCCTTCGGAGGCGTCTGTAGAAATCAAAGTGGAGCCCAGCGTGTTAGAGAACAGGGTCGCATTAAAGAGTACAATGACTTCATATGGGCTACATAAGCTTTCAAATGAGATGCCAACAAGGTTTTTATATCTCGGTTAACCTAACACAAAGTGCAGAACAGATATCTAGGTGAATATTTAGTGTGACGACCCTCTGCCTCTGAAATGGCACCAGTTCTCCTAAATGAAATGTTTCATGGTAACTTACTTGGTAGGTAGGTTGTTTCCACAGTTCATCTGTGGATTCAGGCTGTCTCAGTGTCTCTTATCTTTTGATATGACTACATGACTATATATATTTCTAACCTAATTGCTTTGTAAAAATTTTTTTTATCCAAACCTGTGTCAGATAATTTTAACACTATCCCAAAACTTTTTTATATATCTTCCAGGGCCTAACAAGGACAACATCAGAGCTGGGTGCAAGAAATGTGGATATCGTGAGTAAAGCTTTGACCCACATGTTTCATTGTCAGTTTAAGTTTAAGTGTCCTTAAGATGGGTAAATGTGGGTTTGTTTGAGACATCATAGAATCTGTTTTAAACTAGATGTAATGCAGAGATATTGAGGGTGATTATGAGTAGTAAAATGAACAATAGCCTATGTGCCAGATACGTATTTTTATTTGCTTTAAGTTATAACTTTATTATTATTTATTATTTCATCCATTCACTTTGGGATTTTTTCCACCAGCGGGTCACTTGACGTTTGAGTGCCGAAACTTTGTCAGAGTTGACCCTCAGAAAGACATTGTCCTGGATGTGAGCAGCACCAGCAGTGAGGAGAGTGAAGACGATACACCTGTACCACAGCGCAATGAGAAGCTGGGGCGAAGCAGCCAGCATCGCAAAGGTAATAAAAACAATATGCTACAGCTTTTTTTTTTTAAACTACTATACAATTTTGTGCAGAGTTGAGAGAGAGGAGTGGTTGCCCCAGCAGTGCATGTGGCTGAAGCCTCAGTTGTGCAACTAAGACATGCTTTTACAGATGTTGAGTTACCCGCCTTTGACTTAATGAACATCTCCTCTTATATCAAGAATATCTTGACCGTTCTGTCTCAAAAAATTGTGTGTATTAGGTTCCAATGATGATGAAGACGATGATGGTGGTAGAAAAGAGCGACATAAACAGAAGAAAAGCAGAGATAGAAAGTCAAGAAAGAGGTAACTTGTTTTTTTCACACTTTAAACTTGATATTTCAGCTTTGATACTTGGATACATACATTTCTCTCCACGTTACTTATTTTGAGAAAAGGTCATTTCACAGAGTCCTGAGCTTTCATTCATTCGCTTATGTTATACACTAGATCTGTGTCATCATCAAGTGGTGAGGAGCCAACAAAGAAGAAAAAGAAACGCAGCAGGTCCTGCTCCTCATCTGATAAAGAGGAGAGGAAGAAGAAAAAGAAACTGAAAACCCACAAGAAGACAAGCAAAAAGAACAAAAAGCATGGGAAGCATCATAAGAAGAGGCAGAAGAGCAGAAAGCCCCAATCACCATCCTCCTCCTCTTCCTCTTCTTCCAGCTCCAGTGAATCGTCAGATGGTGACTGATACAACTTCACTGTGCATTGTCTGGAGGTCCAAACTTATTCTGGTCTTTTGCATATATTTTGCAAATAGGGTACACAAGCTGTAAAAAAAACAAAACAAAAAAAAAACAATCCAATGTGGATTGAGGGATTTGAGCATTTAAATAAGTGCGGAAAAAAAAGGACACATCGAGTTCACTCTACCCTGCAGATCAACATCATGCAAAAGGGGACTAAACCTGTGTTTTTTATTTTTTTTTATCTTTTCCTGAGTCCAATCAAGACCATAAAGGAAAATGACCAAATAGTTTCAATGTAATAACTAACAGTTGTAGCTGACATTGGCAACAGTAACAATATAAGACCGTTTCCTTTTCAAATAGAAGCCTTTGTCCTCTTTTTGCATAAAGTTTCTTAAATGTTCAGAGTGTACTTTAGCTCAGATTGCTTTTTTTGTACAATGAACCTTCTGAAGCTTCCTGGTAAGACAATGAGGCTCATTATTGTGTAAATTAGTTTTCTCATTGAACCAGTCGTGTTTTCTTAGGATATTTTAATTCCTAAGAACTTATGTGTGAACATTTTGGGAACTATAATGAACTGAACTTCTTTTTGCCATTAACTGTAACAACAGTCTCCAAGTCTCTTTTTTGGTCCTCCCAATTATGTGTCCTTTTATTGCAATAAATATATATTTGTATCAAGTTGTTATTGACTTTTGAAATAACTCAAAATTGTTTCATTATGATTTATGACGAGACAGAAAAGTTCATTTACATAGTTTGTCTTACTGCACATGATAAGTGACCAGACACAGTAATAATTCCTGTAGAGGGCAGCAGCACCTAAAAAGTGTTAAACTCTGACTGAAATATCACGAGTGACAATGATTCCTAACATTTAAGGGTAACATAAATTATATATTACCTTCAGAATAATTCATTTAAACCTAGGAGATTAAATCAAAGTATACCCAACACAATCTTCATTGTCCTCTCTAGTCTTGCCACATGCAACAATGTTAATTAATAGTAATAATTATTCACACAAAAATAGGGCATAAGACAAAACAGTGAATTACAAAAAGGTCAAAATGAAATAATTTTATCAAACTATGTCAATATATTTTTTTTATATAGTTTTTATGTAATTCTAAATATCAATGACAAGTTACTAAAAACTACTCTGAAATGAAATGCACCCCTCTGTCTTTACTCACTGCAAATGTCTTTACCCCACCTAGTGGTCATGGTGAGAACATCCAGTGATCCCCCACTCCTCCACCACCAACACCACCATGATGTTGTTGCCATATTTCCTTTACTGACAGTGTGCAATGAGAGAGAAAGAGAAACATCCTGACACTTGTTTGATTTGCCAGATAATCATGAATAGACAGAAGTTGCTGAGTAACAAGACTTTTTGGCTGGACTCCCTAATGACAGAGGCACCCGAGTCAAACATCAATCTCACTTAATACCTTAAATGTTCTGAGGCAATTTAATGAGCAGCCGTAGTCTTCCATGTCACGTCCGCACATGATAATCCAATTCACGTACACACACTACTGCATAAGTGTACTAGACGCATGTATAAACATGTTATAAAATACACTCATTTCATTAACATCCTTTAAATCAAATTTCAAGGGCTTTTGAATCCATCCACACATTTGTGTCAAAACGTCCAGGAGAGAAACGGCATGCAGCTGTGGAACGAGGCATCTTGGTGGCCCCACAGGCAGGTGCAGCACACCATGTGAGGCATCAATTTAATTTTTGCTCTTATCCCTCTACCTCCATGGCATCATAATCAGTCTCTGCCAAGACATGAAGCAGCAAAAAGAGCCACAGATCTTTACAAACCAAGGATTTTTGGAAGCCTTTATGCTTTGTTAAATCTGGGCTGTGTGACAGGTGTTTACAATAGCACCATTAATTTCACTTTGCCTTGGGGAAGGGGGTATCTTTTTAAACATCTGCAACATCCTGACAGCTACATGCATGGCTGCTGATCAGAGCCTGGCACTATGACAAGAACACATCCTGCTCCTTTATCTTTTCAAGGTCCAGAGGGGAGATACTTTTTAGTTTTGGAAAAAAAAACAAAAAACAAGCAGGCGCCGTTGACAACTAGGTGAAGACAGTGAGGCTGTCGATTAAGTTTCTGGGAATGTCTGATTGTGGCGGGAGCAGCTGAGGTGATGATTTTGCAATATGAGACAATGTCCACAAAAGATTATGAGGGATCTCCTTAGTCAACAATCTACCACCACCATGGCTGAAGAGTAGGTACTCACTGAGTTAGCTTAGTTTAGCATAAAGCTTGGTTTAGCTTAGTATCAAGATTGGAAACAAGGGGAAACTGTAAACTCAAGTTAAAAAAAAAAAAAAAAATCTACCTGAAAAATGCTTGTAGCTTTTGTGTGCCACACTTTTTATATTGGAGTGGTTAAGTCACTAAACTGACATAAGAAAAAGATTAAAGTTTATTCAAGCCCCTCTACATTTCATGTTAAAAAACACCACAGCAATGTATACTAAATATCATTCCAAGTTAAAAGTTAAAACAAATAGTAATATTGCCTGATATTTAAATGCCCTTTTGTTTCATTCTGAAACTGAACAGAACTATTAAATGCACAACAGATGCTGAATAATATATTCATAATGTGCATATGCTGAATGTACTTGAATCAGGTTCTTGTGCAGTGTTGACAAAAGAAACTTGGAGTGTGAAACTTCATAATTGCCCAGATGGTAAGAGGACAACTTGATACAGAGGAGCAAATGAAGTCGAAGGATTGCTGCCATGTGCAGCCACACTGAGCTAACCATATGCTGTTTGTATAAGACAACAACAAGGTTTTCCTCTTTTCATCAGCTCATTGACTTTTATCGAGGCTGTTGGGCTTTAGGGAAGAGGAGAGCAAATGATTCTCCACTGAGCCATTTAAATGAAAATGAGATGGTCAAAGTAATCTTTTAGACAGTTTAGTGGCAGAGGAATGGTGATTGAGTCTCCTTGTAAGCATCTTTGAGGCACTGATTTCAAACTTAGTGCAAATCCTTTTTGCAAAATGGCTGACCAGAATGACTATACCATAGGGGTAAATGATCTCTCATTAACACAAGGTGTGTTTTTCAATTTGTTTGTATAGCTTCAGCTGCTCTGTTTCAGGCTCCTGTGGGCGGCCTGGTAGCCTCTGCACTGATGTCTGTTTTTAAACCTTTCTTGGGGATTTGAGCACACATGCTCTTTTTTTCCAGCAACGCCCTGCTACACATTCACACAGTTACATTCATCCAACCTGGGAGCGGCCCAGTACAACCACAGTCTCCTACTGAAACCAGTGCACAGCTCCAGTGGAGATGCAGTTAAATGCTGAGCTCAGAGGCACCTCAGTGGACACAGTGGAACTCCATCTGTTGTAGCACTTGCTCTGAGAAATCAAACCTGCAACCTTTTTGGTCACGAGGCTCCTTCTTTTAACCTTAAGGTCACCACCGCTACACAGCAAAGCATAATATCTTCCCAGAAATAAAATGAAAATCCCTTATGCTGCACTTTGGTGGGAACAACCCAAGCTGAGAGATGGCGCCGGTTTTGCGTCTGTAACCACTGTTGAAATATTATTTCAGAGGCAAGCCGTCCCCGCATCTTGGAGCACGGTGAGCAGAGTGCTTGAAAAACGCATTGGGGCCAAGGGTCAAGCTCGAGGCTATACATTTGCTACCAATTTAGTTCCTGCATCTTAGATTTCTTTCCTTTCTTCCTCTCCTGGCCCTGAAACCAGGCCTAATGTAGTAAATAACCTCTAGGATAAATAGACAGCAGGCTACATGACCCCAGCCATCAAAAACGGAGGCTGTAATAAATACTACATAGTTTTACAGGAAGCGTGTTCGACATTCTCCCAAAACCTGCAGGGAAAGAAAACGAGGGGGCGAACGGGGTGAGTCTCTGTTCACCGCTCTCTCTTTGGTCAAAAGCTTTTTTCCTGAGGTCTGTTATTACCGGCCTAGTTCCTGGGTTCCCATTCAGAGTGGAGCTTGTTCATATAAACCTTGAGGTTTTGAGGCATCGCTGGACTGACTGGGTGGCTTTCACCAGGGAATTAGCACAGGGTCGCATTGGATCACGATCAGTAGGCCCTCTACAGCTAACCTGTATTGGACCTGGCTGCTTGTGGAGGTGGTGGTGGTGAGGACAAGTTTCCTGGCTCTGGAAATATGGGTCAGTCAGAACCCAGGATGTGTAGGCCCTGATCCTGTAAATCATGGATCCTTCTGATGCCTTGCTACTTACTGTATAACTTCTAAATCATTTGATTTAACCACCATTTTCCAGATTAGTCTTGATGAGATTGGAAATTTGTTCTACCTATTTTTTCAAAGAGCTGGCAGGAAGTACAGTGTTTAATGTAGTTTCAGCCAGAGGCTGCTGTACAGTATGAAGACAGATGTAACAGTCTGAGGCAAGAGAGGACTAAACTGTGCAAAGTGTATTTATGGTGATCGCCCATGGATGTAAAATGATTTATAGATCTTATTAATCTTTGGCAAGAAAGAGAGGGTGATGTCAATGATTTTCATCTAGTACATTTGTTTGCATATTCATATTTCAAAAATCCACTCAGATGGATAAACAGGGAGATGATATCTAGCCTATACATAGAACATTGCTTACAAAATCGTTTTTATTGCTTTTTCAGCACCATGCATAGAAACATTTAATTCTTCTCTCACTCAGCAACCATCCATGGCAAATACATAAACAGAATTTGAGCTTAAAACAATCCAACAAAAGACAATGTTATGTCCAGCTGTTCATAATATCATTATTTTCACTAATACTTAACATGTCTGCATGTTTTTCTAATAATTTATCTCTCCTCCATTAATTTGTAATGGGTCAGATGATATAGGCTTTATGTTATATTTAAGTATTTATTTACTTATTCAGTGCAATATCTGCTAGAACTTGCTACCACTCAGTGGCGACCCATATCAGCGGTTGTTGCACGCCTCTCTTTAGTCCTTTAGACCTCATTGTCTGTAATTGTGTTTTTCCTTCCACTGAAGCTTTCAGAAAGACATGCTGAAAAAAATCAGAACACCCCAATACGCATGCTAATCGTAATGTGCATGCACCTTTTGAGTAAGGTCTATTGCACACACACAAAGACGCCCTTGACTTCTGTTGTTTCCTCCTCCTTTCCTGACCTAATCCATCGTGCCACAGAGATCCAGAAGGTGGCAGGAGTGACACTGCTGACGACTTCACCAGCAGAAAAAGGAAAAAGAAAAAAGAAAATACAATCCAGCAGCAGCTTCAGCACCACAGTCTTTCCTCTCTGCTCATTGAATGACGATAGACGTTTTACATGTCCCCAACATCAGACACATGTGGCTTTTTCAAAGACGAACGGCATGGTGTCATCTCTGCGCTGGGCACATCTGCTCACTCTTACTCTGGTTTTAGTGTTCTTTCCATTCCACATTTATATGGAAAGTGTTTTGTGCCTTTGTTCTGTTCTGTGGGGGGTTTCTGTCCCTTTGTTTGAAAGAGACATCAAACAGGACCAGAGGGGCACATGATGCCTGGAACATGATCGAGATGGTTATTTTTTGTTCTCTTACATTGTCACTACCCTGAGCTCTTTTTTTCTCTCTCTCTCTTTCAATGGAAAACTTCATCATCAGACAGAAAAAGAAAAACTGTCAAGGATGTCATCACTTTTTTTGTTGATGTTGACACACGTGTTCACATTCTTTTGGTTGGTTAATTTGAGTGATGTTGAAGGTGTTTCGTTTTTGTTTCACATGGTCAACATTAAGCCATGGGTTCTTACAAAGGATATATCGTTTTTAGCACATCCCACATACTGTATGTTCTCAGTACATCGTGGTCCAGTTTTACTTATTTGGGAAAAATGAACTGAGCCTGCTTTTTATAAAGAAAATTCCAGCTTTATGTTCTGGCCTGGGAACTCCACTGGTCACTGACCCCAGCTGTGGCAGCTGCAGGGTCCAGTGCCTTGCTTAGCGGCACCTTAACTGTGGTTTTCTAAGTGAGCAGAGCATGTTACTCATTTTCCCCAGACAGTTTCCCAGCTGGTATAGGGATACAAACCAGAAACCCTCTGTCACAATGTTTCTTCTCTGTATAAGCTCTTGAAAGCAGTTGCAGTTTAAATGCCTTGCTCAAGGCCATCTCAACTGTGGACATTTTACAGATTTCAAACCAGCAGTTCTTTCACCTGTACTGGTGTATTAGCAAGGCTCCCACGACTGATACCACGTTGAGTTATGCCTATTACACAATTCCACTTTTCTGAAAGGGCAGCTGGCCTTGTTCTTGGGTTCACAGAATGAAAACACAAGATGTTTTTGATTGTATAGAGTGAGACACATATCATGTAATACATTTGCTTTGTTTTTTTTATTTTTCAGATTTACTGCAGTGAGAACAGAGGATGCACTGATAAACGTGAAGAACACCTAAGCCACAGGGAGAAATAAATACAAGCACAGGTTGTTAGGTTCTGTCATGATCTAGCTGGCACACCATACAACAAACTCTCAATAACACTATATTCCTAAATGGAAAAAGGTATGGAGCTAACCATTTACCTGAAAGGAGAAGACCTTGTGAGCAGCCTTTTTATGGCGAGCTTTTTCTGCTCTTTCATGACTGTACCAAATTGTTTCTTCTAAAGTGCGGTATCTGGCCCATAAACTGCCAAAGGTTCCCAAGGCAAAATGAGCAGACGTCTGTAATTGTCTAGGTGGTCGGGTGTGTGTGTGTTTGTTAGAGTGGGAAAGAGAAAAAGAGGAGATTGCAAAGAAAGGAGGGAAACCTATTAGACAGCGGGAGAAATTTACTGTAAGTCCTGTGTGGTCAGTGTGGGTGTGTTTTAACGTGGGGTTGCCTGCTAGCGTTTTATTCAAAGGATCAATTATTCATTCAGGCTTGTGACAAGCTTAGCTTTTAATTTTGAACATCAATGCAGCTTAAAATTCAGGAAATTAATAAGTGAATTCTGAGTTAATCACTTTCTTCTTTGCAGTATCATAGAGAGCAGCTCCGCTGGAATATCCTAATGGTTCACACACAGAGCTCTGTTCATCTACAACTTCATGGGGCTTTGACTATCTACAGCGAAAAACAGACTTTTAAAGAGGAGCATGAATTGAGTAGAACATTGTTATTGAAAAGCACTCAGAACCAGACCACCCTGTGCCATGTGCTGGCAAAATGATTACCTCCACCACGTGAACTTCCTCAGCAGATGGAGTTTTCTCAGTTGTCACGCAATTGTATTGTATATGTTTACATTTCCATTCCTCTGAGGACTCCTCTGCCACATTGGCTTCAAGTTGATATGACATTCATTAGGCAAGGCAAGGGAATTTTATTTGTATAGCCCATTTTTACAAACAGTTTGTCTCCAAGGGCATTACATGGCATCATAACAACATCCTCTGCCCTTAGACCCTCGCATCGACTGAGGAAAAACCCCCGGAAACCCTTTTAACAGGGAAAAATTGGAGAAACCTCAGGGTGAGCAACAGAGGAGGGATCCCTCACCCAGGACGGGTAGACGTGCAATAGATGTTGTACACAGACAAGAAAACAGTTTTATAGGACAGAATATGCAAAACATGGAAATGTTAACAAGAGCTGACGAAGGCAGCTTCTGGTGGGAGGGAAGGCAGGGAGAGCAGGCCAGCGTAATGGGAGTACTGGATGGCAGACTGGTTCATGGGCACCAAGAGCAGGTCAGTTTAACAGCAGGGGGAAAGGGGGGGAAGGGGGCGATGGGAGAGATGGAGCTCTGTGGATCTGTGGAAACACAGAGTGCGAGACACCAAGGCCAAACTACAAAGTGCAAAAGATAATGACAGTTCAAAATGTACGAGAGGGGAGGAGACGAGAGGAGAGGACAGGACAGGGCTCCACGTAACCTGATGTGTCCCCCAGCAGTCTACGCCTGTAGCAGCATAGCTATAAAATGGCTCAGAGCTACCTGAATCAGCCCTAACTAAAAGCTCTGTCATAGAGGAAGGTTTTAAACCTGGACTTAAATGTGAAGAGTGTCTGCCTCTCTGACCCATGGAGAGAGCTGGTTCCAAAGTAAAGGAGCCCGGTAACTGAACGCTCTACCTCCTAGTCTGTTTTAAAAATAGTAGGAGTCACTAACAGACCTGCAGATACTGTGCAGGTGAAAGAAGGCGGTCCGAGTCACTGTTTTATGTGGGAGCTGAAGGAAAGGTCCTGGTCAAAAATGACTCTAAGGTTCCTTGCAGTTGTACTTGAGTTCAGGGTAATGCCATCCAGAGTAGCAATCCGGTTGGAAAAAGTGTCCCTGAGATGTTTAGGTCCAAACACAATGACCTCAGTTTTATCTAAGTTCAATAGCAAGAAGCAATAAGGATTTAATGTCTTTCTTGCAGATTGGTGAGGCGGCTTCTATCATCTGGCTCTATCAATGAGTAGAGCAACATCCGTGTAACAATGACAATTGATTGAGTACTTCCGATTATATCCCCTAATGGGAGCATGTAATGAATGGCCCTAAAATGGAACCCTGTGGTACACCATATGTAACTCTGCTGTAGGTCCAAATGGTTATTAAGATGTGGTCAGCTTCTATTCCATAAGTTAGTACTAAATCAAGGATATGATTAAAAGTAGGGCTGTCCCGATTAATCGACCTAATCGATTACGTCGATGATGTAAATACGTCCACATGTGCAACATACCATCGAGTTGTTTTTGATTATGTCGATCACGTGAATACGTTGACACGTACAACACACCATCGGGTTGTGAACACGTGCAGCAGAAAAACAGAAATGGCATACTACAGCAGCACCACGCCGATGAACGGGCACCTGAAGCGGCAATATCGTTCCGTTCATTCATCTCCGCATAGCGGTTTTTCACTGTTATTGGCGTTCACATACACACACACACACACACACACACACACACACACACACACACACACACACACACACACACACACACACACACACACACACACACACACACACACACACACACACACACACACACACACACACACACACACACACACACACACACAGAGAGAGAGAGAGACAGAGAGACAGAGAGAGAAGGGTGCATGCATGACAGCAGCGCGGTAAAAGCGAAACTCATACCATCCAAAGTAGGATGGATGCCATCTCTCCTAATCAGACCAGGTTTTCCCCAGAAGGAGGTCCAGCTGTCTGTAAGCCACTAGCCTCCATTGTGAGGAGAGGGCAAAACTGACAAAATAATTTCATGATAAGGGCTGCTCTTGACCTGTTAAGGAGTAAATATTACTTTTGTGGGATTTAGGCAAACAAATCTGTTATAAAATACTGTGATATAAATCTCCAAAACAGCTTTTCAAGGTCAAGTTTAAACTTTTCATTTAAAAAACAATGGACACTTATGACATTTGGATCCACATAGAGACAATGAGATATTTTTCATGTTTAGTTTTCTAAACAAACCATTCTGAATAAAAAAACAATGCTACATAATATTAAAATCGAGTGTGACATAAGGAGATTTCAGGAAAAGGATTCATCTTAAAGGTTACTAGTTCGATAAATATTATATTTTCCCAATAGTCCTTGAAAATTAAATGACAATATGCATTGCAGATGGAAGTTTTCAGATCTGATGGCACCGTAACAAATCACAGCCTGGTTTCAGCCAATAGCTCAGCGTAAGGGTAGGAAAACATTATTTGGGTTTAATGACAACTTTACAACATTACTAAGATTAAGGGACCATCGTCATCATGTCTGTAATAATAACCACAGGGTTAAGGTCAGGGAACAATCGTGGTTATGGTCAAGACAGAAAGGAAGTGAAAAACCAACTCCCACATCAATGTCCAACATTTTGTTGTGCCATCCAATCACCCCAGCATCATCGGTCTGTCAGACTTTGTGACTCTATAACGTCACATTACTTGCTCCTTTCTTCCAGACGAGAGACAAGAGTCATAGTTGTTGTACAACCATTTAAGGGCTTTGCTACTTGTACAATAACATTATGTGACTTTTGCGCTACAATGACTAATAACTTTAGTCTCAGCTGGACTTGGATTCAGTCATTCATTTAGGTGGAGGATTATTATCTGAACAAAATATTGAAGGGTGACTACAAAATCACCATTGTAGTAAATTCAGTTAATAGTTGCTGCCTGTGTCCAGGAATTACATTATTGTTTTAAACCTGGTTACCAGTTTGAATATTATGCACGTAAAACCATTTGAATGTTAAAGTAGAAGTAAGCGATCCGGTCGTTTTGGCTAACTTCTTGTCAGCCGATGGAGTTAGCAGTCCCCGCCCTTGTCATGGATCTATTGGTCCTCGTCCCTACGTCACCACATTCACGCGCATCCCTTGGCTGCACACACAGAGAGGACCGCCCCTTTATGCCGTTCTCTCTCCTCATTGGATAAAGGTTGTAGGATACAAGGAAAGTTTTCTCCTCGGCTTACAGCAGAGCAGAGTGACTGACAGACCCGTGTTTCGGACCAAACAGTGATTGCTGTCGGAAGATAGAACTATTTAAGACTTATATCAACACAAACATTCCGCTTACTTCTGCTTTAAATAAACACTACCAATGATTATTATTTTAGTTTAAAAAAACAAATTTGTCTTTTTGCATAGCTTTTGAGAGGCCTTTGCCCACTCTTACTTGAGAGCTTTTGCAAATCCTTGATTGAGTCTTTTGATCAGAGAAATAAGAAGCAGGAAGGGTGAATACAGCCAAGTACTTTCATACAATACTTGCATGAGGTTTCTAATTGCCAGTGAACAGCTCTCACCAACCTGTTTTTTAGGTTGGAGCAAAAGTGTTGTCATTTTTCATTCATGACTTCAAACGAACCACTTGTAAAAATTGGTAAAGAGCATGGCCACAGAGACGGTGGTAACCAGAGATGTTTTCTCAGTAATTCCTTCTTGGATATGGATATAACCTGCCAGCAGTGTATGGGAAAGGCAGTTGACTGCAACAGTGAGGAAAGGGAGAAGGAGAGTGAAAGAGACAGAGATAATAAAGAAAGCTGGAAGAAAAGACTAGAACTAATGATAGTGAGACAGCAGATGATAAAGAGAGAGACAATGCATTTAATAACAGACAGAGGATGAAAGGGATCGATGGAAATAAACTTTTAGGTGAGAAGCATTTGTACTGAATGGAACAACATCTGCTTCATACATACTCCATACTACAGTATTTAATAAATACACATAGAACCTTTTTGGAACTTCATATGCTTCCACCTTGATTAAAAATGACCCGAGACTTCATAAAATCAGCCACCCTGTCGTCAAGTGGGATTGATCCAGTTGAAGTCAAGCTACAGCTTGAACAGTATTTCTTCAAGGAGTAATTAGAGGCTTACTGGTAATACTTAATGACTATCATGAAGACATGAAAAGTGTGCCTTATTTATGTTATGCTTTTACCGATTAAAAATATCCACTTCCACCTGCCAAGTGTCATGTCATTTTTCTTCCTCATCTGTGGTGATTAAAGGGAAAACCACAGTGAAATGAACATGAACCAAAAAGCATTCAAATGATTCAGCTCCTGCCTTTTCCACTTCATGTGTCACTTGTCAGGAAAGTTGAGAGAAAAGAATAACAAGATCATCAGATTACCAGAAGCACTGCACAAAAGAGGAAACATATACAAACACCTTCTTACCTGACATTAATCTTTCCTTTTTGTGTTAATAGTTATCAAATTATTGCTCTAACATGGGAGAGGGAGAGCTTAAATCAGTTCAGGTGCCAATGCAGTGCGGATGTGGAGAAAATGTGGGTGGACTTCTAATAAATGACTGCCTAGCATGTAAATGACCCACTCTGAAAAATGGAGTGGTGTGGTTTACTATTTATGAAATGGTAACAATAGAAGGATGCTCAGAACAAATGAAGGTCAGTCAAAAATAGTCACATTAACTAACCTAGGGCTAACCTACCAACTGTGTGATGATTACATTCATCATCTCATGTGCATTCTTACATGATCCAGTCATTACTACTATGTAAACCAATATCCTGCTGGTAGATTAAAGCTGATAGGTGCATGATAACACTTATACTACAATAACATGTCACCTTGGTGGCATTTTTTCAGTTTGTGAGAAAGGAAAACATATTTGTAAAACCACATTGTAGACAAAAAATACTTTTGGAGGAGATTGTTTGCAGATAAGTTGTAAAAAGTTACACAACTATATATCACCGTATGTGGGTGGGCAATGGCAGCAGGCATAGCTGACTTTCGTTGTAGCGGTTAAATAATAAACATGCAAAATAGTTATCCTTACAGTTATGCTATGGTTTGCTCATGTTTAGGGACAAAAACAGGCATACATATATAATAATATTATTATTATATATATAATAATATTATTATTATATATACATCATAATGTAAATGGTAAATCAACTTGCACTTATATAGTCTCTAGGACCACTCAAAGTACTTCACACTGTATGTCACATTCATCATTTCATAACAGCAATAGACACAGTGCTTGAAAGCTACCCCATTCACACACATTCATACACCCAATGCACACATCGAGGGGCAAATGTGGGTTCAGTGTCTCGCCCAAGGGCACTTTGACATGCAGCCTGGAGGAGCCGCAGTTGAGGTTGTGAAATAGTAATGATAACCAATGATAATCAAAGATAATCAAGATTATAAGATATTGCGCGATTACAATATTCAAACAGCAACGAAAGAGTGGTCTGCGTCAAAGTCCTGTTTTTTCCAACCCATATACCCCAATCCTCCTCCTCACAGTGAGAACTTTCTCCTGTTTTGCTCCTGTCATATTTACTACAGCTACTAGAAGGTTGCCTATCAATAAGCTACAGGTTGCAATACGCTGCTGGTACAGATCCAGTAAAGTCATTTTTTAGTTTTTTATTTTCACCACAGAGGGCATTTTATAAGATGATCCCAAACTTTTTGATGACATAAATTTGAATTTGACTCTTTTAAACAAACAAATGAATTAATTTAATCAAATTAAATTAAGCATTTCTCCTCTAGCATTCTGTTCAGACCTTCAGACCTTCAGACCTTCCTTCCTGTTGGAAAATAAAATGCACACAAAATATTACTGAATACTTGACTGGATAAATTAATTACAAACAAAAAATGTACTTAGAAAAGCAGAGACAGAAACCCTGCATGATGACGTCAGTGCCGTATTTCTAAGATCCTGGCTATGGCCAGATCAATTTGATAAGTAAAGGTAGAGGGAACATGAGTCACTTACATAATTCAAACAGATGTTAAATGAGGCTGTTCTGACTGCTCTGAGCTACAGGGGACGTTTCAATTTTGTGTATATGCTGCCAGTGTGGAGTTGTATCTTCAACTGTCAGGGGTAACGGGTTCAAACCAGGATTTCTCTGATTTAAAGCAGATATCAGTGGAATGTTTTTGTTAATATAAGTCCTAAATAGTCCTATTTTCCGTCAGCAATCACTTACATGAAGTATTTCAGCCTAAACACGAGTCTCTCCGTCACTCTGCTCTGCTGTAACCCGAGGAGAAAATTTTCCTTGTGGGATACAAGTGTTATCCAATGAGGAGAGAGAACGGCATGAAGGGCTGTGTGTGCAGCCAAGGGATGCGCGTGAATGTGGTGACGTAGCACGAGGACCAATTGATGCCTGACAAGGGCGGGGGCTGCTAACTCATGGTGCGTTCAAAGAAACTCGTACTTTGTGTTTTTCCTTCCTGTGAAGTCATACCAGTTCGATCTGGTACGAGTTCACGGGTCGGAAGTTACGAGTGGCCGTTATAGGGAACTTTCACAGACAACAGGATGGTAAAAACACGAGCTACGGGTTACCTGGAACGCTACCAAGTCGTAGTTGTGACTTGAAGCTGTAACTTACGGTTTCAAAAGCCTGCCTTGAACGCAGCATTAGCCGAAACGGCCGTGAAGCTGATATCTGCTTTAAGTGTATGTACTATTTGGGTAAAAACATCTACCAAATGGACATACTACATTTAGTATCAGCATTGAGAGTTATAGGCTATCTCCACTGGACTCATTTAGCTGTTGTCAGTTTGGTGGGTGGGCAGCTACAGGTATTTGTCAGGCCGTCCTGACAGTACTAAGGGAGCCACATGTTTGCATCAGGTTTGTGTGTGTAGGGGGTGTACTGTAGCCAAGGTCATTCATCAGTCCAGGGTGGGCTTAGAACTGAAAGAGCCAGTGTTGAACTGTTTGATTGATCTGTCCAGGAGATTGGTCATGGCCCCGGAGAGGGGTATGTCGTTCTCTGCTCTGGCTCTGGCCAATTATATCAGTGGGGGTTTTGAGTTATGCAGTCATTGAAAATACAGCCTGCTTTTCTCTCCCTGGGAAAAAGTGAGACCTGAACATCCAGCATCACTTTGCTGTGTCCGGTCATTTTTCATGTTATTCCTGTTGACTGTTAGGTATATACATGACATAAGTAGCCTACTACTATAGATTGTGTGTTAATGGCTTGGGAAAAAAGATCTGCAGCAGTCCTTGTCCTTGTGTGTTTTAATAATTTATGTGCATTTGACCCAACAAAAGCTGAATTTGTGTCAATTAGACCGAACAAAAGAGTTTCAGTGTTCTCATACAATCAAATGGGATTGGAGTGGGTTGGACTTCATTCTCAGATCTCTCTGTTTCATATTGTGCATGTTGGTCATTCAATATTAGGCTATTTTATATAACTTTTACATTGCTAAATGATAATACAATATTTCTCATTAAAATTAATTTAAAAGTTGTTGACACAATTGTGTCTATTTTTTTTTTAACAACAACAAAACTGGGTTCCTGTTTTCAAAATAATGAACGGTAAAATATTGTTTGAATGTTACCTGTATTATTGTGTTTGATAATAAAACTAATTATTGGACAATGTAACAATTTGAGGTGTTGATGGCACTAAAAGACAATTAGGGATGCACACTCAGGAGGAGCTGCTCCAACTTCCATGGCAATTTACACATTTTAATCAAAACCACTTAATGTCCATAAGCTAGTCTACAGGTGCTACAGAAACAGTCAAGTCAACAATTTGTTAAATAAATTAAATCTATTAAATAAAATTAACACATTTTTTAACAAAGTTAATTTCAATACATTTTCCATTGAGTTGTAGACAATTGAATTCCATGGTAATTCATCCAATGGTTATACCAGACCATGCATTTTGTAAATAAATTATTATTTTGCAACCAAAAGTCCTTTCTCAGTGTTATTTTGGAAAACACTGTTCAGATGTTTGAGGTGTCACTATAGCAAAAAATATTAACATCAAAGTCACTGTTCTGCTTGACATGTTTCTTTCCACAAACAGCTCGTTTTCTCAGTGTTTTGGTCAAAAACTGGTGTTTTTCGCGAAACCAGCCTATGTTCTACTGCTGTTTACTAAAGAACGGAAAAGGGTAGAAACAAACTTTTTTTCCTAATGAAAGAAGAGAGTCTACTCTTTCTCTGGGTAGTTCAGGTGTTTACATAGTCATAGAACACAATATTATGTGGGTCTTGAAAGATCGGTCAAAATGCTCTAAAACGGCTGGCAGTATGGTGCTCTCTGCTCTGAAAATGGCTGGCAGCCAATGAGTTTATGAGCAGAATAAACGTCACGAGCAGCTCTATGTTTTCAGTTGGACTTTTCTCCTCCACTTTCTTACCATCGTATAATCAGGCCGCTCTGACTCCACACTGCCAGGCTTCTTTTCATGACGACCTGAGACAGACGAACTGACCGCTCCACGCGTTCACCATTGCTTCGGTTGCCATCGGCTCCATTTCCACTCATTTCCTCCCTCTTTTACAACTTTCACTTTATCGTTCCTTCCTTTAGCTGCAGCTGCTGCAGCTCAAAAGAAACTCTACAGTACATGCTCACAACAGTAGGCGAAGTATCAGACGGCAGAGTGACAGGCTGCTGTTGCGCTTTTTACTGCCATGTGATATCGAGGAAATATGACCATAGCCCATTATTGAAATCGATCAAAAATGTATTGCGATCCCGAATCGAGATCGTTTTATCGCCCAGCCCTATGTGTGTGTGTGTGTGTGTCACTCTGTAGCAACAGGTTGACTGTCACCCTGCTGTGCTGACATTGTGCTGGATCTCTGAGCTCTGAGGGTCACTGTTAGAATAGACACACTCCTACACACTGAATTGATCCTCAGCTTGACGTTTACCCTTTAGGCCACACCGGATGTCAACAAAAGTAACAAAGCAACAGCACAGTAAGTGAATTATACTTTGGGTGGGGGTTGATCCAAAAACAGAATATATTGTTGATTCATCTTCTGAGACGTCAGTGTTTGGAAAAGGTCACGGTAATTAGAAACCAAAGCAGTCAACCTTGAGGCTTTTCTTCCATACTCCTGTCCTCCCAAAATCAATTTAAACAAATGCAAATTGATGATGTCATTATTTTGACCACAGCAACAGTTTGATCTTCAGGAGTCATGCTGCCAAGTCATACTTTGTCCTCAGTGAGGGGCTCTGGAAACAAAAGATTAAACCTGAGCAGCAATGGGAGTAGATTTCAAAGAGGTTGGGTGGGGGAATCATTCCCCTCAGTGAGGCTGAGCAAACTGAAAACCTGTATTACTTAGTTACCACCTTTGACAGAATCTCTGATCTCAGTTCAGGTGCTGGGTACTGTTGTGACCTCGATGCCAGTCAGCTCCAAACAGAGAAGTTCAAGCAGAGGACACCAGGAACCAAGCATCAGTCACAGAGCGGTGCTGAAATAAAGTCTGCCAACTTCTGAAATTATAACTGGATATGTTCTGGCTCAACAGCATTGAAACAGTTTAGTAACAGCTTGGGTTTGTTTTATTCTATCAAGTCATTCAAGAATTTATGTGAATTCATGGTGCTTTCAAATTTTAACCTTTTTTTCTGGTTTAAAAAATGAATTTATCAAATTGATTAAAAAAAAAGAAAAAAAAGTAAATGAACAGTGCTCTGGTCCTGTGTGTTTCAAATAAACTAGTAACCCATCAACAATGATTCCCCTGGCTATGTAATCCAGGGGGTGTTTTTAATTCAAGTAGACTTTGTACTCCTGAAATATTTGAAGTCAGTGTAATTTGTGCTGTCTGTAACCCTAAACAATGACTTGATCAAAAGAAGGAGCAAACTGCTGTCAAAGTCAAAGTAAGTGACATAACATCAGTTTTTGATTAATATTAATTTAAAAAAGGACATACTAAAGAGAGATCTAAGGATATTACATGGGGGAAACTGTTCAAAAAGGTGCCCAATGTAGAGGTCTTGGGAATTTGTGATTAAGACAAATAATCAGTAATAATCTTTGTATTTGGTTAAAGGTACGATATGTAAGAATGTGGCCAAAATTGTTGCTGCAGTCAAATTCAAAACACAGCAGCGCGTTGTCCCCCCTCCCCTACCCACCAGATTCCAGGTTGCCAGACAGCGACGCGCTAACCTCCGCTCTGCTCACTCAGTCAGTCTCAAAGCAGAGTAAGAAGCTAAATATTCATCAACAACCTCACTGTTTTATTGCTCTGACTCACAGTAACTACGAGCGGAGTTCACGTCACTCAGGTGATCTGCAAGTTATTGTTACATTCACGCTCCGACGCTGTGTCTGCAGCGCTGACACACACACACACACACACACACACACACACACACACACACACACACACACACACACACACACACACACACACTGTAACCCCGCATCTACCGGAGCCGTAGTGCGTGTTAATCACGCCGTAGATGAGCCAACATATGAGACGTCTTACCGTAGAATAAACGACGCGAGCCGCTCCGGTTCTCCTCCACTTTCTGACATCGGATCATAAAACATGAGGACCGGAGACAGGCGACCTGACCGGGACAGTCTCCTCTCATGAACCGCTCCACACGTTCACAATCACTTCATTTACCATCGGCTCCATTTCGCCACATTTCCTCCCTCTTTTCTAACTTTCACTTTGTAATTCTTCCCTTTAGCTTTAGCGTTAGCAGCAGCTCAAACTATAGGCTACATGCACACAACAGCAAGCTGTGTAGCCTATTAAACGACAGAGCGACAAGCCGCTTATTTCTACCGTGTGATATCAAGCAAATATGACCAATAACCGATAATAGATCACAATCTTTTTTTTCATGATCTCGTTTTATCTCCCAGCCGTATTTGCAGCTCAGTGGAAGCTAACTGGCAACCCGGAGGCTGAAATGCCACAGACGCTGTGACAGGGAGAGAGCGCTGGGTGGCGACACAAGCCAACCATAGAAATTCAAAACATAAACATGATTTGCGGTCCGCAAAAAAAAATTTTTAATGCGAATATCTTGGCTGTAGGATTGTTGTTGGTGAGTTCAGTATGTTATATGAACATTATTCCTGAGTCTCTGTTACATATTAGGACGATTTTACAGCCAGTTGCTTTAGATTTCTTACATACTGTACCTTTAATGAATAGGGGCATAAAATTGGCAGTCCTTTCTCAACATAACTTCAAAGTAACACAGAGGTTGAGGAAAGATTTGTTTGCTTGGAGCACTGGTGCTGAAGAACAGCTCCACACTGTCCACTGGCCTCTAACACACTGGGCTGGTCAGATCCTTTGAGTACATGGACTTTTCAATACTGAATAGACATTAGTCTGAATAGATCACAAAGTCTAGCATAAACCGTAAAATGTGTACATTCATAGTTGAAATAACACACAACCAAATATCAGGAATAATAAGACTTAATATTTTCAGAACACCTACTCAGTAGAAAATGTTCCTCACTGCCAAAGTCATCAAACAAAACATTAGTTCAGAAATACAAGATAAACCTACAATTATTCTTTTTAAGATGGTGATGTTTCATTACCTCAACGTTCTTACAAGCAAAACCCTATTTTGGCCCAGAATGGAGTTACTGTATGGTCAAAGTCTTTTCACAAGCATCTGGGCTGGGGTCCAAAGCTAAAAACACCCCTCCCCCATCTTTGCAATTTTTAATGTGCAGGAGCTTTTAAACCAGGTTCTTATAATATGTTTTTTTTTTTTTCCCATACAAGATTATGCACTGTAATTACCTTTCCTGGATGGTTTCTCCATGATTTTTGGTTTCCAAACAGTAACAAGCGTGTTAATTTCTGTATTTGTATACTCACAATGAGTTTATTGCATCAGTCTCTCCCACGCTCCCTAAACCTTTTAAAAAGAGCTTTATGTTACATGGATCAAAGATGTTCACAGGAACGTCTGAAGTTTGCCACAATTAAGCTACTGTACCAGAAAACAGTGTGATAGAAAACTGCTGTACAAACTGTAGGCTACTTTATTCTTTCCTGTAATGTTTTTTGCAGAATAACTGATGGCAGGGTACCTGTGGTTCCCATGGTTACATATCACTGATTACCTCTGTTGTCAACAGACAGCAGGAGCAACAAGATATATAAGAATTTCATTCTGCCAGGAATCTGCTATTACTTGAAAATATTCAGACACCTACATGGGCACTGGATCAAGTGGGCCCCGTCTCTGACGATACCAACCACTCCCTTGCAGCCGCCACGCACAAATCCCCTCTTCTTATTAACCTGGCCCCTCTATTTTCATCATGAAGTCAACATCTGTCCAGCTTTCCACCTTCACTGCCAAAGAACAAAGGCTTTTCCATCACTGCCCTGGGAAAGTGAACAATTATTTGGGCATTAGCAACCTACATGTAGTTGTGTAATAAGACTTTGAGAGCTTTTTCTATTGAGCATATGTCTGTCCGATTATTCTTGTGGATATGTAAATGTGAGATTCCACAATACTTTATCTCATCATTTCAAAATTTGAGGCTTTTGCACCACTGGTATGTTCTCTACTTCTTTTGAATACTCCTATTCAGTATCTTTACTTGGGTTTCATGATCTTAACCATGATCAAATCTTTGTTGCGATGCTTTGTAAAACTGTCAACAGCCATTACGATCGTCTTAACATGGGCAAAGACAAAAGCTATCACCAAGATCATCATGTATATCGGCACAGCCCCAGTCCTTCCCTTCTACCACTTATCATTTTTCCTTATCTTAATATAGTAGGATAAGGAGCCAACAAGCTTAAGATGACCAGGGATTTACATCTTGGTGAGCAGATGATGCTGATGCCCTTGTGAAATCCCCTTGTGTGATAAGTGACGTCATTAGTTATAATTATTATTACTGCTTAGTCTGATGGATGTAGTTATATAGCATTGCACTCATCAACGGTTCACTGTCTAATTACAGCAGTGTATTACCATGACTGTCATCTAGAAACGATGCGTGATTCCCAAACGCTGTCCCACCATTAAATTAGACTGCTAGCTCTCGCCAAACATAAATCCTCAGACCAAGTTGAGAATGAAAAGGTAACCCGTTCTCCGGTCTGTCTGTACATAGCCCCAGTGTCCATGTCTGGAGATTTATCTATCTCTTTTTTGTTTTTCAAGCTCTCCAGGACCCCTACTTAATCGGCAGGCAAAGGTTTGACTGAACAACCAATGATTCTACATGAAAAGAGATGGTAGAATTATTTAATCTGAAATTGGCTCAAAGTTGTTGACTGGGAAGCCTCAGTGGCCCATTAAAGTGAAGGAGGGCAAGAGAAATACAGGAGCCAAAAGACAAATGGGCAGGCCTGCAGTGCGTCAGCTTCTGTACTTCCTGAACGATGGGAAACCCCCTCACACAGGGAAATATCCTGAGGATTCCCTGGTAGCGTTTACCTGCCCAGCACTTTGCTGCTGCAGGGAGCTGATTTTATTGTGAGATCCCATGTTCAAACTACTACACTGGTTTCTATTTTGGGGGGCCCATACTGGGTTGGGTATTGCAATATTGCAACCAAAATAACTCAATAAACTTTTAGTGGGAAAGTTTAATACCTATGCGGCTCTTGTGTGGTCTCCTTTTCATGATAAAGGCCTAATTTTCCACTCAAACTCTGGAAACTCAAGCTCTAACACAAGCCATACAGTAACATTAGAGGAGTTACATGGTCCTGCACTCAGGCCTGGGGCCAAGTTTCTGAAGCGAGCCTGCTACTGGACAATCCCTCTGGTGGTAGATCCTGGTTCTCAATAGCCTGAGAAAAAGCCTTTACTTCACCTTCAAGGCCTCAGTATGATTTTGTGATACTGTGCTATTACAATTTAAGCCATTATATAGATATACTGGTAGTGTCATTTACATAAATTACCTGTAGTTTGAATCAATTTAATTTTCTCACATTTGCATTAAGGCAAAGTTGTACATAAAATCTTTCTCAATATGATTTACTTTGTTTTTTGTTTCATTTCCAGTTATTTCCAAACGAGAAGACATTACCCATACACATCATTAAGCACAAGAAAGTAAAGGTGATACTGTTTTATAAACAAGTGGTTTTAATATTCCACATGATACAACAGTCAGTGAAACCCACCGGAGGAAAATGGTTCAATACACTCTGTATTCTCATTTTGATTACATTATTCTTTGATTTATAGAGTAAAGACACACAGATGCAGAGATAAGGTCTTGTAACACTGTTTACTTTGATATATAAACATGATATCTGTCGGACATGTCTTTACCTGCTTAGTAGCAGATTAGAGAGATAGGTTGGAGGAATGCAAATGAGGTCTCTTACCATCAGATAAATAGACCTCTTATCATTAACCACATCTAGGCACCACCCACACTGAGGACAAACTTCTTCTTTGTACTATTTTGCTGACAGGTATGATTACATTGGAGGGCATTAATCTATCACTAAATGGGAAATACAATATGTGGATGGCAACGTAACTGTTATTTCTTATATGTAAGGTGGGCAAGGAATTCCCTTAGGAGATACATAGCATTGATGTAAGATTATCTGAAAAATGTAATTGGCAGGATAATGTGAAGGTTAATCTGTAAAGGGCAAATGAAAGAGATTTACATATTATATGAAACACTTTAAATTTAAAAAAGAAGAAAAAAGAGCACGCACAAACAGAGCACATCTGTTGAAGAGATGAACATGCCACTGCAGTATCTCTGACAGTAATTCATTTCTGTGTGCGTGGTTTATACTTTGTCTGTGTGCAAAAGTAACCCGCCGACACATGCTGCACCAACAGCTCCAATGCACCCTGGCATTGACTCTACAAGTCTCTGGAAGTCTCCAAAAGATATTCCCTTCTTTGGTGGTTTTATGATTATGGTAGCACTCTCTGTCAAAAATCCAAAACACCTTTTATTCAGGTTCTCCTTTAATCTGTCACCTGTTTATAAAACCATATAAAATCATAATCCAAGGCACAGACAACTAAGTGTTGGTGGGCTAGAAATAACCTGTGGGACTGGTCCATGATGAACTAAACATGGTGACTTTAGCCTGAGAGCGATTTACACATGCAGGGCTGGGCTGACCTCCTGGCCTCATGGGATAGCACCTACTGCCACTCATAGGTCTTTCTGAACTGAACCAGCGATCAAAAATCCAAAACAAGCAGAAGTCTGCACTAAAATTCACCTCAGGACAAGAAAAAAAACAATTAACATGTCAGATCTGTGTAACCTGTGAAAGGAAATAATATTGGGGTGATTTAAGCAGCAGTGTGAAGACAGACTAAAACCTGCTGTATGGGAAAGCCCTATTTTACTCAACTCTACCTTACTCCTGTGGGTCACATCTGTGCAGATGATAATGGGGCAGGGAATGGGTCCCTGTTAAAGTGCACCTATAATAGGTTTCCTGTCTATATTCTTGATGTGTCATTGTCCACATTGCTTATTTCAAAAATACATCAAATAGCTATGGTTGCCGCCCAATTAAAGAAAATGTGAATCATAAATTTAGAGGGTCCAACATCCAATTTGCACAGTTTAGTGCTATGCAGTATTTTAATTTGCTGCAATTTTGTACAAAATCACTTCTTTTAAACACTTTTCCTAACATGGGTATATTTCAATGCAGACATGCAATGTAGGTGGTACACACATTACTAAAATAGTGCCAACACTGTCATTTTTTTTAGAATAAAATTGGGTCTAAGTATTTTTGAGTAATATTCAGCCACACTGCGCTTAACTGCAATACAATGCCATACACACTCCGTTGTCCAACGCTGTATCCATAGCAGGAGATACTTGAGTCAAAGCAAAATAGTCAAATACTAGAGCAGACCAGTACCTCATACATTCCGCCCATCAGCACACATTTGTTTTGATTGCCGTCAAAAACATTAAATAAAATAAAATGCAGGCCACATTTTAAAACTGGTTCCTTTTCCATTTGCGAAGCCAACTTTTGCCACAACCTTGATTTGTAAAACAGTTCTTTAAACTTAAACCTTTGTAGACCACAAGCAATTGTGCATGAGTGTGCACACTCACGCGCCAATCTTTATGCTGCTTTATTGTACGTACAGCAGTGAAGCATTTGCTGCAGTTTTGTCAACTACTTCTTCCCATTTTCATGACAACAGCATCGACATTGGTTGACACTTTCCCTTTCAAAACTAATCTCTGGTTCTTTTGAAGGCTCTCCACACCTTGCAGCAACATTTCAGTTACCCAATGGATTGTGACTGCAGCCCACAATTTCTCCACTGCAGCCTGTGGGGGGTGTTGATAGGCTACACAAAAAGACCAGTATTTCCACTCTTGTTAGTGTCAAAGATTTCACATGCCAGTCATACCCAGTTGATTGTCAGGCCTTATAAAATCAAGGCTTATTTCATGCATATACCTGGATATGAGCAAGCATATGGAATAGGACAGAATATTGAAAATACTCCCAGAGGAAGACAATTCCCGACATGCCAAAGTTGTTTGCTCCAAAATGCTCTGAGGGGTAAAAGCTTGGCTTCATTGTGAACTTGTGCTTAGGTTGCAACAATTACTATACATATATTCACAAAGTGCTTTGTATTTTGAAGGCGGCTATATGCTATGAGTCAGTGACATAGACTTTTGGATGGTGCTCACTGCACTACTGCCTGAGGGTTCAGGTTGCCAGGGAATTAGCATTCCCTTCTGTAAAGACTTTAAGTGTGAAATGCAACCTAGATTTCCTCATCTGAAGCCCACAAGCCCACGGATTCTATAGTTGAAAGGTAAAATTCCATGAGAGCTATACATCTACAGTAGATAAACGATTCACAGAATTACTGTATTGCAACTAAAAGGGAACAAGTCAAAACAAATTGTAAAGATATGGTGTGTGAACACTTCGACTTGACACAATGCACTCATGTTCTAACCCTCAAATTACACTACTGCAACATTATTAATCACTGCTGATGCACTGACTGCAATACTTATGTAGTTTCCAGTTATATCAAGCCATTTTACCTTCACAGGAAAAAGATGGGGCCGGGACTGCCCACATTGCTTACACTTCAGAAGAAAGAAGCTTTTTATTATGTATAATTTACCTCCTGAATTGATTATTTCCAGGCAGGCCGCTTGATGCTATACTCCTAGCTGCTGAAAGGTAATTCATGTCAGACTCCAAACAAGGAAAAAAGTGACACACACTTTGTAGTGAGAAATCTGAAAATATTTAACAGGAAGGGACAGCTTTTGGTCTTCACAAGGCTGGTATTGTAGTTAACAATGTAAATGTTTTAAAGTATTTTTGTCATGTGTAAGTAAACTTCAGAAGGGTTTATTTATTGAATGAACATTGTTTTAGATACACTTGCATTAGTAGTTCAGATATCTACAATATTTACTCTTGTCCTAGAGAGAGAGAGAGAGAGAGAGAGAGAGAGAGAGAGAGAGAGAGAGAGAGAGAAGAGAGGGTGACATGTAGCAAAAGGCCGCAGGTCAAACAAAACACTAGCCAGTCCCTCCAGAAAAAAGGGATTATGCAACAATTCAACACATAATCAGCCACATATTATGCAGGTGCCACATTTTTTCAAGGATGCCACACTTCTGCGACATGAATTGCCGTTTTTCGGGATGCTGTGTAGCCTATTGGGTTGAGTAGGTGCCCCAAATGCAGAGGCTACAGCCCTCGCTACAACCAGCTCTCAGAATACCTGTATGTCCGTTGCAAAAAAGGCCCATATATCTTCGCAGAAAGTTGAAAGAAAAATGTTGCATATTTACTTCAAACAGAAGCAGCCATTTTCCCCCTGTTGCCTTGGAAATATTATGAAGTGACGTAATTGTGTGTTGTGAGACATTATCACCTTGCACAAGAAAAATCACTTTTTTTTTTCAGCCTGCAAATTTAGCAGGCTGGCAAAGGACGCACTAGCTGGGTTTACATGGAGCCAAATAGTTTTGGTGTCCAGACCAAATAAAAATGCTCCGTAACACCTCAATGGGAGGTGCAGTTGATGACCCCTCTACAACAGCGTCCTTTCAGGGGTCAGGTGTTGCAACCCTGAGTGTATCTAAATCCTGTCAGCCTGAGGGCTACGAGTGTGGCACTAACTCAAAAATTACAAGAAAAGACTCAGTCTGTTGTAAGTGGTCTAAGTTAAATATCAAGTCAAGACACTTATATGTTTCATTAATAGTAAAGGTTGGCTGGAATCTCTGGTGAAACCTTTTCTTTGCACCTTTTTCACATGCCCATAGAGAGTGAACTTTTGCACATGAAAACTTTGTTAAGCTCCTTGATCAAATTAGGTGCTGCATGACTGAGTCAGAATGTTTCACATCACTCAGACCCAACACAAAGAAAAATGCCACAACCACACAGTCAAAAGGCAGGGTTTACACGACCCCTGATATGAGTAGTCATAGATATTCCCAGCACGAACCTCTTCACAAAAGGAAATGGGGAAAAGAATCCTGGCTTCTTTTACTTGAGGACCACTGCGCAAAGGGTACAAAACAAGGAGGCCAATAAAAATGAATGCCCAAAAGGCAGGAAAAAGGGGGAAAATGTGGAGATTGGGGTAAAATAGCCACTGACATGGTGCGCCAGACTGAGAGAAAGTAGTATTGTTAGGATCTTTTTGTTTACAACAGCAGGGGTAGACTTCCAGCGAGAACGGAGGCACATCACGTGCTTCGCTTCCACCACTGAAAGAGCAAAGACGCGGCCAAAACTCAGCCTGAACGGCTCTTGAAGTCTTTGAAGTCAAATAAAGCCACCTCATCGATCACTGATTCAAAGGCCTTTTTTGCTTCTTTCTCCCCTTCTCTTTTCACTCTTGGGAAGCTTTTGTTAATTGTACAAATGAACCTGTTATAAGGCTCCTTCACTTCCCTTGAAAACACAAATTCCCAGATGGACTGGATAAAATACATTTGTTTGTTTTTTTCAGTCTGAAGGTATGATTAGTCAACACATGATGTTCACACACCCTAGTATCAGGGCTCTGACCCAGGTGAAATACGTCCTCAAACAACAGAACCACTATCATCTTGACCATCACCATTTGGGACACCCCATATACCGGTCTTGTTAACATTGGTCACTTACTGGATTGAGGTCAATGGTTTGCATGTTTGTTTTTTTCCAATCATGAGTTTACGTACATTTGTAATATTTGAATGCACAAACGGACAAATTCTAAACATCTAATTGAGGTGCAGGCAAAAAAAATTAAGCCGCAAGTATTTAACACCCCTCACTTTACGATTCTTAGGTACTTAATTACCAGACATGTAAGCCAAACCTTTATGTTTATTCTTAGCAACAAGGAAACAATTAAGTGTTCTGACGACATTAAAAATAGCTTCAACATGGAAAGATGCAAGTTGTGAGATGGTCGGAGCATCAGATTTTTTACAGGGAGTGCTTTAATGATGTGTTAAACAATTTACTAAACAATCCTATGGTAATGGAGCCCAGATGCAGCACTGCAGGACCTTGACAACCTGTTGGTAGGTTGTCCCAAACCAAGGGTTAAGTCTCTTAAGTTCTGTTGATGGAGCTGTCCCATCTTTTCTACAAAGATGTGTGATCTCCATAGGCAGTCGAGTCTAAACATACTGAATGACTGAATGCTCAGTTTTAATGCACAGAGGATATGATGGGAGAGACACTGCTTAATTCAATGCACTGGCAGGAGGTCTAGTAGCTGGTCCATGAGACATGATACATGTTCTCTGATAGTCAAAGACCATGGATGGGTAGCACATAGGTTTATAATTGCAGATCATGAGATGTAATTTCATGGTATGGTTTATTGCAGCATTAGAAATACAGAGGGTTACTTATCCATTTTTGAGCCCCCACTCTTCAAAATTGTATTTCTCCTGGTGGAAATCAGGTCTGGTTTGGGGTAGCCATTTCCCCTTGGAACTGATTTTGACTGTTGGGTCAGATAACAAGACTTAGAGCTTAGAGTGTCATTACCATTTACCAATGGTATTGCTGATGCAATAAAACAACTTATTTGGGTGATCATGAAAACAGGGAAAGGAAATGTTACCTTGAACTTGTCTAGGTGAATGGCTGCCTGCGTCAAGAGGAAAGTAAATATTACATCTTATAAAAATGAAACAATGGCCCACCTGCCATGCTGTGTGCCTGTGTGCAATCTTGGTGCAACACACTGACATCTCAGAGGAGAGGAGGTTTTGTTAAATCTATTAGAGTATAGACAGAGTCTGATACATCATATGCTAATTTGTCATAACTCACTGAAAGCATTTCTTATATGTATTTAGTGAAAAAGTGCAAAAATATAATCAAATTGCATATTAAAAAAACACATCATACTTACATTACTTACATTTCATAAATGCAGTATATTGCACACTATACTGTATTGGTTGCATAGCTTGTGACATTGAATTTCCTTCTAGCTGTTTGATTAAGCACCGCAAGAAAAAAAAAGGAGAGTCCTGAGAAAGAGGTTTTTGAGCATATGTGTGGCAATCAGATCCACACTGGCCTCTATTATCGCTGCAGGTTTGGGTTCTCAACACTTCTAAATACTGAAGGAAAACTCATTCATTTTGCCATTGAGAGGATATGGGAATATCAGGCCATGATCTAATACTTTCCATGCTTACTCTAATTCTTTCACAGAGTTGCTGCCAAAGATTTGGCCAATTTTAGAAAGGCAAAAGTGGCACCTGAAATGTCCAATGAGCCAAACGGATGCCGTGGCAGTGTGGCTAAAATTCATTTGTAGGGCTTTGCCTTCAGGAATGGCTCCTTAGCCCTTTGTCGATGACCTTGACTGGACTGTTCACAGTTAATTGCTTAAGTCATGTTTTGGTAAACCTGAACCCCTAATCGCTTCTGCTCACTCCGTCCCCCTCTCTGTTTCCACCCCTCCCTTCTGTTTCTATTTCCCCCTGCCTGTGGCTTCTCGCTCTCTTTCACTCTCTTCCCCTCTTCAGTGTTGCTGCAGTTTTTGTGAGTGCTCCCCCACCCTTCCCCATTTCCGCTGGTGCATGTTGTGGGTAGGAGAGCTCAGCCAAGGGTCACTGGTGTACTCTTGCTAACTCCGTCCCTGTGCACCTCTCTTTCACTCTCTCTTCATCTTTTGCCGCAATCACCCTCAAAGATCAGAGAGATTTCACTCTCAATCACCAGCAGCCGAGCAATCAAGGACACACACCGTTGGCCTGCTTGTGCAACACGTCACACAGGTGACAAAACCCCTGATCATTTTTAGACTATCATGAACCCCAAGGCTTCTCAAGTGTCCACAGGAAGCCACATCAAACCTCTTGGATCAAAGACCGATTCAGTTACAGTTGTAAAAGTAAAAGACCAAAGTTGGGATAAGAGTTTCAAGGGAAATCACTTAAGGTTGGAACCATCAAGGGCTGTTGTGTCAATGTGTCCTTTGAGAGGACATGCACTGACACAATGCCTTGGACAGACTCTTGTCATAAAGACATCTATCTATCTATCTATCTATCTGTCTGTCTGTCTGTCTGTCTGTCTGTCTGTCTGTCTGTCTGTCTGTCTGTCTGTCTGTCTGTCTGTCTGTCTGTCTGTCTGTCTACGTGGAAAATATGTTATTGATTGTTTAAAGATTACATACATGGGAATTTAAAATACAGTAGGAGCTTAAAAAATAACACTTCTCTTTATTCAGAAAGTTAAGCTCATCACTGCCTGTAGAAAATCTAAATGTACTTTGACTTATTTGGGAAGGAATAAAAACAAATGCAAATGTTACAGTTTTTCTCTATTGCTTTGGTGCATTTCTCACAGCACTATTCACATTTGCACAACAGTTAGTGCATTTCTCAAAACAATTAGTACAAACTGCAAAACCAAGTGGATAACCTGCAAAAGTGTGTCACTTTCTCAAAATGGATAGCTCATTCTGCAAAAGCAAGTATTCATGTCAATGAAACTGGCACCTGCTGTAAACTTAATGCCTGATACAATGACAGTAGTGCAGTGCAGATTGTTTAGTGCTGAATTACTGTCCAATACTATACATACCAGTTCTCCCTGAAATGTTTGAATAATTTAATTCACAGTGGTTCTCCCAACATTTAAAATTAGTTTGACAGATTTTAACAACTACTTCAACAATCTTGTATGTAATGACTCAAGCAATGAAATGAGGACTATTAGTTTTAGAGGGAACGACTATTCAGCATTCATAAGTATAGTTCATATTGACTGACATGTCATAAGCAAATGATAATGTTATAAAACAGCAGAGAATTGTATGAGAGCAACTGATACATGTCCAAAAGCATTTGCATTTGCAATTTGTTCAAAGGAAGGAGAAATTGCTACAATGATGTGCACAAATAACTAAACGTTGTGGAGGTTGAACTAAGAAAAACTGTACGACAGAGCGTAGGCCTGACCAACATGGGAAATCATGAAAAAGGTGAAGTTGATTTAAGAAAATATGAATGTCAGTCGTTAAAATGATGCAAGTGTGGTTAAAAAAAAGGGTTTCCTAAAAAGTTGCCACTGTGAGACTTGGGGTAAACAATGTTTGGCACAGCATATTATAGTTTGATTTAGTCTAATCTCTTGCCAGATGGCTGGGGATCACCGCATGGGTAGAATGAAAGCTGGAAAGTTTAGACAACCACTAGGAGATGTTTAAAGGTCAATTTCATATACTTTTCCAAGACTGACAATATACCTGAGGCTATCAGAGTTGTCCTTATGCTGTAAATACCAGCCATCTGGTACATTTGAAAAAAAAGAAAAAGCTTGCGGAGTAGGAGTGGAATAAAGTTTCCTTTCATTTCTGAAATTGAAACATTTCATTTCCATAACTGATGTTGATTGCTTAAAAGTCAAAACTAACAGGCTACATTGCCAGTGAACAATTCTGGCACAGGCATCTGAGTTGGCTTGTTGGTTACATTTTGTCCACATGTGAGATATTTAGGGATTTTTAAATAAATATTTGTGGAAAAAAAGGATCAAAACATCAAACACAGTACAGTGTTTCACCATAGTGTAAGAGTGTCCAAAACACAGTTGTTGTTTTTGTTTTATTACTGTTTCCTTACATCAAGCAGCATTTTGTTCCATCCCTGTGCACCTCTCTTTCACTCTCTCTTCATCTTTTGCCGCAATCACCCTCAAAGATCAGAGAGATTTCTCTGTCAATCACCAACAACCAAGCAATCAAGGGCAAACACCATTGGCCTGCTTGTGCAACACGTCACACAGGTGACAAAACCCTGTAAGACAGTCTGCATTTCCATCATGCATCTAAGCTTAACAGTTCATCTCATCCCCAAAACTGTTTCTCACCAACAAAACACTTCCTACATGTCTCAAAAGAAGCTCATTCATCCACAACACTGGCGAAAAGTCTCACTTCAGAAACAAACACAATCACCCTAAACACACTGAACTACAAAATAGCATTACATAAAATATATTTGATCTTTTAGGTTTTGATGTTGTTGTTTTTTCAGATAAATCATTAAGCTATTTGATCATTGAAAAACATTTTGACCTTCACTGAGTGCACTAAATTATTGTATTATATATTGTATATACTGTATGAATCAGCAACACAACATTTTGCTTCAATTACAGTAAATGTATTGTGCATAGTGATTTATAGTTCCCACAAAAAATACATTTTACTATAAATATGTAAAGAATTAAAGCTGCTTTGCAGCAGTGGTCGGGGCACCAAGAGACAAATTAGGAAGAAAACAAGAACATCACAAATGGATTAGCGGCTGAGGGCAGATTTCAAAAATTGTCAAAATGTCAAAAATTCTGTTATCAAGACAAAAACCTGATAATACATTGCATCTTGACAGCATGGAAATGTTAGAAAATCGAAATGTCAGAAATATCTGAATCTGGCCACATGTTTCCAGATGTTTTCATCATCATCAGCAAACCAGTCAGTGACTGCAGCAGAGTGGTCAAATACCACATTACGTATACCCCACAACAACAAATGTTGTAGGGTCCAACAAGACCAATGATGACAAATCTTCATGGCAGAGAGTGCCTCACACTGAAATGTTTGCTTCTCTCTGACCTGGGACATCCACAGTTGCCTGCTGCCCAATAGAGAGCCTAAGCGGAAGCAGGAAGTAACGGCGCCATGGGACCTCAACTCTGAAAAACTCGCCATACAAATGAACGGGACTGAAAGTTTTATTTCGTGATCCGATTGAATTGCGCCATGAGAAAAAAATATGTCCTCTACCTGTTTAAAACATCAGGTTTCATGTCGAGAAATCAGCAGTTTGATCACGAAATAAAACTTTCAGTCCCGTTCATTTGAATGGCGAGTTTTTCAGAGTTGAGGTCCCATGGTGACCGTTACTTCCTGCTTCCGCTTAGGCTCTCTATGACGTTTCTTCCTTAGTCGTTCTCATCTTTTATATTTTGTATAATTTTTATCTTCAATATTTCTTCACATTTTATTTTACGTATTGCCAATATTTTGATATGGAATATGGAGTTTTTTTTCTTTTTGATTGTGTTTCTGTTTTCAACGAAGTGTGTTAGCATTTGAAAAAAGTGCTGTAAAACTTAAGTGTTTTGCAGGGGCTGGTGGACTAGTAACTGAGAAAAGAGTTCATGAATTTTAGAGACTGGTCACTGAATGCAAAAGTGATTCACAGGTTACTCCACATGGACTTCTGTTTTGCAGACTGTGATAAAGGGATAGTTCACCCAAAATTGAAATTTCACTCATTATCTACTCACCCTCATGTCGACTAAGGGCTGGGAGAATTTTCTGAGTTATCCGTGGCTTCTCTGAGTTACAGGGGGTCTCGGCGTAGCAGTGCATGTCCATATAACGGTTGCAAATGGATACCAACTGTCTTCGTAACAAAAAGACACACCATAAAACATCCAAATACCTCCATGCTGCTCATATGTTATGTCCGTCTTGTATTGAAGCCCCGAAATGGGCGAAATTCGTCCAAATTTGACGACCCAGGAAGAGGAGCTTCCGTTACAAACAAGCTTGAAAAATAGACTTATTTAATTTTTTTCGGGACAATTTCGCATTTCGGGGCTTCAATACAAGACGGACATTACATACGAGCAGCATGGAGGTATTTGGATGTTTTTTGATGTGTCTTTTTGTTACGGTTGGTATCCATTTGCAACCATTATATGGACATGCACTGCTATGCTGTAACTCAGAGAAGCCACGGATAACTCTTCTAACTTCTCCCAGCCCTTAGTCGATACGAGCGTGAGTAGATAATGAGTGAAATTTCAATTTTGGGTGAAACTGTGACTTCAGTTTCGACCAATGCTTGTTGGCAATTGAAAAAAACTATAACTGAGTTCACACCAAAAGCTTCCAAAGCGTCAAAACGCCGTTAGTCAATTCATTTTCAATGAGAGCCCAAAGGTCAACTTGTGTCACCGCGTTTCCAAAGCGTCACCAGACGAGAGGTTGAGCCTTGGGTAATTAGCTATGACGCGGTTCGGTGGCATCCTGTCAGAATAGAGAGGTCCTTCGGCTCCCTTTTTTTTGTATTTCGGCTCCCTAATGACCAGCGTGATCAAACTTTGACGTCCGACCAAAGCGGTCGAAAATATTTGCTGTTTTGGAAGCTGTCTTGTCTGAAGCGCACCCTCGAGCTTTGGAAGCTTTTGGTGTGAACGCACAGTAATACCAAATATGAGGGGATTTTCTTGAAGAGTTCCAGAGATAATGGCCCTCATTTATCAAACTTGCGTAGAATCTGGTGTAAATCAGCGTGCGCCAAGTGCCACGTGTGATTTACGAAAAGTGTGTACACTGCCGATTTCGGTGTACTGTAGAACCGGCTTGGTGTTGATAAATCTGGCGGCTGAAAACGATCGTAATTTAAATGTCACGCCCCGATATATTCCTGCTTTAGAGGCCACGACATGGAGACACGGAAGACAGCCAAGAAGACGGACTTTACTGACAATACGTTCAACAGGGAGAGGGCGGCACCATTAAATATCTGGACATTAATAGAGTGTTTGTGATGGATAATAGGGAACCCAGCGATCTCATGAAATGCTCTTGCAGTTTACTAAACATAAGTGTTTGAGAAATCAGAGCCTAATTACTGCTGTGAACTTAACTTTATAACCGTCAGCACTGATGGCATGGTTCGGCTGGTTCGGCCCGATCCTCGCTGACAGGTCCCGGTGACAAAAAAAAGACCCTCCGCTGTGGAGATCAGCTGCACCTGGACAGGTGTCACACCTGATGTCAAAAAATGTTGTCCCTAAGGGTGTGACTGAGATGATGTGCTCCCAAGGTACACGTACACAACCTAAGAACATAATGCCTTACTTACAACAGTTACCAAACTGTTTCTGTGGATTTCATATGCTTTTATTGAGAAAGCAACAGAGTCAGTGCTGTGCGTCACAGCTGAGTTGACAATGGCACTTGAGTGGAACTTCACTGAGCTCCTGATTCATTCAGTGACAATAGTGATGCAATGTAGTTGGTTTACTTTGAAGATGTATTGATAAGAATTAATTTGTACATGTACTGAACACATCTTACACAACTGCCAGCTTGTCCATACTACGTCAGTCTCTGGCCATTATATTGTTTGATATTATTGTATATATAGTGGACCCCACAATACGCATCTGATTATATCTATCTGCAGGGGTGTGGGCTGTCAAATTGTTTTCATAATGCTGGTTTAAAGCAACAAGAGGTGTGTGTGTGTGTTAGAGAGAGCGGGTGGGAGTGAGAGACAGAGAGTGAGAGTGTGTGTGTGTGTGTGTGTGTGTGTGTGTGTGTGTGTGTGTGTGTGTGTGTGTGTGTGTGTGTGTGTGTGTGTGTGTGTGTGTGTGTGTGTGTGCGCGTGTGTGTGTGTGGTGGGTAATCAGTGCACCAGTTGTGCTGTAATGGCTTGCATCTGTTTGAAGCAGACTTCAAAACATGAACCTCTCAAAATCATGTACTAATGTGAGCGACTGAAGCTTTACCTACAGCCAGTTCTGGCATAAAGTCTGTAGTGTTTATTTAGTGGTAAATACAGTACATATATTTACTCAAGCCCCAACTTACAAGTTTTAATCTTTGTTAATATTTCACAACAGTATCTCAACAAACTTACTGAATATGTATGTGTGTTTGTGTGTGTGTGTGGTCACTAGACCCTGCTGCTATCTCCATCTTCTATTTTCTTTCTGAGGGGATACACTTGCTTCAGCTGAGATTTCATACTTACTGGCAGGAAATCAAACAGTTTCGATAACGTCTGTACTTGTTGCTTTAACACTGCAGAAGAGATTAGGGCATTTCAGTGTTGTTTTTGATAAGATTACGTACGTGCGTTATCCCGCATCTCTTTTGGCTGAGCTTGCAATTCTGAAAACAGGTTTGATGAGGAGTGCTTAAGAATGATTAAGAAAAAAAACCTGGTATGGATTACTCAAAAACAGCTCAGACACAGACATGCGCGAGCACACACACACACACACGGACACAATAAAAACACCCATGCACAGACTCACGTACCACATGAGCATGTACACATTACAGTGATCCTAAACAGCGCTGTGAAAGATGACAAAAAGAAGGCTTTTCATTGTTTCACTTCTGTGCTTTCATGAAACAGAAAAAAAAAAGATTCCCGGTTGATTTGTGATAACGTGTTGACAGGCACCTCTTTGTATTACGAGTATCTTCAATTAAAAACAAATAAATCATCATACCTAATATCCATGGCATTTATGAGCAATCCATTACATCAAGATATTTATGCCTGTCTCCATTAGCTTTGAGCATCACCATCGTCCCATGGAAGCAAATGGATGTTCCAGTCAGTAATTCACACCTTGGTGCCTTCCAAAAACGCAGTCACACCATCCAAAAGTCATTAAACCAAACCAGGAACTTGGCGGCAGTGGCACAACTGTTAAGCATTACACTTGCTTGAAGAAAACTGTTTATGCCCTTACAGTGTGAAATATAGTCCAGCATGACATCTGAGGACACGCTCCAGGTTTCAGTCAACACACCGTAAAACTTTGTAAAGCTACAAATTTGTGTGAAATTTCAGCGGGAGTGTTTCATGATGTACTTTAGTGAAGGTGGGGTATTGCTACAAGTCACTGGTAAGTGTAAGCTCTTCAGTGTGGGTCACTGGCATTTCATCATACTAAAATAGACATTTTGGTGTTCTGCAGTCAGACTGGCCACAAATAGAAACAACAGTTTGACAGGGTGAACGCCAACGCATGCAAAACCAATCAGTGAGGATAATTAGAGTTATTGTTCTTTCCCTCACACCTCCTCACACAGCAGTGTGATTGGGCTGCAGTTATAGTTTCTGGTTGCGCTGTTAAGGAAATGTAACAATAGTCAAACTGTGTTTATAAATATACATGCACGCATGTTAGTGGTATTTCCACCTCTGACGTACTATATAGTATTTCCACATTATACACACACAGGTCACTAACAGCACACAAAAACTTGCCCATTTTAATGTTCCAGTGTTTCCTGCAGTGAGAAGATGTTGAGGCCGTCCTCACTGGGCAGTCATATAAAGTAAAGGTAAATACGCCAACAAAAGACCAGTGAGCTGTTTATAAATCTAAAATTAAAACAAAAACTTCTAAACTTTAAAGATAAAACATACAGGATCCCCACCATATCCACCTACCTTTGTAGACTAAAGCATTGTCATCACACATTCACATGCAGCCATCCTTTGTCCCCTGGTAATTAAGCAAGTGGGTGGCAGCAGCTGATGTGGTGCTAAGAGGTTAATGCCTGGACAACAATGACCCGGAATGCACACTGACCCTTATCATACACAAACACGCACAAGCTCTGCTCTCACACCAGAGGCCCTCTCAGACGTCACTGTGACGGCATCCCACTGTCCCATTTGTCAGTGCAAGGCATCGTGGGAGTGATGTATGCTCTCTGGGGGCAACACCTTTTCTGCATCTTCAACCAATCCATGGGTGGGTGGTTAATCTGACACTTTCCAATATTAGCTTTTATATTAAGGTTGGGGCTGTATTTGTCTCTGAGACAGTTGTTGTTTGATTGTTTTTCATTAAAAAAAAAAGAAAAAAGAAAACGTTTCCATAGGAAGTAAATATTACATTGGGATTGCAGTGGATTGGCCGAAGGCTCAGTTAAATACCTGTCACTGCCTCAATGTAATTTATGGCCCTGGAGGTAATTAGAGTTGTGATGGCTGTCAGGGAAACAAACACAGACCAGTCACGGAAACCATGATAAGGAAAGGAGAAAAGACAAGTATTTATGCCAATTTTGCTTACGCCAAAGTGTGACTTGGCAATCTCTCCTTTTCCTGACTCACCAAGCTCCTGCATGGTGCCCTTGCAGTCATTTACCTCAGCAGTCTCTTGGGAGGATCTTTGGATGGCAATGCCTTGGATTTATACTGGAGACTTGACTATTATTCATCCCTGCTCATTCCAGATAGGCAGCCTTTTAAAGGTTAATTGCACTAGCTAATTGCTCTCCCTCCCTTTTGCTAACGAGGGTGCACTCCTCCATGATGTCATTGAGTTGCTGAACCAAAACACCTCTTCGACTACTTTGGTGATCGCTCCTCACTTCAGAAGGGCACAGCAATGTCTAATCTATTTTGCTGTGAAAAACGGGCTTTAGCAATGCTAGCAAACACTCTTCGAACCACAAGGATTTTTCCACCGCTGTTTTAGTTTGATGGGTCATGTTAAAAAATTGTCTCAGTGATATTTAAAACTGGTGGAACTGTAACTCATAATAACAAAGAAAAATCATGTACAGACCATCATCTGCAACTCTGACTGTACAAACAAGCTACTGCACTAATAAAATTAAAATATGAAGCATATTTAATCAACGTGACACAAATCTGCCTCTATCCCTTCATACAGTACTTCAGTATAAGGCAAATCTATTAGAGGAAGAAAAGGCAGTCATTTATTCAACAAATGTTACTGGCTTGAATTCAAAATTCATATCCAAAAAAAAGTAGATAAATGAAAAAATGAATTACTAAATTTCTAGACAAATAAATATCTTGTATCCGAGTTGGGCAAAAATCCAGCAGACGTTTCAGATTAATTTAGTAATACCCATAAACACTTAATGCTATTAAACCAAAAATAATGCTTGGTGATCACGTCATGCTTTTCTGAATTATGTTTGTAGACACTCCTGCACAAGGACAGCCTACCTGTGTCTCATATCATTGTTTCTAATTCTGTCATCATTCATACTCACTAATTTTGGCCTACTCAAACAAGCCCAAGATAGTTACAGGGTTCACAAATCATAACCACTGTCACAGTGCTTTATAATTATGAAACCACTGATTTGTTAACAGGCAAATGCGGTGATACTAGACCAACGGTTGGAACTCTCACCCATCTCACCAACTGAGATCTGTAAACTTTCTTGTAAAATCCACCCATCTGACTAAAGTGGCAGGAGGGAAAGGATAACGGCTTTCTTTGCCTTTGTTGGGCAGGTTACCAAGAACTTCACCTTGCTTCATTAAGGTGTGTGTATGTATGAATATGAATTAATGAAAAGCAGAACAGAGCTGTGGAAGTATATGTGCTCAGCAAAAATAAGGAAAAAAAAGCCATCTGATATGAGATTTGCACAGTACCATAAGACCTGTTATGCAGGTGCTTCACAGGAAATGAGTATGCAGTATCCATTTAAGATGGTCATAAAAAGGAGTGAAGCGTGATGGGCTTCTGCGCTTGAGGATGATGTTATCCCCCATTACTACCTACCACATTTATCGCTCAGACGGCTGTGCCTTCCCCATGTCAGGCAGTGGGGTGGCCTAGTGCCTTTGGAGTCAATGAGTCCATCAACAGCCATGTGTCTATTTCAAGCAACCAAGTAAGTCACTTGGACTATCAGCTAAATGCCCAACATGTGAATGGATGAGGGCAGGTTAAGACTTTAGACATCAAATCTGTACTGACAGGTCAGTTCACAATGTTCTGAGAGTCAACTTAACAGTGCATTTACAGTAAAATGACCAAAAGTTCTTTAGACCAACTCTGTAGTCACTGCATCATCATCACTGCATCATGATATTTTACTTGCATGTTTGAACAAATTCACTTACCAAACAAAAGAAACGCAGCTAACAGGCTACAGTGTACATCTTGACTCTTTTCAGCCTCACCCTGGTACGTACAGTTTGCTCTCAACTTACAGAACATGATGTAAAAAACAGTGAGCTAAGGCTATACAGTACTGGAAATAAACAGTTCTGACTAAGGTGTTCAGGAGCATTTTCAAATTGAAACAAGTGTCTGCGTTGGGGAGGGTTTATGTGTTATGTGTGAGATTTAACAGAGTGGAGCGTTGTTGATGTATGAATGTTAAAGTTTAAGCAGCTGTATGAGCTGCACAGACAGTTGCTGTTCACCGTCTTCACAAAAGCTTTGTTGTCAAGAATGAAATTTGAGTTTGACGTCTTAAACCACTGGGAACATGCAGCACAGCTGAGTAATACCACAGATGACCATCATGGTTGTGCGTCACAATAATGTGTTCATCAAATCAAGGTGTCTGTTTCCCGTAACTGTATGTACTTTCACATCGCTTCAAAATAAATTCACTTTCATTGTCATAACAACATGTTTAAGCAGTATACCAAGATCAAAAAATCATTATTTACAACTTAAAACTTGTGGCAAATCTGTTTTCTGTCTCAGGTACTTTAGGTAATTACAGTATGTTAACAGTGTGGCCGGTTTTGCAAAGCTGCTTCTCAGAAACTAGGTGAGTGTTAGGGTTAGGCCAAGCATACTGATTGTACTGTTGTATTTAACAAAGGTTAGGCTCAAAAGCAAAATTTGAGCATAAAATAAGATCCAGCAATTGCACTTTATTCAAGTCATTTCACGTGATAGAGGTTGCCGCTCATTTTTATCTAATTAAAGCAGAAGTAAGCGATCCGATCATTTTGGCTAACTTCCTGTCAGCCGATGGAGTTAGCAGTCCCCGCCCTCGTCCCTACGTTACCACATTCACACACATCCCTTGGCTGCACACACAGAGAGGACCGCCCCTTTATGCCGTTCTCTCTCCTCATTGGATAAAGGTTGTAGGATACAAGGGAAGTTTTCTCCTCGGCTTACAGCGGAGCAGAGTGACTGACAGACCCGTGTTTCAGACCAAACACTCTACAGTATATAAGTGATTGCTGTCGGAAGATACAACTATTTAAGACTTATATTAACACAAATATTCCGCTTACTTCTGCTTTAAAAGGAGCATGCCAGTCCCACATTAGTCTCGCAGCAAATCAGAGTAAACAACAAAATCTTCCAAGTTCTTCCCCAAACTCTTTTACATGTCAGATATGGCTACTGGGAAAATCTGTAACATTACACATATGCAACAGCACCTCTGCAATAGACAGAGCAACAATGAATGACACGCACAATCAAGACGTCTATTAAACATGACAGTGGCGATATTATTGTACAAGCAGTCTCTGTGTTTTACCAGTGGACCCTCCCAGTAAAACCAACATGATCAAACAGCAGAAAAGGGTCATATGGACATGTTCCAAAACATTGTTACACACTGGCCTGCTGCTGTTTCAAAGCTCTCTGAGATTAGATTGGGCAGGTAACTTCATGGAAACACATGATTATGTTCAGGGGCCATGAGGTTAGGAAAAGGTAACGCTGCAAGTGAAAACCCGATGTGACCAAAAGTTAAGACCTGTGAGGTTTTTTCCCAGGGACTGCACCGGGGGAACAGGATGGGAATGGCAGAGATGGCCTATTATTGCTATAAATCCCCCAAAACACGGCATAGGAAATGATTTATGTGCATAAATCTGCCTACTGGGGAAAAGATGGCGGATCACGTTACTGTTTCTGTGTTTGTGCATCTGGGGTTCACGGGTGGTGCGTAACAGATCCCAGTGTACACACCTAAAGTTTTGCATGGGTTGGCAGAGACATCTCTCACATCATCAGATCATTTCTCCTGCATGTACAGTGATGTGTGAAAGTGTCCTAAGTCGGGAGAAAAAGATAACATTTTTTGATGCAACACTTCTTGTCTGTTCGGATACAACTGAGTACTGTCAACAGGTGTTTAAGAGAGGAACATACTTGAAAAGGAGCTTAGTATTGTTATGCAACATCAAATGAAATCTGGGAGAGGTTGCCTGAGGGTTGCCTGTGGTTAAGTGAACATCTGAACTTGGTGAGATGTGCTTCTTACATAATTACACTGAGAAAATAAAGATGAACATTGGTGTTCAGTATAGTTTTTCAGTGGCTAATTATTATGCATGCTGCTTTTCGCCACTGCTCGATTTCCATTTATTTCTCTTTGCAAGAGGAAGTATCTTAAGTGTGTCACTGTAACATTACCCATCATGTTAATGACATTAAGTCTAAAATCTGAAGTAAAACTGATTCACAGATGGAATTTTCAGTGACCTGAAGTGCACCTGTGCACCACATGACTTTATATGATGCAGTTTACACGTATAAAGCTAATCTCCATAATATCCAATACTCATCTCTTTCACAATTTTTAATTTGACTGTGCCATTACTTCAGCATACTTACTTGTCAGACACAGAGGCAGTGACTCAGATTTTGCACCAGCGGCCACATGATAGTAAATGATTCCCATTTTTTCCCTCAATTGCTCATACCTCCTCAAAACACATCTTTTTTTGAAGTGGAGCCATATCTGGGCCACACACACGCTGTCTCTTTAAAGGGATAGTTCACCCAAAATTGAAATTTCACTCATTATCTACTCACCCTCATATCGACTAAGGGCTGGGAGAAGTTTCAGAGTTATCCGTGGCTTCTCTGAGTTACAGGGGGTCTAGGCGTAGCAGTGCATGTCCATATAACGGTTGCAAATGGATACCAACTGTCTTCGTAACAAAAAGACACACCAAAAAACATCCAAATACCTCCATGCTGCTCGTATGTAATGTCCGTCTTGTATTGAAGCCCATTAATGCGAAATTGTCCCGAAAAAAATTAAATAAGTCTATATTTCAAGCTTGTTTTGTAGCTTTTCAAAGCTCCTCTTCCCGGTTCGTCAAATTTGGACTAACTGGGAAGAGGACAGACCCTGGTTCGTCCAAATTTGATGAACTGGGAAGAGGAGCTTCCGCTACAAACAAGCTTGAAAAATAGACTTAATATTTAATTTTTTTCGGGACAATTTCGCATTTCGGGGCTTCAATACAAGACGGACATTACATACGAGCAGCATGGAGGTATTTGGATGTTTTTTGGTGTGTGTAGATAATGAGTGAAATTTCAATTTTGGGTGAACTATCCCTTTAAGCAGTAAAAGCTTAGGGGCTAAAGGCAAAGGAGGAAGATATAGTCTTCTTTTATAAATGCACTGGCTAGATTCTTAGCTGTGGTCACTGAAAGAGGCAGCTGCCATCTTTAAAAGAATGTGACTTGGAAACACAGACAATAAAGGTATGCAAATAGCCTTAAATTAACCAGGTGTGAGACCGTACAAATATTTTTGATTGTTTACTAATTATTTTAGCTTAATCAACCTGCACAAATGTGCAATAAAATGAAGGTATACCTGCCAAGTGTCTCCTCCTCACCCTACTGGGAATACAGTCAGTCAGTATAAAATAATTAAAGAATGTAGATTTAGTGAATGGCAGCAATAGATGAGAAAAGGTAAGTGTGTGTACACGACTATCTTATACATCATAGTGTCATATATGTAAAACTGATTTTAACTGATTAATTATGTCAAAATGAGTGTTTTTGGTTTTGTGGTCATTCCTTGAAGCTCAAACTGCTCTCCTTTCTAAAACTAAATGCATAAATGGAAGCACATTATGAACTTAAAAGACAACCATTGCCACAAACTAGGATTTCATCAGTGCTAAGAGGGCATTCAGCTAATCTTCATCCAGCATGGTCTCCCTCTCAGTGAAAGGGATGATAATGATGATTAATCTGAAGTTAATGGCTGTAATTCAGTGATGAAAAGAACCAGCTGAGGTCATTATGCAGCTCCTATGATGGAAGAAAGCCTCTCCGCGGGTCCCTATGGCTATGTGACACCATCCTTCCATCCTATTCTCTTTTCATGTCTTATTACTCTTCTTTTCTTCACTCCCACTGAGGTCTTCCCTGCTGCTTTGTGTATTTATGTGCCACTTTTCTTTGGTGAGACGTAGTAGGGAAAAATGGTGTCATCAGTGGATTGTGATCAGATTTAAATCCCCAAAAGCGGATGAATAATTCACAGTTTACAATTAAGTATAATGGCAAAAGATAGGAAAACCATAAAAGTAGAAGACACTGGAAGACAAAAGTAAGCCATTTGTCCATAATGCTCTGCTTTGGAAAGGAAGAAGTTATTCGATAGTTGCCACTAATCTGGTGCCTCTGTAAATTGAAAACACCCGCACCTTAAAGCTCAAAATCTATGTTAAACCTTTTGGTTTGAGAGCTACTGAGTCTAGGTGGGCTGCTATAATGTGAGGATACACCAAAATAAATAAATTAAATCTGTTGCATAGATTATCAGTAAATCACTCATTCTGTAAATGAGAGGCTGAGCTCACCCACAGTTTAATCTTTAAGACAAATGCTGCATTATAATTTCCTATCTGACTATGTAAGAATAAATGTGGAGTAAAATTTATTATTATTCAACCTTGTAGTGATAATTACCCACAGTTTCCTCCCTTGAGCTCATCGCAGCCAAATATACAAACAGTACACAAAAACCCAACCAAGACAACCGTTTCCTACTGTTGCTAGCCAGCATCCACAAAATAAATAAATGTTTTCTATTGTGCAAGGATGGTGATATCTTGTGGGGTCATTTCAACACATCCCACACTGGAAAAAGACTATTTACTGAGACCGGTTCTTCTCCTTTCTTACTCTTCTTTCTAACAAACTTAGAATGAGCTCACAGGGAACTGATGGAAGGAATGACAGCAAGTTGCTCCCTGTGTAGAAAACAGTCCCTCATTCAATGTAGTAACACAGTATAGAGATGATCAATTGACACAAACAAATATAATGACTTAACCTGTTTACAGGGAAATAACAGTCGATGGCAAATATAACAATGTCTGGAATGTGTTTACTACACAAAATCAAATAATATGATTCCTCTGTAACAATATTAGAAACAGGGGAAGCATATGCCTACTGCAGTCTACTTAACTGCATAGTTTTCTGGCAAGTGCTTTGACTCAGTTTAAATAATGTATTGATATATTTCTGCTGATAATTAAATTATATGTTGATTAACACTATGTAGTGTTTTGACCTTAAAATAATGTTTGTAAACTCACTGAAGTGTTAGAAAAATGGTTAATACTGTAGGATGAATGGTGCCGCCACTGCAGCCTGAGTGAGGTCGCGTCGGCTGAGACTGCACTATGTGACTTCACTGCGTGGGTAGGAACACTGTGGCAACGGCGACGGTACCGGTAATGACAGCGCCGATGGCAACGGCAACGGCACTGGCAACAAATTCACGTAGACACAGGTAGCAGACAGTTGCTCTTTTCAACCAGAGTGCCAGTACCACGAATCCTACATAGTGTCACTTAAGGAAAAAACAAATCCCATTATTTATGATGACAACATTTTTAGATGATGCACTGTGCTGCAAAATGACTAGTGTGGGGAAGGTAAAAGTATTTAAAGGGACAACGAGGAGTTTTGGAAAAGCGAAGCGTTTTCACACTACATTTATGAGCCTCCGCGCACACCGTACATTTCTTTGACCGGGCGCAAGACAGACTCATGTTTTCATTCATCAATAATGAAAGTCAGAGGTTCAAAGAGGTTCACATACCACCGTAGTTCCGACCATAAACGGCGATTCGGCGGCGTTATTCTCATGACTCGCCACGAAGGAAACGCTGGTCGGCTCGACCAGCATTTCCGCCACCACTAATAATAACAAAATAACGATAGAGACAGAACGATATATTTATCGAAAATGGGCCCATTAACAAGTGTGGGTAGCGGAGATTCATCCACATTAACGTGAGACTTTTTTATAACCGAATAGAAACTCCTCGTTGTCCCTTTAATATAACACAACAACACATGCTGGCTTTTTTTTTTTTTTTTTTAAACACAGCCACGTGTCTTGTTCTTTATAAGCTCCAAATCCCAGCAACATGAGCTTTAATTAATGACTTCACACGCTGTGCTTAATAGCTCCCAAAGGTTATTATTTCCTGGGCCCTAGGTGAATATCTCTCCATGTCAGCTTGACATGAATAATTCTGACATTGTTGAATTCATGCTATCAGTTCATCATCTGATGAAACCTATGCCCAGCACAATGGGCACCTGCTCCCAAAAATGAGGTGGTTAAGCCTCACAGATAAGAATAAGATATGAAACCTAGTGCTGCTTTCAGGTACTGAAACTAACACGTGAAGTCAAATATTGACATCCAATTGTATAAATATATGTATATACACACACATACAATATATAATTTCAATTTAGTTTAAGTGAACCTGGGCAGGATCTTGGGCCTGGCTGGGCCCGGTGACTCTGAAAGTTCCAGCTTCTAAATTAGGACACAGCTGTACTGATATTGAATAAATATGTGCCCCAAATTTGAAAATAGTCACTGTCCTGTGAAAACCATTAATCTTGAAAATGTTAGCTTTCAATGAGCTATGAAAACATTCCTGTCTACAGCTTTGTATCAATGCATTTTTCAGATGCAGTAATCCAATGGGTTTTAAGTGGTTTATTTGGATAGAGAAGCAGGATAATTCCCTTAACCCTTAAAGAAACACCTAGTCCTTTAATTTATATTGAAAAATCCAAAATCAACACATTTGAAAATATGTGGTTGTCACTGGAGAGTAATGTTAATGTTACCTTCTTCATATCCACTAATATTATGACAAATTCATTACTGGTTAAGCTGACAAGTTCATTGTCCATCCAAAGCCTTCTAGCTAGAAATATATATGAATATATCAACCAATTTGCTACTTAAAATATAGGTCAGATTAGAAAAATAAAAAACATCAGTCTCAGATATTGAGCTTTAGACATGATCTGAGAAACAGTGAAACCCCTCCCTTTCCTGGCTGGGAAGGACATTGTGTCAGCAAGAGGGACTCAGACTTCAAAGTTTCCCAAGTGTGAGAGAAGGAAAAGAGGAAATGAAGAGATTTTTCAGAACTGCTCTCTCATCTCACGTTACACGAGAGAGTACTAAGAGACTTTAATGCAGTTTCTGGTACATGTAATGATAACCGTCCCATCTTGATGTATGTACTGATATGGACAGTCTGCCATTGCCTTGCTCAAGAGTACAACGATAAGTGCTCAATGATGTAAATAGAACACTGTCATGAATGACTCTGGACTTGTGGTTATCAATTTGCACCCTGATTTGATCTTTGGCTGCATGAAACCTGAGACATTCATAAAACATACAATTTCATCATCTGCCCCAGTAATCACTTTGTATGGACTTTGTTAGGGACTTTTGAAATATGTTCACCGTTTGTTTTACTCTCTGTCTCCGTTTAGGTTCCCACATCTTTGATAGTCTGCCCTGCCCTGATCTGTGCACATGTGTCCAATCATCCCTCCCCCCCATACATATTTTGTGTTTTCATCAGGTGCTCGTATGAAATTTAAATTTCCCTTCTATCTATCTATCTATCTATCTATCTATCTATCTATCTATCTATCTATCTATCTATCTATCTATCTATCTATCTATCTATCTATTTTAGATTTCATTTTTTTGTTATCAAATTTCTTTTTGCACATAATGAACTTTTGTTCTTTCTACAGTATACCTGGGTCCTGACTCCTGAAACAGCTAACCCCTAAAATACAAAGCTGTAATCCCATGATAAAACAAATCTTAACCTACTCCAACCTTGTCTTACATCACAGCAGAGGTGCTGAACTACAACCACGAGTATTCTTTTACTTTATCATACCCATTGACTCAATAGTCTACATGTTTCACCTGAAACTGGCACAAACCAGGAGCTGCAGTCCAATGACTTCACACAACACCGAATCACAGCTGTGGCTCCACTGCCTTTGATGTCTCATTAAGGAGACTGCAAGAGAAAACACGTTGAATAGTGAGGGAGAGAAAAATAACATTAAGCCTTTACACCAGGACCGGGGGAAAAAAGTTCAACACTGTACAGACCCTGAGAGCTCTCTGGTGCCTGAGTTTCCGCAGGACCACCTAAAAAGCAGCTCTACAAACCCAGAAGGCTCTGAGAAAACTCAGGGGTTTTCTTTAATGGACAACGCCCTTGCTATGTGCTCATCAGGTTCAGCTTCTCTCTGAGCCGGGAAGGTTCACATAGTTTTGATGTGGCTGAGCTTGGACCATACGTAGTAACGCACACAGGATTTAATTAGTCAGTCATAATCGTGCAGGGGATTTACTCTGTCTGTGTCAACTGCCTCTCTCACTGTGATCTGTGATTGTGAAGCCTAAGTAATGGGGTTTATCCTACATGTGACTTTAACAAGATAGTGCTAACATCATCTCATCCTTGCGCTCCTTTCCTGAGCAGGATAGGTCTGTGTTTACACTGTGCAGATGGCTAATCTAACACGGCTCTGCACTCTCACCGTGCCAGGTCCAAGACTAACATTATGAAATGAGCAGCACAAATTACTATAAAAATAGAGGGCTGCTTTAAAATAAACCCAGCTGATTTTACATTTACTGAAATATTAGTTCATCTGAGCCCCCTTCCAAATTTCTTCAACCACAATCTCTCTCTCTCTTTTCTTCACCTTTTCAGTGAAAAATTAAATGTAAACAACTGACCAGAGTCTGTATTTTTTCTGGTGAATGACTGAGGTAATGTTTCCTTTTCTCAAAAGATCAAACAGCACTGTCAGTTCATGGCCTGTTGGATAATGTGCACAGCGTTCAAACATCCTGACATATACTGGGAATATTGCAATGATGGTGTTTGATGCCTCAATGGTATTGTACATGCTCTTGCATTCACTTGCACAAATGTATTAAAAGGATGGCTGAAAGTTAAACACGCACTGACATACTTGCACTGATTGCTAAGGAAGGTCTATACGTCTGAAAGAAATAAAAGCTTAGTTGAGATCTGGAGAAGTTGCTGATGCAAATCTTCTTGAAACTCTGTGATATCGAGAGTTCATCTGCACAGATGAATTTGACTTGGACCTGACAGGTAAATTGTGGGAAAATTTACTTAGCAGACATAGAGGACAGGATATATGCATTTTATGATTCGGGCAACAGCAACACTTACTGTAGCATAAGGAGTGATAGCCATCATGGCTGAACAGGGGGAAAAGAGCAGCAACTAATAAGCAACAAATGCTCAGAGAAATTAAATAAAGGTCCAGGGTAGGAAAATTAGTAGTATAAAAAAGGGGAAACACTTTACCTGATTCATGGATGCTAAATCTAAGATCAGTAGTGTTTCCTCTGTCAATCAAATAGAAGAATTACATCAGTTTCAACTAAAAAAGGGTTGACACAGTTCTATAGCTTGTCCAAATGCATTCAATTTTGGCTGAAAAGGGAGCGTATTGACTTCGAAAGTGACTTTTTTTTTTAAATGCTAAAAATATATAGTGGCACAATAACTGGAAAAATTATTTTGGGATACAGAAAAGCTCAAAAATACAATAAATTGAATTCATACTTTCCATTTTTGCCCTGCTGCCATGGATAAGAAAACCAGGAACCCAGACCATGACTAAAGTGGAGGGGTATCATATAACTGATCCGTCTGCTTTACAAATGAAGCTTTGTGTGTTTGCATGTTGCTCAGCTACAGAACAGCAGGGCCAGTGAGTCCTGTGCAAGGCAGTAGGAATATAGTCACATTTTTGCGCGAAGAAAAAGAAACATTTTGCAAAGTGCAAACCCCTTCACTTGGTGGAAAATGTGTACCAACGGCCATAATCATGTTCTAAAAATAAATTTATGTGAATATCTGAAATTATTGCTGTTGGACATCTTCTGGTTTTTTGATAAATTGAAGTGGTGGCGCCGAAGGAAATGGTGGAGGGAAGTGGGTTATGCCTCACTGTATATCACTATTTTTGTGTAGTAACCTCGGTGTAACACTAACATAAATATAGGTTTGGTGCTATCCACTTGATGAAGTCATTATGTTGGAATTTTTAATTATTATTATGTAAAAGTCCAGAGTGGCATCATGGCAAAATGAACAGCCAGGTATGGCGGGCAATGGCTTGTCTGATAGAGAAGACCTGGAAATCATAGCAGATGTTTATGCTGGAATAATTGTGTGAAAATACTTCATCTGCTCCTGGTATCCTGGACAACAGAGCATAATGGTGGAAAATAACAATTTATTAAGTAGAATACTTTTGTTTCTCTTTTTGAATAAATCATTTGTGAACATGTGCTATACTGTATATATATATATATATATATATATATATATATATATATATATATATATATATATATATATATATATATATATATATATATATGCAATATATGCAAATTAAAGTTCCCTGTTCTTGAAAAGGGAATACTCACTGGCAGTAATCCAATAACACCTGAGGTTGGTCGGACTCTCTCTCTCTCTCTCTCTCTCTCTCTCTCTCTCTGTCTGTCTCTGTCTGCTTCTCTCTCCTCTGTCTCCCTTTGTGTTGCATCCTTAATCACGCTCTATCTCACTTCCTCCCTGTCCGTCTGTCTTGCTCTATCTATTCTGGTCTGTCTTGGTCTCTAAAGTAATTGCCAGCTCTATGGATCCAGACTCTGCTATGGTAACAGCCGGAATAAAGCCCAGTGTTAAAATCATTACGGCGCCATGCTGATGAGGCACTCAGTGTTACTTCCAGTCGGGAGGCATTCCAGGTGTACTGCCACTCCCTTGGAAATGTTTAATTATAGCTGCATCTCAATCTGTAATTGCATTTGCTTATATGTCGCATTGCGCAGAAGGTCTTTAATTCGTCATTGTTAATTGGTCATCCTACATATGTGGTGAGTGCAGTTGTTTTCACGTCAGAGGAAGTTTGTAAACACATTATCACGAGGCCTACTCATGCGCCCTTTCTGTAGACTGGACGTTGATTCAGAGTGACCGCTGATCTTAACCTAGGGCTTATTAGACAGACTGACTTGTCTTACATTTGAGTTAGTTTGGGGCAAGCCTTGCTGACTTGTAAAACTTATTTTTAACTGCCTCCTGCATTAGACTATTTCAAGAGCAAAACTGAGACTGGTCTAACATTACAGAGTAGTCTTATATCTCTGGACAGTCAGCGATTTCAATATTTATGAAAGAATATCACATTATGGAAAAGAAGAAAAAAAAGAGCAGAAAATCCTCACGGTGGTGCCATCTGGCATTTTAAATTGTTCTTCCCTTATGGAGATATTCTGATAAGATTCTGGGCCCTAGTTTGCTGGCGCAGCGCAGGTGGCGCAAGGTAGCGCAGCCGGTCTAATGCAAGTTTCGACCAGCGCAGCCGAGCGCAAAGTCAGATTGGAAGAATGGCAGGTCGCGCTGCGCTGAGATAGGCGTGGCCGCGCAGCAGGGGGAGGCGTCACAGATTCAGCTTGGTGCAGTGGAAGTTTCGTCCGAAAATGTCCCGCCGAAGTTGCGCTGAAAGCTCGCCACCTCCAACCAGGTCTAGTCTCAGCGCAGGGCGGAGCGCAGCAGGTGCAGTGGAAGTTTGGCTGACTGACCTGCAGTGCACACACGTCACCAAGACCTCACAGGCAGATCTCCACAGTTCCAGACACATTTCAATGCAATAAATATCCACAATAACCACTATTTAATGCAACTAACGGAATCAACACGTGAATTTATATCTATATAGATTGTCCCGTCACATCTGACGTCAGATCAAAGCAGAGATCAAAGGCTGTCGGTGCGTAAAGGAAACTCCACCTGAATTAACACAGCAGGGACGAACTGGCACTGAAAAGCAGCTGTGGATGTCCCAAGCAGGACTGAGGGTGGATGACTGCATGTCGCTGCCGTGTTGAGATACCACTCTGCCCTTGTGATGATCGCTGTATTTATTTATTTACTTATTCATTCATAAGCACGTGCGACCGCATCACGCAGCCGTAATGAAAAACAAAACACAAATCATCATCTCTCTTAGTCCACCACCACTGCCTCGGTATCAGATAGTCAGTATATAGCCTACTACAGTATATTCAGCATCTCTATCACAGAGAAAAAAAGAGAAAAAAAGAGACGGACAGAGAGAGAGAGAGAGGAGGACAGAGAGAGAGAGAGAGAGAGAGAGAGAGGGAGAGAGAGAGAGAGAGCGCGTCCTTGCTGATTTCATCCACATGGTGTGTGTTTATGTTGTGATTAGTGTAGCCTACACCTCTGATCTTATACACAGGGTTTGAATAAATGTGAGTTTCTTTATTAGTTTATTAGTTGTTGTTTCTTAGATTGCGTAGGGGTTCTCAGTGTATCAGATCAATCCTGGTTAAGTATATTAGTAAACTCATTATTGGTCACTCTGAGCTCGGACCTCCGGGGAAACAGCTGTTTCCTCCGGGGAGAGGTTCGGCCTCTGGCGTCGCTGTTTCCTCCGTCCATGTCAAAGTATAAAATGACAAACTTGCAGCGCGCATCACCCGCCGCGCAGTTAAAGGTGAGGAGAGGAGCTCCTTTGATTGGTGAAGATCTGACTCGGCTGTGTCAAACCCACTCCACGCCTTTCTCTCCTCCTCCTGTCTCCCTTCCGCCCTCTCTCCTCCCTCTTTGCCGTTTGCGCCGGTGGGAGGGACGAGGGGAGGGATTGCGCTGGCGTAAGTCTGACTGCGCGGCCCACGAATCTTGCGAAATGGACCTGGGCCACACCCCGTTGGCGTGGCGAAGCTGCGCTGACGTTAGACTTCACCTGGTCGACGAAACTAGGGCCCTCTGGGTCGGGTGGATAAACCAAGCCTGCCTTCATTTCTTCCAACACATACAGTATTTTAGAGGTAGTCGCAGACACACTTACATAATGACTGTACAATTTGTTTATTTAATTATCTTCTCATCTCCTGTCTGAAATATGAGGCTTGATTCACTTGATGCTGAAATCAATAATAAGAATAATTAAAAGTCAAAAAACGAAATTCATACAAGAGTGGAAGAGTTCACAAACAGTTTGTCAACAATTTAAGATTCATAATTGAATGTAAATATCTTTATATGTATAATATGTTTCTTATTCAAATGGTAAGCAGATCACTAGCTTTGATTTCATCTGAGAGTGTTTATCTTTCATGTGTCCCTGAAAATGACAGGGTCCTAATCTAAAACCTTTGTTATTTTAGTTATTGTTTTCACCATACGGTATAAGTCAATTGATTATTATATAGGTTTTTTCATATGCTGACTTAACAATGATCAAAGTAAATAACAGCAAAGACACAGCAATATACATACTGTGGCATGGTACCACCAGAAGGAAGGAAGCTCTTAAAGACGGCTTCACCTGATAGCAGGCTTACCCTTTAAGCTGGTCAGCCTCTGGTGGCGCCCGTCTACAGTTATCTGGTGCTGTTGCTCCTTGTGACCCTTCCACAAGGGGAGAGGGAGCATTACATCAGTCTAGCTTAAGGCCACAGTAAGTGTGCATGTGTACGCTGAGTCAGTCTGACCTCATGCCGTACTTTCATCTGCCTGGTAGCAACCATGGCGCTGCCCTCCTCCCTTCGACCCCCCACACTCCCGTCCTCCTCTCCCACCTGATTGCTTTCTTCTTGGACTCCGAGGCTCCCATCTGTCAGCAATCATCAGCTCTTCAAACCCTGGACTGGTCCATTGTTCCCCAATTGGCCCCACCTGCCAGTAATCTTCCCCATAAGGCAGCAGCACTGGTTCCGAATCAGGTCCGCCATTTGTTTCCCCTTCGATGCTAATCACCTGTTTGTTGTGAAAGTCCCAGTACATGTCAGGAGACACTGTGCCGCTGGTTTTGGAGGTGAGATCAAACAACGTAATGATCTGGGCCATGATGGAGACTGCTTGAGTTGAACTGACTCCAACTTGACCAAGTGATCACAAAGATAGCCACTAAATGGCAGAAACAGCACTGCACAACTTTTCTTTTTTAACACAATAGCACCTGACATTTCTTTTACGTTTTATGTCACATGTCTGTATAGCAATAAACTAATCCAACAGCACTTTATTTTCAAATATTCAATATTGCCAGCTCTATGTCCAACTACACTGAAATAAACAAAAGAAAAAGTAAAGTTTCTGAAATAACTCAATGACTCAAATTAGAGTCAACAACTATTTATTTTTTCATCTATTTTGAATTGTTTTTCAACCACAAACTATGTAATTATTTGTATACATCAAGCTCAAAAATTATTTCTGTGATTTGTGGAAAATATTCTTAATGTCATAAAAAAGTGGCATATCTGACTCTTTATCTTATCACCATAATAAATTCACACACTTAAAGGTACCTGATGTAGTTATTTGCCCTTAAAAAAGAAAGAAAAGCACAGACAATTTATCAGTTTAATAAAGGTCTCTTAAAATCCTCCCCACGAGGAAAGACATGGTTTGCATACTGTTAAACTAGATGATTCCAGAGATTTAGTGGTTATTTCTGGGATCATTAGATATATTTAAAACCCTTTCTAGCAACCCTGTGATGAATTTGGAGTAATACATAAAATCAGTGGCAGACAATTCTGTTTGCCACAGTTATTCCACACTGGGAATTTTCAGAGGGCAAATCTCTTTTGTCCTTAAAAGGAACACTTCCAACTTTTTTATTTAGATTTATGTGCACAAATATACTGTAAGAAGCACAAAGCAATTTCAATACTGTGACTTTAACCTCAAATCCCCTAGGTATTGGCCTTGGATATCCCACTCGACTGAAAAAAGCATTAGAACAATGCTTTAAAAGGGTTATATCAGTAAATGAGAGCCATATAGACAGCCACAAGCTGCACCTCGGTGGTGCTTGTGGCTGTCTACATCATAGAAGAGGGGAAAGTTAAGTACACAGTTGTGATTTTAAGCTATGTCGTTTCGAAAGTGGGATATAAATCCTCTGCCTCTGAGTGTATAATGGTACATATGGAGGAAAGGCATTGTGGGGTAGCCTCAAATCTGGAATTGAGCTGGATGTTGTACAAATGTGACTGCTTAAAGCCAAACAATAAGACCTGGGATTTCCATGACAATGGCAGTGATTTACATCACTGTGATAAAGAAATTATATCAGTTACATCAAATTAACCAACCTAACACTATCATCCTGACGTTGTGCCCCTAACATGCATCTGTTTTTCTTTTTCTTCACTGGCATCACTCATTTCACATACTCTCTACCATGACATTGTTCTGCTCACAAACTTTGAAGTCCAGCCCATCTCTGAAGGTCCTGATTTTCCCACATTTTATAATAAAAACCTACTCATTTCTGTGCTTTGGTGAACATGGCCAGCATAATGCCAAACAAGTAAAGCCCCAAATAATGAGGAAAGTGTATTCGTAAAACTTGCTAAGCATCTGGGAGTGGTTGTGTAGGACGAGGCATCATCAAGGGGTATTTGGCATGGCTCATCTATGTTGGAAACAGATTCTTTCCAATATCCAGAACAAAAACAAAACAAAACAAGTGCAGCGGCAGTACTACAGGCTCACTGGGAAACACCACCATAAACAGTCGCCTCATGGAATTCAAATGGAAACTCTCCCCGTTACTGCTTGAAAATCTGCCCAGGACTCCCTTTTGCATGTGCATTAGCACATCAACCAGCACATAACCACTTACTGTTAAAATCATGACCAGAAAGGTCTTAGGGTTTTACAGGTACAGTGGTTTTGATTTGGAAAGTGGCAAATGCCACAGCAGGGAGAACCATTTCTTGAGAGGAAATTAACCTTGATCACATTCAAATGTTTTGGTAAATTAATTTTAACAGCTTAATGTGTGCTCAACTCCTTCGCTGAGGAGGATTAGGCAGACTTCAAGTATCCATAATGAAGTGGTGTCTGAGTTTTATCAGTTTAATAAAGGTCTCTTAAAATCCTCCCCATGAGGAAAGACATGGTTTGCATACTGTTAAACTAGATGATTCCAGAGATTTAGTGGTTATTTCTGGGATCATTAGATATATTTAAAACCCTTTCTAGCAACCCTGTGATGAATTTGGAGTAATACATAAAATCAGTGGCAGTCTATTATCTAGATAACACAAGACATGTGCTCTTAAGCTGCATTGATCCTTGAAGGTTTGTACCAGTGGTCTGTGAAAGAAAATGTGATGGTAGGGAATCAAGAAACATGCACATGTGGACGAGGGGAACATAATCTGTTGTCAGCAACTAAATACATCTACTGAGGCAGTTAACAATGCCTTGCTCAAGGGTAACCAGAAATAAGTTGTGATGGGCTACAGCCAATATGGTGCTCCACCCTCTACACTGATTTTGCTATTTTTTCCATGAAACTGATAGACGGCCTTGAAAGTAACAATATTTACAAAGTTACAAGCTGTCTTCTATCGCTATGACTTCTGCTCAGTGATCATGAAGACCAAGTGTTTTTTTCCCCTCTTTGTACCCTCCTGTGTGTCTATCATGCACAGTCTGTTTGTGAAAAATCAGAAATCTTGGCTGTAAATATCTGTTGTATAATCTATAGTTAATCACTGGAACTGTTTTCTTTTTCTTTTCTTTTTTTAGATGGTAATAGGTTCCATTCAGTAACTCAGTTAGCAGATGCCTGATGCTATGATATCCTGATATGTGTTGTTATTTTTTCAGGCACTGGTTGTTTTTTTCAGGCACTGGATCCAATCATTATCAAAGGATATTGCAGGGATAAATTCAAAAATGCTATTCATATCCATTTTGGAAAAAGCTTTCCTTGAAATTTATGAGTGTGGTTTATCTAAAACATAGTGGATCTGACTGCACAATGAGGTAAAGCACTAGAATCACTTAATGTTGCAATCATCTTTTTTTTTTACAATGATAGATGGCATTTTTTCCCCATGCAGGATATATAATTTAAAAGGAAATCTAATTTCCATGTATAAATCCCAGTGCTTCACAAATGACAAATGGAAATAACAAACTACTGCTGATTTGTTAGACAAATAGATAAAAAAAAAAAAAACTGATTTTAATTAATCAAATAAAATGGCACCTGTGTGCGTCATTACAAGACATGCTAATTCTCTGTCAACAAGTGAGATATTGCAATTGAAAGCTGCATAACAAAAGGCACCATGAGGCTGAAGCAGGGGAAGCACACAGATAACAACATAGGTCTTTGAAAGCGTTGTCCTATCCTGCAGTCTGCTCACACCCAGGACCTACTGACTTTGAGCTAAGAATGGTTGAATAATGAGCAGGAGGGTGGATCATCTTATTCAGTGCCTTTATCATGACCTACCATGCTGCAATCTTAAAGATACACACTTAACAAAGGGCTGGAGAAACCGAACCCCTGTCACACTGTGTCTGCTAATCACTTGTAGAAAAAACATCCCAAAATAGCCAGAGGCAAGAAGCTGGATGCATCTCACATTAAGCTGAGTAGATAAATACTGTTTACGGTATAATTATATCTGATCAACTGTATTGTCTGATTTTTGGCTTACACATAAAGTTTTGATTTTTTTCTGTCGTTCTACCTCACACTATTTATAGAAGCTTCATTTGTTTTAAGAGCTTCTTTGCTACACAGCCTCGTCCAGTCTCACAACAATCAGCTTTTTCCATGTGTTTTGCTCAAATTTCCGACACACTTTATGGTTACCCCTAATGACCTGATTATTTGTCTTCCCATATCAAAAACAGATTTCAACCCAACAAATTCTTTCCCTTGGAAGCCAAAGGGTGATTCCATTAAGGCTGCTTCTAATCTCAGATGGGTTATTAAGAAAGAAAGTGCTGGTATCAATTAAAAAGCACTACAGACTTCACACCAAGGGGAATGTGCTTTGATGTAGGTACCCATCACAAGGAACTTGTAACTAATTCCAATTCTTTATGTTGTTAAAATATCTCATGGTCTGTGGTAAGCGACCCAAGCCTGTAAGTGACTGTGACCTCTATTTCCACAAAATCTGCTGTATCCTGTATGTGTGTATGTTAAGAGACAATTCATCCCACATAAACACTGACATAGTTCACCACACTGGCAGCAGCAGGATACAAGTATTTCCGTGTGCTGCAACCAATGAACCAATAAAGACGCATGCATTTCTGAAGTCCTCCATAAAAGACATCAATTAAAAGCATGATTCATTATTTCCTCAATGCCACTGTTGCCCATTAAAGACAGGGATGGAGACAAAGAGGCCTCCACAGCTGGCGGGCAGCAAACTGATAAAACCAACATGGCAACCCAGAGCAGTGTCTCTAAGTCACCAGGCTCTACAATACATAGCAGCTCGAGTCAAGTCTTGTTGAAAGATCCATCAAAGGCTGCCAACTTCTATAGCCATTATGTGTATATTATTCACTGCTGACAAGGATATATAGGAAATCCTATACTGACTCTACCATGGGCATTCAGATTCATGTTGCAAAGTTGAATGGGGCGGTGGGAGAAATGTGAGTGTCAGAGTATTGTATGTGCTACTCACCAGGCTGTTTGATGAGCAAATTTTATACAGCTTTATAACAGAAAATCTTTATGTGGATCTGTACATCATCACAGAAAGGTCAGCGAGTTGGCTCAAACACTGTAAATTGAGCATTGAGAGGAAAACACTGAGTGGTTTCAGTTCTGGGCAATTTGATTTCCATGCAAATTTCAATTCCTTGCATGCAAATCATGAGTAACCCCTTGCTGGACTGAATTACAACAACTGTCTAACATGCAAACAAAGGGAAACAGAAACCATTTGCAGGGGAAAAACGGAATCCCCTGTTAAATGAACTAAACTGCTGACTATATAATAAATAAATGGCAGGTTAGGGCCAAACATTGCACGAAGGTGCTTGGAAAGAATGCTAACATTTAACAACCTGCATTGTGTGTGTGTGTCCCTTTTTTTTTATTTTTCACCGCAGCCTTCCCCTATTGTACTGTATACGAGTGCCACTGGAACATGTACTGTAAACACAGAGCAGTGGACGCTTCTCAAATGCCACCAGACCTGGAGCTATACTCTCCAATTCCTTCAAAGTACTCATGGGCTTGCAAGGAGGGGTTGTTTTTCAGCACCAGAAGTGGAAAATCCAAGGAGGCACCCCTTGTCGAGTAATGAGCAAAGTTCAGTTGTGTATTTTGGGGGGCTGCTGGGAATGAGTAGTGAGGTGAGGGAATCCCCAAGTGCTTTTGGAATGGGAAAGCTTCCCAAGATGCTATTTCAGTCATGGTATCATTTAAGACATGTCCAAACTTCCTAATTGTGATCATAAGGGGAGGTTCTTGTCAAAAACTGCATTATACAGTATGTTAGAGAATGCCAATAAAATGATGGACCTCCCCATATACAAAATATAAAAAAACATTGTTAAAGACATATAGAATTTCAAATGATTCAATTTTAGTAATATTACTATTTCTTTTAAACAAACAGAAGAAGTTAGGAGATAACCTTTGCACGTTCCGTCATCCTGCAGTCATCCTAACATGACGTGACTTTTTTTTTTTTAAATCACTTGATGTTCCCAAGTGTGGCCAGCCTGGTGGACCTGACATTAATGCTCGCTCACACCTGGGACTCTCTACTCCAGAGACCATCGGACAGAGGGGGGTCGTGGCCAGCCTGACCGATCGGTCAGGTCTGCCAGGCTGGCCACACCTGGGAACATCAGCTGTCAGCTGATGCTTCTGAGGAAGACTGCAAGTTGACAGTCAAAACATGTAAAGATAATACCCTAACTTCTGTTGTCCATTTTAAAGAAACGGTAATTAGTAATAGAAAAAAGACAAAATGAGCATTTGCAAGCCAATTCAATTTCGGGCTTGAACAGTAGACTGCAATGACACAGGCACCAAATAAAGAACTTGCTCATGACCACAGAGAGCAAATATAACCTACATACTGCCAAGCTCAGGGTTGAATCAAACACCTTGCCACAGCGGAAACTTGATACCTCGACATCACCTAGACATGTCATCACCTGTTAGTATCCATATCTAAAATACACATTTTGTATAATTTAGCTTCCTTTGTCATTGTTTCTGCCTTGTGAGTTGGGTAATATTTTCTTATGATAAAAAGCTGAATGTAACAGAGGGCAGGTAATGTGAGGAAAACCTGGGTGTGATTATGACTCAGCCCTAAAATAGATCTGTTACCTGGAAATGAATGAAATACATACTGAGAAATATGTTGATTCCATATGTGAAGGAAATAGATTTCACATACGTGCCTTGTTCGTTTACTATATTTCAACTCAGACAATCTACCTCAGGGTCCAATGAAATATATGTAATCACTGTGGACTGCGGCACTACCCTGTATAACCGGGGAATGGTACTTGTGAAAGCTGACAGGTTTGATTTCCCAATGATGAATGTGACCTAATTTCAGCTAATATTTTATTGGTTCTATTAAAATGAACACCCCCATGGAAAATGACTATCACAGCAAACACAAAATGTCAAACAAGTATCCAACAATCCTGCAGCCCTAGTGACATGTGTTGGTGTAATAATGACACTATCACCAGAGTGCAAAGTGGGGCTGGTTCTTGTTGATTTAGAAGTAATCATGTCTGCTTTATCAATTAACAGTGTTAGGTGGATACTTTATGTAAAAAAAAAAAATGAAATAAATGACTAAAAAGGTACAAGTGTTCTCACAAAAATTATAGCAAAAAATACTTTTTGGTACAGTAAGAAACATCCAGTCACAAGGCTTAAAAGTCTGGCATGTGCACTGCTAATGGCTAGTAAAAGCTTAATTCTGGCTTAATTCTAGAAGATTTGGTCCCATACCACAGAGATAAAGGAATTATATGTTCACAAAATTATAATTTAAATTGTATACAATTATATCTCAAACAAACAGAAATAAGAGCATACACACGCCCATGCACGTGCACACCCACACACTATCTATCAGACCCGTTTAAAGCCTGTTTGCGTTCAAGTGAAAAGCAGCCACAGGGAGCACTACCTGAGAATTAAGTGAAGGCAGATTGGAAGCCTGACGAGAAATTTCCTACTTCGAAGGTTGTATGGAACAAATTACTGCGTCCTGTAATGCCTGCAGATCCTGAAGATATTCTAAGACTTGGTCTGATGAGGTTCTTGGATCACTCACATGACGCAGACAAGCATACTGGATTGACCAGTCTGCATGTTCCCTTTGCACTTCTGGTAACCAATCACAAACATGGAACACGCAGCACCCAGGCACACAAAAAACACATACAAATCACATAAACGGAGGCAGTCAGTTTTGCATGAGTCATCATTGCACGAATCCATAGGGAAATCTCTGTGAATCAGCACTCATTTTCCTATCAGCGTTAATAATGTACTCACCACTAACAGTTCAGTCTTACTGAAGTTCCCAGTGGTAAGTGGCTCAACATGCCTCCAATGTTTTGGTGTCTGAGGTCACATCCTTAAAGGAATTAAAGGCAGGCCCATACCCCCAATTCCACATTTAAATGCACTGATCTCACTTAGCCAAAGGCAAGTTTACAAGCTCGTGACAGAAAATGGCACACAATTTCACCTTTTTTCTTTGGTAAAATAGTGATCAGAAAAGTGTTTTGGGCCACAGGTGCAACAGCTGCCGATAAAAGGGCCATGGCAGCATATGTGACATATGCCACTAGTAACTAGAATTAAAATCCACCAATTGAAAGCTGTATAAATTAAAAACAGTTCACTACTCAATCAGATGTTGTCACAGAGGATGCGACAATTGTGAACTTTGAATATAGAATTGCATGAATAACATTAAATCTTGCTTACCCATATCATATTGACCAAGATTAAACTGGGTAAGTGAGCCAAATCTCATGTGGAAAAATGTAGGTGTGAAAAACAGGGAAATTAAACACCCCTTCCTTCATCAACACCTGAAAAAAATGGGATGACCTATCTTTAATTGAGTGATTGTAAACTTTCTGTAAGTGGTTTTGATGCATGGCATTGCCTCAGCTAAATGAAGCTTAGAGGAAACCTTTTGATGTTTCATTCTGCTGTATCTGCTGTAGGGGTTTTCTTAGGCTATTACGTGGTCGGATCCTCACACGTCATCCCCTGCTTTTCCAAATTTCCTTTCCTCTCACGGCTGCATGTGCATTAGACAGACAGTAATTTGTGTGAATTGCTCAGTAATTAGGCCTATCTCTTATAATGCAACAGTCGCCGACAGCTGTGTCTTGTTCCAAAGCTAGAGACTGGACCCTTTGAGACAATCATTTTTCAAATCAGGTAATAAGAGCAATTAGCCACATTGGACCTAATTACCTGCTGTCGTTTAGCCTAATGATATTACTTACAAACACTCTTTAAAGGAAGACAGAGCTACTTACAAAGCCTCCGACAACGGTGTTTAGGCCAACAAATGAGAGTACTCCAGCTGTTCAACAGACTTTGGTGCTCATGGTTTTAAAATACCTCTGCCAGATTTACAATAGCATCAATAGCAGCTGCATTGTATGCCCACAAATGTGACAATGACATATTTTGAAGGGGAATGACTGCATATAAGTATTCTTGTTGCTGTCCATTAATTGATGACCAGCCTACACAAGTAAAGACAGAGGCAAGCTAGCTTAAGTTGTCTTGTCTATAAAAATTTGCTTTGATTTTACTGTCTAATTATATTTAACGCCACAGGCAACACAGGTCACATTTCATTTGTCTCTCAGCAAAGACAAACAGGGAATCTGTATAGTTCTATCCAAATGGTAGATATTTGAGATGGCATGTTGTAGTGTTAAAGCTTGGAAAAAGGTGGGATTCAGCGTTCAGCTGAGCCAGAGTTCTGCCCAACCGAAATGTAGGGCATAAACACTGTTTAATTTATCAGTCACACTGCTGTGGAGCAGTTGACTAAGACTAGGTGTATGCCAGGCTACATTCTCAGCCTCTCTTCATCTGTTAACTAAATGATAAACACAAAGCACTGTGGAAAGTGTTTGGACAGGCACGGACCATGTCATGTCAAGAGTCTTTCTGTCAAGAATTTCTAGCCACATTTTAACATCAGTAGACAACTGATAGTTCATCATTTATGTAAATGACTTAGCACAACCTTTACTTTTTCAAAATGTTCTCTCAGTATAGGCTCTATGCACAGCTCCACTACTTCCTGAGCTTAATTCTGCTCCTTTGTTTCCTGTTTTACATTATTGGACAAACTGATTAATCCAGGTGTGTCTGAGTAGTCACAACACACCTGGATTAATCAGTTTGTCCAATAATGTCAAGATGGAAGTAAAACCTGTAAAGAAGAGTTTACATGTTTTCACTGCAAAGGACATGCAGACAAAGCAAGCATCTCCTTGTGATTTCCGTGAATATCAAGATGCCAAAACTTTTAACCTGAAGATCTTTAGTTTATTTTCTGGGCCAAGCATATGTTCCTCTTTCAAGTGACTTCACTCATGGTGGTCCCCTTTACTCAAAGCCCTACACAGTCTATATGTTTTTGCAGTGATAGCTCCCTGCAGTCCTCTCCTTCTTTGAACACTAATTGCCTGAGAAGTGCAGAGTCAGTTGAAAAACAAAAATAAAATCAGTCTTTTGAACAAGCCTGAAGAAGTCTCACACTTGTAAAGATATGAAAGCGCACAACAAGTGAAAACAATACTGGGCCTGCTGCCAGCTCAGGACGGGTGTTTTAACTAATCATTATGAGGGCAGTTTAGCTTGTTATCATCCTTTAATCTAAAAGGGACTTGCTAGTACAGGAGGTCTTGTTACCATAATCTAGTGAGAAAAGACCCTTGCCAGACTTTCCCCCTTTTTTTATCAGGCCTGTAATTTACTCTGAACTCTTGGTACTTGAGAGCACTGGTCACTACACTCTAAAAAATTGGGGAAGAAATCAGCAAAACTGGAATAAGAGTTCCTTGTCATTACAAAAGGGCCACAAAGTGGTGATTGAAGGGCCTGCTTAGAGGGTCTTCAGAGAACTCCATACTTTGTACAGTATGTTAGATGGGAAATGTTTAAGTGCTTATTGGTTTTCTTTTAAGAAAGCCTTACTGAGTCATTATTTTTTAGAGTGCAGGTTGCCCACTGACAACAGTGAAAAAGGGAGGGCATGGAAGTAATTACTGAGACCTTTTTTTATTTCAAAGTACCCCATCACACTATCACAATACTTACTGAAAGGCTTTATCATTAAGAGGTCAGGGGGTTTAAGACTGTTATTGCACTTATGTTTTACTCAGTCCATTTCTTATTCGATGTATTCATTAGCAGATGGCTGAGAATATTTGCTCTCCTCCACCAGTGCCCTGCTTTAAATGCACCCAGTTACACATAAGATTTTGTCACAAGCTGATTATCATTATCAAAAGTTCAGTGTGTTGTGTGTTTTAGGGAGAATTAATTTCTCAATTTAAAATAGACCATGTGCCTTGACAATGTATCTTAATTGAAATTCAAAGATGTTTTTTTTTCTAAGCTGCCTCAATCAGCTTTGACCTTTTGACTGTAGTTCTGTTTGTTTGTTCCACTTAGTCCTCACATGATTTGTTATTTGTGTAATGGATTTTTCCTTTTAGTTTTGCCAACGGCGATAAATCGTTCATATGGTTGGAAATTCAGTGCTCTCTTATTCTGTGATTAAAATTGTTAGATATGACAACAGAATCAATGAGCACAAGAATGGAAACCAAACAGCAGACTGCAAAAAAACTTGGGTGAAGTTTACCATCTGCCCCTCATTTTGCTGTGCTGTTTTGAAATTCACTGATAAATTTAGCAAGCCCTATGTATGGACTCCTTTAGATCCAAACATATTATATGATTAGAAAGCAATATTTATTCCGTGGCAAAGGACCCTGGAACATGATCCAGATATGCTGTGAAATATCTAATTTGTTCTTCAAGTGATCACAGGGAGGTGTACGAGAGGCATCCTGGTCATATGTTTGAATCACCTTATTCGGCTTCTTCTATCTGATATCTTAGCCACTCACTGAGGCAGACACCCTGTGCAGGAAGATAATTTTGGAATATTAGCTTCTGCTTATGAGCACTTTCTTTTCAGGTTCACCTACCTCTTCCCTGACAGCCTACATCAGGACACATCCATGCCCACACAATCCACAATTTATAACTTAATACTTCTCCATTACTGCAGGTTTTATCATCGCCATCTCCATGGTTGCTTTCTCTTCAGTTTGATTCAATATGAATTTATCTTTCTCAATTTCCATGACAAAGAAATCTGGAATATCAACAGAATGATGTACTGCAAAAGGGACAAATCATCGGGCAATAAACGTAACATTTCACATCATTTCAGCTGATGTCACATTTTCACAGTCATGTGACTTTAATTGCTAAAGTTTAGTCTGAGTAAATCAGTTGCCTAGTGAATCAACAGTCTTACCTGTATTTCATAATGATTTGTTTAGGCACTGTATGTATCAGCTGTCACAGTTGTTTACGATATCCAATTAGATTTGTATGCTGATGAAATTTGGGATTATGACAAGATCCAAGATTTTGTCAATTCAACCAATGTACTAGACCAGTGTTTCCCATACATTAATTTAAAATTAAATTATTTCCACCATGAATAGATTTTTCTGTTTTTGGCTCGACCAACGCAATATTGTTACGTTCATTCACCTCTGCATAGCGTTCTTTCTCTGTTATTGTCGTTCACACATACACACAGACAAGCAAGCATATATGACAGTGGTGCATGGTTAAACCAAAACTCAAAAAACAACCCACACACACACACCCCAAACCATAAGGTGAAAACAGAGCATTTGCACTTTATTCACCACCTAACATAACACCACATTATTTCCAAGACCGAACTACTCCATAAATAAAAGTTGCCAATGCAGATGTGTTTAATATTCCGCCTTTCTTGAGACATAACCCTGGGTGCCCACATTCACTTTTGAATATACAGTACATGCTAGATATATACATATAAGGACTTATTATTATATATATTATCTGAACTTGAATTGTACCTTCTGTACCATCAGGCCACACCATCTACCAATGAGAAAAAATATTGAAAAATGCATTTTATTACTTTCCATCCTTAAAAAGCAACATGTGAATAGCTCTTTTTGAATGTACCTTTCAACATTTATCAGGTCAGAGTGACCATAACAGATATGGGTGATTTTATTATGTTCAGATGGAAGCATTTCTCTTCTCATGCCTACATCTAGACATAAAAGCAGTGATACCGTGCTTCAACTTTAAATCACAGGTGACACTTTGGAAGCCATTACAACTCTAAGCTTTGCCAATCTCCACTGATTAATGAGAGCACAAAGGCATTTTTTTTCTTATAATACAAATGGTAATGTCTCCAACTGTTGTAACTTGTGAGCTTTTTAAGGCAGAGTTAGAAGGTAACTCAACAGTAGTCAAATAATTCCAGTAAACTGATACTCTAATCTGACATCTTTTTAAATGAATGCCTTACTAATAATATAGCAGGTGCTTGTATTGTAATGCAGCCAACATGATGGCTGCTTACATGGTAAGACTATGACCATCATTCTAGCTCACTTTTACAGACATCTGAGGTCACTCTGTCATCAAATGCTGAATGTCCGTACAGAATGAGGGCTTGGGTTTACCGGTCATCATGCACATCACCAAAAAAGCCGTGATAAACTCTTTCTTAACCACACAGACACATTTCCTTCTGTAATGACAGTGGGTGACCAAAAGATGTGGCCCCTTTAGTGTCAAGCACTACTCAGGCCTCAGTAAAAATAGCACTTTAACCTTTCTTCCAGTTTTGTGGGGAAGGAAACGGGCAGTATTCACCTAATGGCAAGCGCAGAGACTGTCGTCATGGGAATATGAGCAGGGAATTTGTGTCACCATTCCCTTCCTGTTGGCCAGGCCAACAGCAGACCTTCAATCCTAAGATAAGAACTCTAACCAGCCCCAGTTTGACTTTATTGCTACAACCTAATGCAAAAATCAAAACACTTCATAAGCTGGACCATTGCTTGCTTGTGGTACCCAGGCAGCTGGCCATTTCTCCTCTACCCATCGCATCAACAGCAAGTGACAGGAACGGAAGCATCGAAGGAAATTCCTGGAAGGTTCGCCAAGGGGAGAGCCTCAGTCTGTTTTATATTACAGACGTCTCCTATGTTTTGGCCATTGACAACAGCCAATGGAAGATGAAACAAATAATGATTTGGGACTCCAAAACAAAGTGGGTCTACCCAAAGCCACACCTCCGTTAGTTCCATGGTGAGCCGGAGGTTTGATTATCTCATAGGTTTACGTTTGCTGTAGAAGTATACCACATTTGAGCCACATTGGTGAGTCATTAGTTACTCAGTAGATGGCAGAAATGGTAACCATAAACAGAGGCGCGCTGTTTGGGTTGGGTTGGCGCATTGTGTTCTTTCGTCAATGCTCCAAAATAACTGTACACAAATACTTACTTGATTGATCAGTTTAGACATGTTTGCCATTCTTGTGCACATTGAATAGTGACAATAACAACAAAGAAAAAAATATTTGGAAACATATTGTACCCATCAAGAAAGCTTCCACATACTGTATATGTATTTAAACACTAAATGTGGAGAATGGACGTAATAGTACAATGTTGTAAAGTGCATGGGCCTTGTACATGAAAAAATAAATGTGTGGTAGAGATTTTGCCATTTTCCAATATTATGCCTGTGGTAGGACAAGATAAATGTCAAACAGATTATTGGTTGATTTACTAAAGATGTAGAAGAGTTTGCCTTTAAATGCTCAAACTTTGCTACTCTGTGCAGGATCAACAGTATAGGAATTACTTCTTTTGTCAGACCGCCACCTCTGGCTCATTCCCAGTGGAGCACATTACATCAACAGGCAGGGCAGATCTTGATTTTGAGTGACCAGGGTTAACTTTCGAAGTAAAACTGAAATCTGGATTTGAGATTACAAGGGGAGTGTCCCTCTCTATGTCTGCGTGCAAATCTCTAGAGGACAAATGGCTTCCAAAAGGGAAAATCTGATCAGATCATCAACTTTGACTGGTTGCATCATAAGCATTGAGACATTGGAGAATCATTCATATATTTACTTCCTGTGGCTTAATGAAAATTGCATTACATGTACAGTATACTGGACATATTCTAGTTTTTGCTCCTATCCATTAATTTAGCTGTTAAAGCAGAAGTAAGTGGTCCGGTCGTTTTCGCTAATGCTGCGTTCCAGGCAGGCTTTTGAAATCGTAAATTACAGCTTCAAGTCACAACTTACGACTTTGTAGCGTTCCAGGCAACCCACTCGTGTTTTTCCGACCTGTTTTACCTGTGAAAGTCACTATAACGGCCACTCGTAACTTCCGACCGGTGAACTCGTACCAGATCGAACTGGTACGACTTCACGGTCGGAAAAATACGAGTTTCCTTGAACGCACCATAACAGTCCTCGTCCCTACGTCGCCACATTCACGGCGTCCCTTGGCTGCACACACAGCCCTGCATGCCGTTCTCTCTCCTCATTGGATAAAAACTGTAGGATACGATAAATGTTTTCTCCTCGGCTCAGAGCAGAGCAGAGTGACTGACAGACCCGTGTTTCAGGTTAACTATTTAAGACTTATATTAACACAAATATATCACTTACTTCTGCTTTAATGCAAAGTTCAACAATCACATTTTACAGCCACAGATATAAATTCAAGTTGATAAGATGCAAGAAAAGTACACGTAATTAACATTTTCAAACACATTTTCAATAATATGAACAACAATCAGTACAATTTAATGCAACTACAATGGCAGCAGACTGATATTCCCTCACAACACAATCAGAAGAGTGAAAAACCAAAAAGTCTGAGTTAAGTTTTAAGTGGCTGGTGAATGTTGCCCAATGTGGTCTGCCGCATGTGTTTTAATGTGGAGCTCTGAGGTCGAGAACAGCACACCTGGGACATAGCACACACACTGCTAGAGGAAGTGGTCCTCCGCCAAAGAAAGCAATAGAAATTTCCAGCTAATTCACCAGTCTGTTGAGACCCCCCCTCCAAATCCCCTATTTAAATCCTTTCCTTTGTAAAGGATAAAAACAGTTTTCCTAATTTGGTATGTCTTTGATATTATACAAAATAAAATGTATGCAGTATAGGGATGCACATTTTGAAAAAAAAAATTCAGACCAATAAGGTGTTCATTAACCGATATATAACCATTAAAGGAACATGAGGCAGGATTTGTGAAGATATACACATGCGTTTTAAGCTTTTTAATAGTAATGGGTGATGAAGTGCTCAAAACCAAAAATAATGAGCCCACTCACGTATCTTTCCGTTGCCTTGAACAGGCTGTGTGCTGCATAATGCGCTGCAATTGTGTGTCTGAATTCCCTGCGCTGTCCTGTGGATGTGACGTCAAATGACGCTGCATGCGCGTCCTCGACAGCTTTGGCCTGCGACCAGCGGCGGATGTCTTGCAGCCTAAACAGTCATGTGAGCAGCGAGTAAAGAAATAACATCACTTTCTTAAGTTTTCATATTTTTCATGCAAGAAAGTGACAGTTTAGATTCCCAATCTGTGGTCAGTTTATCAAATAACGCCTGTAAGTAGATTTGCTCTGATGTTTTCGAAGAAGTGCAGAGCCACTGTGGGAGCAGCCAAGTGGCACTAGCCATCACAGAGGCAGCAGCCGGGGAGCTGAGCTCATCGGCCGGGCCAACCTCCGTCCTCATCCCGGGGGAGAAAATGAGAGTAACTTACCCACAGGTTTTTAGAGGTTTACCGCCGGCTGGTTAAATTATTTTTAGAAGATAAATGCTGGTCTTGTTGATGAAATCTAACAATTGTGGCAGTCGCATTAGTTTATTTGAATGCAAAGTGAAGCTTCAGGTGTGTGTTGGACAGAAGAGCAGCGCTACCTTGGGGCTCTGTACATTCAAAAATCCCCTCATTTACGTCAATAAATAAATAAATGTTTTAAAATGAGCTGATCAATTCATCCATGGTCAGTTTATCCAAGTAATGCCTGTAAGGAAATTTGCTCTGACGTTTTCGGAGAAGTACAGAGCCACTGTGGGAGCAGCCGAGCGGCACTACGGCTCTTAACAGAGAGATGTGTGCTGACCTGATGCCCAGGCGGTCAACCTCCGGTTGTTGCGGTAAATTGAGCACTGTACAATTAGCGCAGTATAGCGCATTTACCATTTATTAGTGGCCAAATGCGACCTATCCATGCGCCCGTGTCTGTATGTGTATGTGTGTGTGTGTGTGTACGTGCGGTGCAGCCGCACGCACGTGAGAGAGACGGTAGGTGGAGGCGCTGACTGGCAGAGATGAGAGATGTTTTTTTTTCCTGTGAGAGACTGTGGCGGGCCCAAGCGAGACTGTGGCAGCTAATTAATGGGGAACACTGGTATAGTATGCCGTTTCCAATACAGCCACAATGTCACAGCATCAGCTGCACTGCTGTGGAGAGTTAATGCGCGCTCCCACACCAGCTTGGCTGATGGCTGCAGTTACCCTAACAGCCTCAATGAGTCTTATTCCTTGATCCTGCCTCAAGTTCCTTTAACTGATAAGAATAAAATGCTCTATTCTGTGTCTTCTGTGACTGGGCTTGTACTGATTGGAAACCTGATCTTCTGACGATTGAGAGGACGATCAAGTTGATCAACGATGGGTTTTTTTTCTTGACAATGTTATAAAACATCAAAACCCTAACCCAGTGTGTAGCTGTGGATATCACAACATGTCAGTCTGATTTTGAAGGAATAATCACTTCCTTGCTGTCTCTCATAAGTAGGGATCTGCTCGTCTTTGTAAGTTCTAAGTTGTCAAATAAGCCACATGGGTTATGACAAAGAGAAATCCTTTTGGCTGTCACACTGCATTGCATTTGCTTTTTTAAGTGTTTCTGGACCGCATCTTAAAACCACCTACGACTGTGGGTGAAGTTGGATCACATGCAATTTATGTCTATATTTTATGTCTAAAAATAGCCGCATCCTGTATAACTTGTCATAGCGCATAGGATGTCATAAAACATATAGTACGTCATTAGTTATACAAGCAGGAAGAATACTGTTTAAGTGATCAAGTTCATTAAATAGGTCGATTAATGTTAACATTTACAGTGCAAGACTGCAATTGTGTACTGTAATGTTTAAAGGCAGAAAAAAAACTAGGCAGCATCTGCAACTTAGATCGAATAATGACCATTATGATGTGATTTGCAAACCCTCCATTTCATTGTTTTTCCAATATTCAGTGTCAAGCCACAGAAGTAGAATGGACTCCAAGTGAATACTGGCTATTATGTTGCATTCACAGGAAGGGGAGGAAAAAAATTATGTCTCCTTGGCTTATCTCATGGAGTCAAAAATCACCACAGGCAGGTTAGTTAGAGCTTCACCCCTCCCTCTGATTCCATTAAAATATCTCATCTCTCAGACAGATTCTATCTTGAATCGTCCAGTTTGTCATGCCAGTGCCTGCACCCATTTCCACATGTAGCAACTGGACGAGTAATAACATTCATCTATTACGACACAACCCCACAGGTTGAATTCCGCCTGAGTGTCCAATAAAATTACTATTCAGTTTTTTTATAGATTATATCTGTGCAGGCCATTGCTTTTAATGACAAGTGTTTTGTTTTTATGGTTTGGTTGCATTTTGAAGCCTATCGAACCTTTGTTATTGTCTATAATACATCAGTTTAGTATTCAGCTTCATTTCTCCAAGCAAAATTCTGTAATGGAGAGACTGTTGATATGGATTTTATTTCTTCTGAAATGTGGTTTGTGTATGTGACAATTTGTATAACTTTTTCAGTGGTTTGACATGTGGACGAGCCCAAAAATGAAACAACATGTACACTGCTCATGGGAGGTGTTTGGTTTGACACAATTAAATCATTTGGAATGGCTGGACCAGTCATGCTTACAATGTTAAAGTCAAAGTCAGAGCACAAGAAGTTTTTTTCTTTTTCTTTTTCCTTTTACAGTTTGTATTTTAGTGATGACCAAAGTCTTACTCCAATCGGCCAAATCAACAGTGCTACTCAATTTCTTATCTTTAAGTTGAAGACAAACAAGGTGGGACAAGGGGAGGAAACAAGTTATTCTTTTGGGTGGGAGTTATCAAAGAGGACCAGTGTCCTCCACCTCCTCCTCATTGTTTGGGTTCCTGATGTGTAAGGATTGGTGGAGTTTTTCCTGTCCTGTATCTTTTAAGGGAAACCACACTGATTTCCTTTTACTCAGGCATTAGTCAGCAGACTGATTAAGGGCTTCTAGAGGATCCCAGAAACACTCTTAACATTAATAATTACAATGCCTAAAATTATCAGAAGGCCATGGTAGCTTGGCAAGCTGAATCCCAAACAAGGACTATAAACTAATAATAACATTGTTTGCTGCTTCTAAGACAATAAATGGGACTGGTATTTATAAAGTCTGAAACTGGAAATCACATTTAATTTAAAACATGACCTTAATAGATAAACACAGCTGTTTCCTCTGAAACAAAACAATCAAATCCTTGGACAGAATGAGTATGATAAAATATTCAGCTATAGGGTTTACTGTACAGGAAGCTGGTCATGCTGACATTTCCCTCCACTTGTACTTTATTTAAGATTTCACAGGAACACATGTTATGTCATGGCCTTTGTTTCTGGAATCAAATCCTTGCCACTCCCAATGAGAAAGCACTTACTTATCTTTGAGTCGAATACCTCGTCACTTTCCGGGCATTTTTTGTGGAAAGACCACTATGTCATTTCCCCACAATCTATGTGATTCATTTGAAGTGGTATTTTTGTTATCAAAACACTACTATTAGATACTGCACAAATATTAATTCAATTTGGTTTATCACGTACTGTATCATTGCAAAAGCTCACATAGATTTCTATAAATTTCTAGTGTTTATATTAAATCCTACAGTCCTACAGTAACTGTTGCATCTAGGGAATTTCTGCTTGTCTGATTGAAATAACGCTTTAGAGTTAGAGCACTTTGTTACAGATGTCAATATATTTTCAGTAGAGCAGCTTGAACACCAATGCAATTAATGTTGCATTGACTTTGATCAAAAGAAGACAACTGTCTTTACACAACAAATTTGACTCCACTCTTATGTAGTTATTCATAGGGCTGTACCAATAACCTCAGAATTGAAATATCACATTACAGACAAGCCAACCACAGTGCATGGTAAGCAACTGTCACAACTTCGGGTTTTTTTTTCTTTTCTGAGGCTTAAATAATTTGTGAAGCCTCAAGAAGATCAAGAATGTATTTTCTTTGCAAAGCAAAATGAAAAAAAAAAAACTGGCCAACTACTTTATATGGCCAAAACCTTAGTTAATTGTAGAGCATTGCATCGATTTGATCAACCCCTACTTTCATGTTTATTTTCTCGCTCCCTCTCACAAACATACTGTTATCTGTCAGTTGAATTGGCTAAATAACAACATATTTAAGTGCATCAAGGAAGTGAGATCTTATCACAAGTGGTCACTCAAAATGCTTATGGAATTGCATATAAATGCATTCAATTCAGGTATGAATTGACAGGCTTAGAGTTGTCCACTTGTGAATATGAAACTCACAATAAAAAGCAAATCTGATTTTAAGATTCTGCAACCAAAGCACAACAGCAATGGAAACAGCGCTACAGTGCTACAGCACTGGTGCACAGTCCTAGCAGCTTAAAGTAAAAAAAAAAATGTCAAGAATGATGTGTTATGCGAGCTGTCCCCCAAATAGTCGACCAAGCACTGGTCGACCAAAAAGTAATTTATTATTATCATTATGATTAGTCGTAGGAAAAAAAAAAAAGGAAAAAGAAAGCCAGCAGCAACACTGGTTTTGAGACAGTTAAAGCAGAAGTAAGCGGAATGTTTGTGTTAATATAAGTCTTAAATAGTTATATCTTCCGACGGCAATCACTTACATAGACTGTTTGGTCTGAAACACGGGTCTGTCAGTCACTCTGCTCTGCTGTAAGCCAAGGAGAAAACTTTCCTTGTATCCTACAACCTTTATCCAATGAGGAGAGAGAATGGCATAAAGGGGCGGTCCTCTGTGTGTGTGCAGCCAAGGGATGCGCGTGAATGTGGTGACGTAGGGACGAGGGCGGGGACTGCTAACTCCATCAGCTGACAAGAAGTTAGCCAAAACGACCAGATCACTTACAAGTTCATAAGCTGTGTGATGTGTGTGTGACTATGGCGGGATGTGTCTGACAGGGGATGTGGGGGATTAGTCGACTAATTGCCATAAATGACGACTATTGGTCGACCAAGAAAATCTTTGGTCAGGGGCAGCCCTAGTTATGCTCAACATACTACTGTAGGGATGGAATGGTTTATGAAAACCATCCGAACCCAATGGTTCGACTGTCTCAGCTCGGTTCACGTGTGTTGCGTTTGGTTCATAGGCGTGCACTGCTCCTTTTTCTCATTTACTCCAGCACGACCTGTGTTGCAGCAGGAGGAGGGGGTGACTGACACCACAATAATAATAGTTTTTAGACACTATGGCAGGCCCAAACGAGACTGTGGTGGGACCATAGACTGTAAAAAGAATGGACGTAGCACCCGTGACGTCACCCATTGGTTTGGGGGAGTCTGTTTTGTGCCGCTACTACGGGGTTTGAGCTGCGCCATGTTGGATTCTACTTGCCATATTTGGAGAGGTGCGGCGGTTGGCCGGCCGAGAACCCGCCCACTGGCCTCGAAGCAGCGGTCTCCGGACCTGTCACTCAACGTTTCCGCGCCCTAATTGGTCAGAATTTTAAACCTAATAATAGTAAAACGGTAGAGTTTTAAAAAAAATTCACCCCCCTCAGAGTGTGTGCGGGGATAGAAACTATCGGTTGAGACCAAAAAAATAAAATGTACCAGGCTGTAAATATGTTTTTTTAAGCTGTAAAGTCGGCTATTTTAACATGGGGCTCAATTGGAGTTGCTCCCTTCTGGAGCCAGCCCCCAGCGACAGCCGAGGGGATTGCAGTTTTTTGAACGCGGAAGTGAGCTTCACTTCTCAGACCGACAACTGCCCCCTTGGGTGGGATGCCTATTCCTATGGAGCCAATGCTTCACTTTATGTTATTGGTAAATAATGTGGTTGTAAAAATAGTAAAGTTAAATTATTCTGTGTGCACTAATTCAAGGGTCAGAGCTTTAAAATACATTTTTACTTTTATATTTTGTAAGATACAATTTTTTGTAAGAACCACAATTGATAAAGGTTATACTGTATATTTCAGTGAATAACTAATTGTTCTGTTAAATATAACTTTCTTTGCCCAATAAATTAAAAGCATGTTGGAACTAGCAATGTCTCCTCTCTTGCAGCCAGGATCTCACCTACTTTTAATCTAAGACTGTCACAGTGTTTTATCAAATGTCAGACTGGCTTATTCTTTCAGTTTTAACCTGAATATAGGCTACAAGACATATTTGATTTTCCCAACGATCAACATATACTGAACCGAACCGAAAACCGTGACCACAAAACCGTGATGCGAACCGAAACTAACTGTGGATTTGTGAACCGTTCCACCCCTACAACGAAGTGAATACTTCTAAGTACAGTATTATACTGCTCTTAACTTAATGTATGCAATCATTTTGTAAAGTAGCAGGAAGTTTTTCAAGTGAGAATAATGTTGAGGAGAATAGCTCAAACTATGCAATGATTTCAAGTGAAATAAAGTCCCCTCAAATGTATCATGAGAATGTATAGCCAAAACAGCCATTATGTTCTGCAGTACATATTAGTAGTTATAACTTATCATGGTAAATAAAATGCCACTGCATGCAATTTCTGCAAGTTCAAAGTCACTGACAAAGTGACTAATGAATTCTTAAGCGGATAGTGAGGAATAATATTTCTCAACACACTCACACATACGTACACCCTTCATGCTTCCCAACCATACTATCACTACCATCACTGTATGTATGTGTGTGTGCATGCGTGCGCGCGTGGGTATACAGTAGGAGGGGGTTGAACACAAGCATAATTGGAGTGGAGTTGAGTACAGTTCTCTGAAGCACATTACCACAGAGCCCACAGTGTACCATGGTTCCACAGAGGGCAACACAGCTGCACAAAAACAGGTATATGGAAAACCAAGCTGACAGAAAACAGAGACGTCTGAACAGAACAACATGGAGGGGCGACGGGTGGGAGGAGTGTCTCTCCATGAGCAGGGACCACCAAAAAACGGATTCAGAGTATCCAGGGGGAAGAAAGTTGATATTGAGCCAGTATGCCATGGGATTTCTGTGTTGTCCTACACTGAGAGGCTGTTACAGCATGCTAGTAGAAAAACAAAAGATCCATTTTGACTCAGCGGTTTTTGAATAGACACGAGAAATTGTGATACACTGATCTTTTAGTTTTCTTTGCCTGAAGGGTGTGCAGAGTGTCGCCATGAAAATCAGCCCTCGTTTGACTCTTGGTGTTGGCTATAAAAAGAATGATGGAAATGTTTTGACAATGATAATAGCGGCTTGAAAGAAAATGGTGCACATTCATCATTTACAATCATACGAATGACAATTGCAAGCAATTACGGCTACCTGGTTACAAATCAGTGTCAACAACTCCACTATGATTACCAAAGAACTCACGGCTTCCAGTAATACCGCGTCAGTCTTAATTCAACTCAATCCTGGCACCACAGAGCAGAAGACACACCCCACATCTCAGTTTAGAGAGGGTGAATCCTCAAGATTGCAATGATGACCACCAAGTTAAGGTTAGAAAACAACATGGGTCTTAGATTAAAGGAAAGGGGAAACTGTCTCCCACGTCCCAAATTTTATTTACAAATCCATCTGTATGTAGATTTTGTTGCTCTGTAACAAACAACATCATCACCCAACTTCTTTGCTTCAGACCGACCGGTCTAAACTGCTAAAGGCCCTGGAGACTCTTTTAAAATCTGATCATAAATAATGTTGGTTTTGGACATTTACTGAAATGATTGATGCCGTTCCATTTCAGGCGTAGCATTTTTTACACTCAAATTTCAATACTGTATGCTTCCGTAATAATTGAGTTGCAGCCCAACACCTTAATCTACATACTTTTTTTTTTTAAATCACTTTCCAGTTATTCCGCCCGGGTCATTTTGATTTGTTGTTCTTAAAAGTCAGTATCTGGTAGGTGTTTAAAGACAAACCATGTGCTGCAGTGGAAGCAGTGATCATGTTTCTGGCAGCAGTTTCCTCTGAATAAACAGAAGAATATAGAAAAATAAAAGACCCACAGTTCTACAGATCTATAGCCACCTACAGAAGCTACACTGGCATGGACAGAGAATCCAGGGAAAAGACAACACAGCACAAGCCACATTGTTTGATTGACAAGTGAACTCTGGGAAGTACAGCACAGAAACACCACAGCAATGAACGCTTCACACCAAAGATGCTGCCAGGATGACAAAATAAGGCTCTTGTGGATTACCACTTGAACTTTTAACCAGATGAGCACAAACAGACACAAAAACCAAATGAAGTGCATTTCTTTCAGCATGTTATATCATCATCACTGCCATAACCATATGGTCATGAAACCAGAGTGCAGCTACACATTTTGTGATTACAAACATATGGTAGCGATTAAGCTCATGCCAGTCGGGCTAGCCTCTTGTGGCTAGACCTCGTGGTAGTCACACCAGTTTCACTGAAGTCATAGTGCCAAGTATGGTTAGTGTCACAGCAGATGATTTGAACCTGACGCAGCCATGTCTTCACAGAGAGAGCGCTGAAACCGTCTGGTAAGCTGTATGGTTATATGCCGGATGACGGTGAAGTCGGATTAGTCTAATATCATTGTCTGAGTAACAGTTTCCAAAGATGTTAAGAGCAGCTTGATGAGCTTTTTCCTGCTGTCCGTTTTCCTGTCTAAAGGTTGTGGTTCACCACGGAGGGCGGGACCAGAGAGTTTGATTTCTTTGCGACAGGCACTGAGTCAAGTGAAGTGATGCAGGCTGGCATTTCATCCAAGAGTGCGGTGGCTGGATACGTGCTGATTTGCAGAGGCACACTAACATTTCCTCTCCTAAAATAGCCTCTTTCATAAAAAAATGTATGGTCTTTCTTTCCCGATCAGTTTTAGTAGGCAAAGGGATGATCAGCAAACATTTTGATATTAAACAGCAGCACCACCAAAGAAGATAAAATAATGTAGGTGCGTCTTAGCTGCTTCCAGCTTCTCTGAAGTTCAGACTTCAAGGAACCAGCACTGAAGCTCCTGTTTTATTTCTCATGTCAGTGTCAGTCAATATCCCACAAGTAAGTTAACCCCCACAGATCCAGTTCAGCCCTGAAACCTTCAACATTTTGGCAAATTCGCCCATTGCCATAATCCCTATAGTTTTAGGAGTAGGTTTTTTACCTTTAATTGTCGGTGCAAGCTGTTTTGATACTGGCCGGGCAGAGATGCGAGCTGCTCAGCTAACGCCACAGAGGCTCATGGTATTTCCGGGCTTTCCCTCAAAACTCATGCACAATCCAACAACTCCAAAATGCTCTCATGGACAAGTTGTGACCTGCACTTTCACCACGCTCTGAGATAATAATGGAACGTTACGAGACTGACGGGAACACGCATCAGTGGCTTTGCATAATGCATTTGCCCTGAAAACAACTCCGTCTTGTAACATTCCATTATTATTTTATAGTGTGGTGAATGTGCAGATAACACCTTGTTTGTGGGAGAGTTTTGGAGTTGTTGGATTGTGTATTTGATGAGTTTTGAGGAAAAGCCCAGAAATACCATGAGCCTCCGTAGAATTAGCTGAGCAGCTCGCATCTCTGCCCAGCCGGTCTCAAAACAGCTTGCACCGACAATTAATGGTTTAACGAACCTACCCCTAAGACTATAGGGATTATGGCAATGAATTTGCCAAAATGTTGAAATATCTCTGTTGCAACGAATAACAAGATTCAGTGACAAAAACAGAAAATTACAAAAACAGATTTGTGCTATGAATGACTTTGGACTTTGAATGACTCACAGGCATATGCAACCTGTGACTGAGTCACAAGTAGATGCGATTTTGCTTTCGAGGGACATCTGTCAAAATGGTTGTGAACAAGAGCCATAAATTTAAGAAAAGGATAACATCTGGGACATCCCACACAGGTAGAGACTTCTGGATTAATGGATTTTGGTTTACAGTTTCCACCATCATGGATTCTTAACTAGATTTTAAAAAATCCAAAATAGTGCGATAAGGATGGAGCCTGCATGGACACACACAGACGAAGGAACCATATCACATACACAGAAGGCATACCATATCCGCAACCAGAGACTCCAAAACGATCTCACGTCTCTCCCACCATGAAACACAGGGGCACTGTAACAACAGTCTTCTTCTCGCTTGTTTTCACTGTGTAAACGGTCGTTGTCCATGGTGGCACCAGCAGTTTTACATTCTCCGGCTGCTAGCGATGGGGGGGGGGGGGGGGACGTGTCTGATTGCCTGCTACTCCTGCCCCCCATACCTGACTGGTGGAAAATCTTCGGGAGCGGTGGATTTTGGCAAATACAATTACAAGCTGTAGGGGGAGCCAGAGGAGTTGGATTTTGTCCTAAATTACCCATTTAATGTCCTACTATCAGAATACAGTGACAGTTCCAACACATATGACTGAATAAGTGTTACCAACTGAAGCTTTAATGTCTGATAATGCTCATTTGAAGGATACATGTCTCTTGACATAAAACTACAACAGGTGTGACCCTGTGCATTATGATACTGTTCAATAATAATCATGTTTATGCTGTGACAGAAACTGTTGCTGTTTCTCTTCACCAAAGTGTAGGTAATTTTCCACACTGAAACCAGTGTGGAAAATTACCAAATTACCGTAATATGGAGACAGAAGAAGATGTATCCTACAAACAGGAAAAGGTGTCAGCCTAATTAAAGACGAATGGATTTATAATGACTTATTTTAAAACAGCAGGAGAAGAGTACCAGACTGCTTCAATAAAGGCCAAATCAACCGCTCAGGTAAACTGCATTACCTGACTCATGGCAGTTTTGTTAGGCAATTTTCAGTAAAACACACCCCACACATTCTCCTCCTAATTAAAAAAGAAAAAAAAAGTAATGGAAAGGGCAAGGAAGAATTAAGGGTAATTAAACCTAGAGACCAACAACATAACAAACTGCTTACTAGGAGAGGAGGCATGTTTCCTGTATCCAAACTTATCTTTCTGGTCCGCAAACTTCTAAACAGTGTCAAATGGTAAAACAGAATGTTTGTCTGTTTGCTCTGAAGGCTTAGCCTAATTGTTCTTGTTGACTCATGCTCCGACTCCTCAACCGCAAAATATGCCACCATGGCTTCAGACACCCTGTCCACAGCCACATTTGTTTAATTTTGTTTTGGTGGAAAGTGACAGTGATTGAATTTCCACTTTTGCATTCAAAGAACAAATGAGAATATTTGTTCCAAAATTAGATAAGCACCATCTGAACTATTTTTTCCACTCTCAACTGGAAATTATAAAGTTGTGAATGTGTGATAACACATGGACTGACAGTATACTCCATCAATCAAAATCATTTTAGAATCTGATTTCCCCTTCAAAGAGTTCTTGATATTTTCCCATGTGCCCCCAACTTTCCACTGTTTTAGTCATCTCTTTTGTCCTTTTTACTTTTCCGCAAATAAACTGATCCTTCTGTTCTTGATAAATGACTTGGCATTGAGACTGCTCATTTGTATGTCTTTCAACACATGTAATGAGTGAAATTTCTGTGGCAAGTTGATGCATCATACAATGCCTTCTATTCAATATCATAGGACACCACAACAGATACAAAACATGCAACAAATTCCCTCACCCACTATGTACTGATATCAATCCAAACGTTGGCAGTGATAACTTCCTCTTTAACAATGCCCTTAAGATTGATGTTTATGCAGAGCGGCCCAGAATTACATTATCTAAACTAATAGTCTTGCTCTTAATGACACCAAGCCTTTTATTCTGTGCCAAATTACACTAGTCGAACGCCTTTCGGGTGTTTCTTCCTACTATTTGGTTTCCATCCCTTTATTTAGTTCATATCAACATCCCCACCCAGAACAAATGGTCTACCTAAAATGACTCTCAAAACAGATCACACAGGATGAGTCCAGGTCTCCAACCGTGTTTCCTATAACCTTTTATAGCCCTCTGAGGAGCCTCTCCTTGTCAAGTGTTTGAGTGGATCAAAGGCAGATCAAAGGTTTTTATGTTTTTCTTTGCTGTGTGTTTCCTGTCCTGTCAGCTGACCAGATGACTTCAACGCAAAATGAGAGAAAATGATGAATGAAATAACAGTAATGTGGTAGACACCAGAAACTGGGAAATGATTGCATAGCCAGATTCACCCTAAACTATTATGCATCATCATTTGTCGTAATAGAAGTCTTATTTTTCTGCTTTTACTTGTTGAACGGTACCCAGCCAGTTAATTGCATTTCATGAAAGACTTTTGAAGAGGAACAAGGCAGGTGGATTTTAGTTATGAAAATATCACTCAAAGCAAAATTAGACCCTGGATATCTCATTGGCTGAACTGAACCTGAAAGCCATAGTAGGCAGAGACCACAGACGGCTATTGCATTGAAGAAACTAACTTATCACTCATTCAGGAAAGAGAAATTGCAGCCCCAGGCACTGTGTTTACTTCCTTCCTCCTCCTTCTCTTCTCTTGCCTTGTGCAATGCTCCCTGGACAACAGTCTGACATTACTTAGGCAGAAAATTTGAGGCTTGCCCACTGAGGCTTGATTCAGCCAATGGGATTACTTTAAAATGTTTGCATTGTATAGCTACAACTTGTATTGGTGATCGTGCAGAAATGTGCAGCCCCAAGGGTTTGTCTGTCAGATGCAGAGAGAGAGAGAGAGAGAGAGAGAGAGAGAGAGGAATGGGGAGGAGGCAGGAGAATCTCCCTCAGGGAGGATACGGCAGGGCAGGAGACAACATGGCAAAGGCAGCAGGAACGCTCAAAGCACATGGCAGACTGCCAAGAGTAGTTTGGCGGACCTCGGCTGACATAGCAGTTCACTGCAGCGGCCACACAAGCTCTCTTTGGTTAAGGTTTACAGGGCTTTGCGCTGAAACAAGCTCCTCCCGTGTATGTAAACAGTGCACACACATCAAGCTCAGATGCAGTCAGACATGACAATACTCTTACAAAACCAATATGTGCACACTTGAGGGGCCATATTAAGCCAAAATGCCATGCTAACACAAGGCACGCTGCCAGGTAAACAAAACCAATGCCAGAAGAGAGAATTACACAGACCACACAAAAACACCCAGTGCACACCCAAACTTGTGATCTTGTCAGAATTTTTATGGACAACATTTATTCTCCAACCTCTAAACATTTTCCTGTCTCTAATAAACGTACTTAAAAAATGAGGTGAAAACACTTCATTCATATTATTAAACCACACACATAATACACTGAATAATTAATTAGGATGCACTCTCATTCAGATGCTCAAACCGTTTTAGGTGTTGCTTTCACTGAAGATCAGCATTTAGACCGCGTTCAGACTGCCAGCCAAAATCCGATGTTTAGCCCATCCAGATTCTTGTCGCTGTCACAATTATATGACGTAACACAATACACACGCTGGATGACGGCTCTGCTCCGACGTCGTTGCTACAGCAACCTGTCAGATCGGTCAATAATGTGGCCCAGTCTGAACAGAGCCAAATCCGATTTGGAAACAGTGTGGACAGTCAGCCCTAAAAATCTGATTTGAGAAGGAATCTGATTTGAATCAGGTCCACCTGCAGTCTGAACGCGGCCTTAGAGCTCAAGTTACCCCAAGAGTGCTTGCTTGAGGGATCTGATAATGCACTTGGTAAGGCAAATAATTTTGGATACAGTTACTGTATACCTGCCATTGTGTATTTATAAGTATCCTAACGTGTGTCCAAATGTTTAATTTAAACAGACTTGCATTCAGTATGCATGTATGCAAACATGCATGTACGACACACACACTCTACAGAGTAAGAGTGTACCTTATCCTGCAAAACAATTGTGTTTGCAGGTAGATTTCTTCAGTCAGCATGACAGGATAAGACAAACAGCTTGATTATATAAGTAGAGTCTTGATCTCCGAGTGTTTGAAGTTTGAAGCCTGACAGTTGATGCTGTCAGTGTTCGTAAAAGGGGTTAAGTAAAGGGGGATATTTGTGATGACAGCAATAATTCCTCTGTGGCAAGTGCTTAACAAGAACATTTATAAGACCTCCAGTGACTAATTGCTATTTTACATCTGTTAACCTCCTAAAATGCATTTTATGTTACGTTGAACTGAGCATTAATACTTCACAAAATAAACCCAGTAAATATTCTTACACATCACGTTTTGTATTGCTCAGGTTATCATTTGTTACTTTAAATATTTATGACACACTTATCTATTCTTAAGCTCAATAAATCAGGAAGAGTAGCACCAGCAAATTAAGTCAACTTTGTTAATATAATGCCTAACATATAAAATACAATAAAACACTATGTTATATACACAACAGGGTAGCTTAGCTGTGTACATCGCAATGAACACATAGCAAGGATGAGTTCTCAAATATGTACCTTAAAATTAGTACACACACCTAACTATGGTAAGGTAGTAGTTTAAGGTAACTCTACTGTAAACACTAGAGCTTTAGATAATTTATCACTGAGGTGACAATGCTGACAAGAGTTTTAAATGAGCCATAAAGAAATACATCCAATGACTCCAAATAAGTTTCCTTTGGCCTTACTACCCCTTTTTTTCCACATCATAATTGCAACAATAATAGCTTCAGGGGAGAAACTATGGCTTCTCTGCAGCAGAGTTTTTGGTGGTTGGGTTGTTGTACGACAGCCAAACTGATCACAGCACAGGTTTTGTTAACAACACTGACTTTATGGTTTTGAAAAAGACAGACTTTACAATAAAACAATAAAAGAGCATAAAAATGTTGCCAACAGCAGTGAATGAGCAGGTGGTGAATCAATGTCCTACTAAGAGAAAATCACAAGCCACACACTAAATGGTGGCTACAGACCAGCTTTATGGTAACGTGAACTCAGTGAAAGGTAAGATTGTGAGTTTGCCAGTGAGGTAAAGTAAGCTAATATTAGCTCACTATGACAAAGGAGCAATGTTGTCACCAAACTGTTTCATGGCTAATTACATGCCAGAGGAATCTTGCCGCTCCGGTGTTTGACACAACCATCCGGCGCTGTGCTGTTTTAGGAAACAAATGTCCACTTCCAATGTTCACTGCCAGCTGGTAGTGTAGCGACAAATGATGGCAATAATTTAGGAAAAGCTCCTCCCAGATGTGAGGGCAGCTTCAGGTCTTATAAAATGAATAGGTCTTGCTTTTACAGCCACCCACTCAACGTCTGTCGAAAGGTTTCCCTTCCGTTCCACAAGTATATTGCTTATTTGGAGAACCTAATAACGATTATTCAAGGTGGCAGGGTGGCCCAGTGGTTATAGTGACCGTACCATCATGTAGGGGACAAGGGTTCAATTGCAGTAACAGCCGTATGTCCTGGCCAAAAGCCCCTCTGCAAAATGCTGCAACCACTCAATCAGTCTCTGAGAGTCACTCTGGATATGACTGCTCGCCACATGTTAACATGCTCTGAATTAAGTGGAGTGTTTTTGAGATTTTCATTTTAACTCTTAGTAAGGGCATTTTAGCAGATATTTGACCAATCTGGGAACTAAATCCTTACCAAGAAATTTCTTCACAATTGTCTTTAGGAACGTGCGTAGTATCATGTCTTAAAATGTTGAAATTGAACTCCCGTGGGAAACCCCCTAAAAAACGACTCAAAGTTGGGGTACCCCGTAACTGGATTTTTGAACATTCCGAAATGTTAAATTTGGCCTTAAGAAACTTGTGAGGGGTCAAACTAGGGGTTTTTCATGATTCTGAGTTGATCGCAAACATTAGTTTTACACCCAAAACACTCCTTGGTGGAGAAAAAAACAGCCACACCCACTTTTCTTGATCATTGGAACCCCCACTACCACCAATAGAATGTTGGTGCAGAGAAGCCATTCCATTCATTATCATTGCAGAGGTTGTGTCACATAATACTACTAAATACTCAATATAATATAACTTTTATTCTACCCTTTTTTCTATAGGACATTATACAGACCCTCCAGGATTTTGTGGTGTTGCTAAATTTATTAAAAAAGTTATTATAAATGTCATTTATTATGCAGATCGGTAGCAAGCGGCGAGAGAGAAAAGACAGAGTGGACATGCACCAGATTTCACATACCAGCAACAACTGAAACAAGTTTGTTCGAAATGAAGATAGGAAAAGCACAAAAAATACACAGTGGTGCTACATTGATTGCAAACATGGTAATGTTAATCTGCACACACACTGAGCATCAATCTCCATCGAGCATCCAGGCTCTAAGAGGTCGTTTTTGAAGAATGGAAAAAGATGTTGCAGTGTGTCACAAACTTGTTCATTCCACCTTGGGCCTATTGCTTGGTCATGACCGTGGTAGCTGTTGTAGTGTATTATGGGATTTGTAATGTGAGTAATGTGAATGCTATATTGGTGGGCCATTATTACATAACATAATATTTTTCTTGACGGCCATATAAAAGTGTATCGCAGGACAGATCTGGCCCCCAGGTTTTTGACATGAGATTGACGTGTGTGCTAGATTAATGTCCAACAATGGAAAAAGGTAGAATATAGTTATATTAAGTATTCAGTAGTAATAGTCGAAGTTTTTTTGTGACATTAAAGAAAACCTCTGTCATGCACAGGAATAGCTTACTGTATCTCTAATGTATTCTATTGAGTATAGTAGATCACCGCCTAAACCTAACTGCAAAAATCCTCGTGAAGACAACAGGCCTACACCATGTTATCCTAGTTTGATAGCTAATGGAGCAGTCAGCTAGCATTTAGGAAAATAAAATGGTCAGATGGTCATCAGATTCAGTCGCACATTGGAGTTGGCTTACTAACCATATTATTTACTGTTAGCCAACTAATAACCATTTTGGTAAGACTTTGATGCCTATCTCTATAATGCATTATAACCATACTTATAATGAGTTATAATGTGGTTATAGCATTGTATAACTACAATTATAAACATTCATAAATGATCATAATACTTTATAACAATAATCATAACACACTATAAAGCATTTTATTGTGACTTAGGTATAATACGTTATAATTGTTAGTAACTCGCTGACAATGCCCATATCGATAATACATTATAAATATAGTTATGATGTGTTATAATTGTCTTATTAAAGTGTATAACCATCATTATAAACACTCATAAATGATCATAAGGCTTTATAACATTTAGCATAACACATTATAGAGCATTTTATAATGGCTTAAGGTCAAGTATTATAATAGAGTTATAATGCTCTATGATGTGTTATGCTTATTGTTATAAAGCCTTATGATCATTTATGAGTGTTTATTATGATAGTTATACATGTTTATAAGCCAATTGTAACACATTATAACTATATTTATAATGCATTATCGATGTGGTCATTGTCAATGAGTTACTAACAATTATAACATAATACCTGACCTTATAAGTCATGATAAAATGCTTTATAGTGTGTTATGATTATTGTTGTTATATAAAGCATTATGATCATTTATGAGTGTTTATAACTATAGTTATACAGTGCTATAACTGCATTATAAGTCATTATAAGTATGATAATAATGCATTATAGAGATAGGCAGGTGTGTGTGTGTGTGTGTGTGTGTGTGTGTGTGTGTGTGTGTGTGTGTGTGTGTGTGTGTGCGCGCGCGCTGTGTAGTCTATGTTTCCGTTTTTACTGGTATGTGAAATCTGGTGTGCATCTGATTTCTTTCCTTCTCTCTCGCTCCCGATCCGCATAAAACGTAATGTTATATGAAAACAATAACTAGTAATATATAATATCTATCTATCTATAATAACTAATAAAAACACAGACATGCAAATAAAATGGAAATGGAAAATGGAAACACTGTGGCCACAGCTGAAAACAGCTAGCCACAGCGGTCTATGATAGCAAATTTGCTGAAAAGTTGCAGTGGCAAGGCCAAAGAATTCATGATTGAATTTGCATTAATAGTTGCAATCGTGACATCATAAAATCCTGGAGGGTCTGTATAATGTCCTATAGAAAAAAGGGTAGAATAAAAGTTATATTATATTGAGTATTTAGTAGTATTATGTAACACAACCTCTGCAATGATAATGAATGGAATGGCTTCTCTGCACCAACATTCTATTGGTGGTAGTAGGGTTTCCGATGAACAAGAAAAGTGGGTGTGGCTGTTTTTTTCTCCACCAAGGAGTGTTTTTTGTGTAAAACTTATGTTTGCGATCAACTCAGAATCATGAAAAACCCCTAGTTTGACCCCTCACAAGTTTCTTAAGGCCAAATTTAACACTTCGGAATGTTCAAAAATCCAGTTACGGGGTACCCCAACTTTGAGTCGTTTTTTAGGGGGTTTCCCACGGGAGTTGAATTTCAACATTTTAAGACATGATATTACGCACGTTCCTAAAGACAATTGTGAAGAAATTTCTTGGTAAGGATTTAGTTCCCAGATTTTCATATGTTGCCCTTACTATCTAGAACATTAGGCCCTAAAGAAACATTGTGACTCATGGAGCAGATAAACATGCAAAAAGAATTTATCACGACATGTGCTGTCACCTAATATTAATACCACATCTCAATGATGAGAAAGACACATTTTGTGGAATCAGCTGTGAACTAGGTGAAGGAGTATGAAAAACAATGTAGGTATGAGTTGGGATGGAATAAGATAATGTCTTAAAAATGTGTCACATAGCTTAATGTCATAGTGAACCAAAAAGAGAGACAGATGGTTTTGCTTTACACTCAATGTAAATGTTCCTCGTGTATGAGGGGAAAGGACTTTCCACATAGAGTACAATCATTTTACATAATATTGACATCAATATTGTTGTCAATAGCCATCATATCTGCACTCACAGTCTCTGATTTTTACCAAACCGTCATTTAATAATACTGAGATAATGAAGTATGCCATACTGAGATACGAAATATTTGGATTTCTATACAGAAACAGATCCGGCCTCCCTTTGCCTTGTAGGAAAAGTATAGTTGAATCTTCAATTATGGTGACATCTACAAGCTATTGCTTCCCTTATCAAACCCCTTAATAATTCTTTCCTCAGATTCATTATCAGTGATCCCTGTGACACCACCATTACATACTGCATAACTAAGGTGGTTGGTTCTCTTTGACATTTTCATCCATAGAGCCCTTTATTGAACTTGTGTCACCCTAACATCTATGATTTACTCTGAGGAAAATCTGCATTTAGCTTTTGTGCACCAAACTATTTGTAGTTTTTATACATGGAATTATATTTAATACAGTCTCAAGATCAACATGCTCACCTCGCCTAGACAGTTCAAGAGAATGATCACAAACCACCTCACCTCAGAAACTTTCATTCTTTTATCAGTGTATTAGTGTATCTATCTCAACATCATTGCCAACAAGGGAAATATCAATTATTTCAAGGCTTAAATAATAATAATAAAAAAAAACATATTCACGCATACGTACAATTAAGATCCTCAAATCAAACTAAACTGAGTGCTATAGCAAGAAGCCCACGCATAAATATTTTGTTTACAATTTATCAGATAAGTCCTCTGATATTTGTTTTTATTAATAAGCAAGATTCCTATCAAGTAAAATTATTTATTATTATTCCCCTGTGCATGAATCTCTTATTAAGTGTGATGTAAGTGTAATGTCCTAGGAGGATCAGAAAGAATGAATGTTTGATTGCAGCACAAGTGTTGGCACTTTGCTGCCGCTGTAATGCCTTTAGGAAGGCATGTAGACTGAGCAATCAGAGCAGCGGCACTGACTTAGCTGCTATAGCAAAGTAAACAGAGATCATATCTGCTATTATTTCTGAGGGAATTCTGCAAGTCAGAATATGTGAGAACCTAAACTAGAATGACAGGTGTTGAGCAAGAAAGTAATCATTACGGTGCTGTTCTTACACATCAAAAGCCAAGCAAAGGAGTGTAGAGTACATTGCGCCAACAAAATGCCACAATATAATTTCAATGCCTTAGGGTCCCGCAGAGAAGAAAAAAAAAGATGATAACATGAGAGCTTCCAATATTTCATAAGTAGCAGTCTGGAAACACTTCAAATTTTCCTCTTTTTAATAATTGATATTTAAACAAACAATAATTCAGTGTTCACATGCCCAGGGGAAAGGGTATGTGAGGATAAAACTAACCAAACAGCCACAGTTAGTAATTAGTAATTGTATGGTGGCTACTGTTTACATATTCAAGTAGCTTCAAATGCTCCCACATTGTGATACAAAGCATGTGCCTGCAGTTGTTCTAGACAGGAAAATGAATGCTTACAAGGACTTTCGGTATTTCAGTTACTAAGACTTAGTGAGTAAACACAGCGGGATTCCGATCACACACACAACAGAGCAGGACATGCACCGCGATGTAGGACATTATTGGATTTTACAAACAACAGCAAAGCATGGGGCCCACTCATGGAAGAACAAGCATGATGTATGAGTTGGCCAATTATGAACATACTGTTGAATTGTGGAACATCACTCTCTCCCACTGATTTGTGCTTTTTTTATGTGTTTGTTGTTTTAGTTACAAATCCTCCAGATTAGTTGGTAATGAAAAAAAGCTGACAAACCCGCTCAGAAAGGGGGACGAAAGGAAATGCGGATGGGAAATGTGAGGTGGGCCCACGCCCTTGAGTATAATGCCTCCGACATGGACTTTATGGCCATTACCAGTCCCTAATTTGATTCGGCCTTATGATCCGGAACAATCAGGAACAGGCTTGTCTTTAAGGACGACGGTAAAACCCAGCCAATGGAAAAGTCAGTCTGCATAGCAACATGGAGACGATGCAAAAACAAGCTCTCTCAGACCCCTCATGTGTCAGCTAAAACGTCAGGAGGAAAAAAAAACTGACAATGCACACACCTGTAGCCACTAGAATGAAAAAAGGAAGGACAAAATGCAGACAAAACCTCGAACTGGACACTAAAAAGCCACTACATCAGAAATAATAGGACTATCTCACAGAAGAGAAGTCTATATGGCACTGCAATATCTGAATCCCTTTGTAGCTAGTTAGAACATGACGGAAACTTGTTCCTCATCCTCACTACCATGGCCATTTTAACAGCCTTTTCCATGGGAACGCTCCCCAGTATACCCCAGCTGCCGGAAAGGAGCCAAGAGATGCAGGGTTTGAATGTGGGCTAGGGCGAGCCTCCATTAAACTGGTGATCCCAGCATGGCGGTAAACCTCGGTGTGCTTCACTCCTTCCTACTGTAAAAGCCTGGTTAAGGCTTCAGGGCTGGCTAGGAAGAGACAGTCCCCTGCCCCTCCCTGACTAAGGCCCCGTCCAGACGAATTCGTTTTTTTCGAATCCGGATAAATACTTTATCGGATCGGCCTCGCGTCCACACGGATGCGGCGTTTTCGGGGGGTGAAAACGGTATTTTTTGAAAACGGGTCCCAGAGTGGGAAAATTTGAAAACGCCGCCCCAGCGTTTTCGTGTGGACGGCCAATACGGATTTTTTCTGAAACGATGATGTCATGCCCCCCGCTGCTCTACCTGTAACCTGACACACACACACACACACACACACACACCGCTGCAGCAGCTGCTGCACACTGACAGTCTATGCACGTAACAACAACAACGGCCGACTAACGTCGCGTCGCTCAGACGCTGCAGCTGAATCACGGCTGTTTAATCATCACTGATCGTAATATTTACTCTGACACGACTCCATGTCAACATTTAATCCATGTTTGAGTTTGAATACAGCGGGGAACTTCTTCTTCTATTGAATTACAGCGGGGACTTTCCGTCTTCTTCAGCTGTCTTAAGTGTTTATGTGTGGCAGGCAGCGCTGCAGCGACACACACACTCCACACACACGCCTGCAGTATGTAGGTACTACAGCGTTTTGGGTCGTTTTCAGGTGATCGTGTGGACGCAGATATTTCTGAAAACGATGCCGTGTTTACGGAGATTTTTTTCAAAACGGTTAAGAAAAAGATCGGATTCAGTGAAGCCGCGTTTTCGTGTGGATGGGGCCTAAATACTGCACCTCCAACCTGATGCTGGAGTTGGAGAGAATGCTTAACTTTCATCTATGCTAAAACCCTGAGGGATCCTCAGTGAAATCCTAAAGCCTAGTTAATGCTCAACGCAGTCGCGACTCGCGAGTGTGTGAGGTTCGCGCGCCAGAAATGACGTAAACGTGCACCTTGCGACGGCATTGCACGCTGGTGCGCACCTCCAGGATTTTGAAACTTGTCGCACGCTACGCAAGTGTCGCTCGGTTCAAAATGGATGAATTTGAAGGAAGACTGGCTGAGCTGGTACTGCTACTTCTTCTTCTCTGTTTTTTGGTTGCTTCTGCTACTTCCTATTGTATTTTTTCCTCTACTACCCCATCTTTGCTGCGAATATTGGAACGGATAATGCACAAAGTATAAACGTCTGTGCGCTCTGCCGAGATGTGCGCGGCATCCGTGAACGCCAGCAAAAGTATAACCAGGGCTTTAGTCTTCATTATGCACTTCTTTACACTGGTAAAGTAAAAAGTGGTCCTTACCTTTTACTTGTTGCTATTAGCTTGTTCACAGTGGTGTGGGTTGATCTACTCGTCCCATCTGTGACCTCAGCCTTTTGAATGTCAATTGATGTTTCAGTTATACAGTGTTGTTCAAAGCCAGCCTTGGAGAAATTAAACACATTATAAACTGTTATTGGATATGCAAGGGAATAAAATGTAGGTTATATACACTGTGTATCATTTTAACAATCAACATTTCAGGGGACCTAATGTTCTTGTAAATGTTTCATCCAATTGCAAAGAGGACAACCAAGCTTGGAAAATGAGCTTCCACTCAAATTGTGGAAGCCACTCAACTTCATATTTAAATTAAGGGTGTCACAAAATGTACAATAAGTTACATTTAATACAGCACAATTAACGCATCTCTTGAGCAGTGAAAATGCTGGAAAGGGTTTTGTTTCCAGAATATACTACAATGAGTTACAAAGAAAGTCTATAGTGTATATCAGTGGAAGTTATGAGGTTCTAACATTAGAAACGTCTTTAGCCTATTTGTTTTAATGACTGAATTACATAACAAATTGTGAGGTAAATACGTAGGCCTATATGTTGTATATTTTAGGAGGAAAATATTATAGGCCTACGTTTGGGTTGTTTGTTTTGTTTTTTTTACGTCATCTTATTATCTTACTCAGTGTATGAGGGGCTTTGGATTGTGCCAGAAGTGGCTGTGGATCATTGGGTCAAAGCTCAGGTGCATAAAAAGCTTAAGCAATGGATGTTGAAACGTTATGTAAATCTCCAGTTTAAAAAAAAAAAAACGTGTCTATTGTAGCTTCAATTGTAGGCTTGCCATACCTACCATATCAGCAGCATGGAGGAAAATCTCATTATCACGTTAATCACAAATCGGCAGTGATACTCCAGTTGTAGCGTCCTGATTTCCAGCAGTGTTGTGAACCATTTTTGGCTTCAGTCATGAGGAGCTGTAGCTGTAGTTAAAGCGCAAAGAGCCAAAACTGAACATAGCCTACCTTAAACTGTAGGTTTAAACTATATAACTGACAATTAACTATCAAGCTAAGCCTCAGTCGCTCAGTAAAGTTATCCAGAAATACATTTAAATCCATTCGGTGCACAAAGTAGTTAGGGTAAACTATTTTAAGTCAGACTGTGGTGCAATGAATTTTGGATAAGTAGTCTACTTTTTCTAAATAAAAGAAAGAAAGAAAAAAAAGTTCGTCCAAGCCTCCTACCTGTCAGCACCGTTGGGAAATTACGTTCAAAAGTAGCTACTGCCTAAAAGAAGAAATACCGAGTCAGGGAGCAACATCTCTGGAGGAGCCAAAAGACTGCAGAATGGACAGTGATATACGGTATGTGAAGCGATATGGCTGACAAGAGACTCGGCGCCATCCACCTGTAACGTTTGTTACCTGCTCACGTTAGCAGCCTATTAGCAGCATCCGAAAGGGACGGGAAGAGGCCAAAAAGTCAACAAGTAACACGGGACTTGTAATTTCTCTCACGGTTGCTTGGATGACAGTGGTCAAAAGAGTGAGAAAAAAGTTTTACTTATCAGTGTTTTCAGTATGCTAACAAGATTGTGCCGGTAGGTAGCTGCTAGCTAGCAGCCAGTCACTTATCAACAAACACAGGCAGTGCATTCTGTGTTTGTGCGTGCGTGCGTGCGTGCGTGAGCGTTTGATGACCGTGAGAGAGAAAAGGAGCCAGGTGCTCAGACACACAGGGGAGTGGACGAGAGATGGGGAAACAGCTGCAGCTTGCCCGTTCATTTATTGTTGTCAAGGTAATGTTGGTGTTAGTTATTTTGTTATTTCAAATAACTTATTTGGTGTGGTTACTACTTGCATTATGTATGCTAATCTATCAGCAAAAGTAAGACTGGCCAAATTTGACAGACAAATGTATTTGTGAAACTGGATAAAGAAGAGAAATATTGCTGCCACTTGTCCATGTCTATTTTGGGTGATAAACTACACTGATGAATGAAATAGATATAATTTAAGTAGTTTAAGGCTATAGCTGAGCAGCTGAGTGCATCAGCTAATAGGCATTAACCAGAATAAAACTACAAAATGCACATACTCGTCCATACAAATTAACAAGAATTATGAACATTTGTTTGGAATACTACCATAAACAGAACAGAAAATAAGCACCTTTCTTTAATGGTGACTGGGTTAGCTAGAAACCGCAGGGAAAAAAAGACAAAACACACAATTTTCTCATGTTGAAAAATTCAGAAAATATTAACAATGATTAAATAAATTAAGAGTATCTCATTCACAATAAGTATCTTCAGTAGTTAAAATGATGATGAGGATGAAGAAACCAAAAGACAGCTCTTATATTCCCTTGTAAATTAATTCTCATTTTTTGACTGCAGACAACCAAATAGTGGTAAGAAATGCACAGCAGGTGTTGTAAATAACATTAATTAGGCCTATATACCAGGACACTGCAAATGAAGCAGCAAATTAAATTCAGTCATGATTAATTTTATTATTGACACCTGTTACCTGAATGTACCATGGTAAAAAAAAATAATAATAATAAAAAACTGTCCCTTTGACTGCAAAAAGGAATGACTAAATGAGACATCAGCTGGATGTAAGAAATCCCAGCCATTAAATTAACAGCACTGGCATTGATCAGCTGCTCCTGCCAGCTCCTGCTCATAGTCATTGTCATATTGTGCAAAGAGCAGAGGAAATATGACTTATTTAATCTCTGTCTTGCCACTTAATCAAGTGTAATTTTGTTCTTGCATATAAACCTTTGCCACATTGCTTTGAGGATGCCAGGAAGTCTGTTGGTTGAAAGCCTGTATGACAATAGTGATTTTTTTCCCCTGCATTCAGTTGAGAGTGGTGCCTCCAATGGTTTGCCTTTTTAATTATGCCCATCTTTTCACAGTGGACTATCTCTTACAGCTGTGTGAGCATGACTTTATGTCAAGTTACTTATCCTGTAGCGGCAGCCAGTTTCTTACTGAGCTACACCTATTTAATCCCAACTCCAGTAGATGACCTCACTTTCTGGTTGATAGCATGTTTGTGGTTATTAGTATACGTATATAATGGTTACAATTAATTTTGGGGTGGAAGATTTGTGATTCAGTATCTGCCAGTCAGATAAAATAACATGATGTCTATGAACACTGACCAACATTGACCATTCTGTCTGGAACTGTCTTTGACCTCTGAACTGAATTATAATACAGATGAAGAAGTCACCTAAAGGGTATGGTGCAGTTCATTCACAGCTGCTATACAGTGTGTGACAGGAGTTTATGAGAGCAGTGCTTAACGCTGCTTGACGGCAGCCTGAATTTTCCTTTAATGTAGCAAATCAGACTCCCTTTCACAGCACTTGGGTTACTGTCTCTCTCATTTTAGGCTCAACTATAGAGGCATACTGGGTGAAAAGAGATCTTTATTGAATTAGCTCCTGCCTGTGAAGTTAACTGCCATCAAGTGAGAGTTTTTTTTCTCAGGTCTCAGGCCAACAGGTTTCTCTTGATGGATAAGGATCCTAGGCGTCTGCCTTGCCATTACGTGTGCAGTCGCACAAAGGTAAACGAGGCTTTCAGTTCAGTAAATCACACAATTAAATCAAATTCACAACATTAAACAATATGTCTACAACATCATACAAGATTAAATTCATGCATATTCAATGAAACCTGAGGCAAATGAGTTTATGAGCCAAATCCAGACTCCTAAGCACCTTGCACGTGTTGTATTCACCAACACAAACACTCGCCCCCACAAAAGAACACAAAAATTACAGAATATGCAAATTACACACATTCTGTAAATAAAAAGAGTCTGTATTTTGCTCTGTGCTAACTCGTTCATTATAGACCTGTGTGGCCTTTGCGCAGGTCTACCTAACTTGACGTCAGAGATCACCCACTAAATAGGAGGCACATGGAGGTTAGGTGTTAGGGTTATTTTGAAAAAACCCATCACCCAACTGGCTTGGTTTGTTTGATTTGGGTTAGACCTCACATTGTCATCACGCCTCTGGTTTAAAATTGCCCTCATGTGCAAGTGACTATCGCAGTACCAAGCTGCTGCTAGACTCCAAAAATGCGGGTTTCAGTGAGAGGCAAAGCCATAATGGCACCTCATTTCCAGTCAGCCAGAACATTCCCTAACTTTTCCAGAGTTTTTTTTTTACTTAGAGAAATTGGCGACTTGGCATCTGGCAGTGTAGGTTATGGTGACAAAAATCTTTCATCGGTAATATCACAAAAAAATAAAATCCATCCTTCTTGCTGACTTGTGGTAGACGTCTTCTAGCATGAACAGTGAATTTACTTAAAGCAGAAGTAAGTGATATATTTGTGTTAATATAAGTCTTAAATAGTTATATCTTCCGACGGCAATCACTTACATAGAGTGTTTAGACCGAAACACGGGTCTGTCAGTCACTCTGCTCTGCTCTGAGCCGAGGAGAAAACGTTTCTCGTATCCTACAGTTTTTATCCAATGAGGAGAGAGAACGGCATGCAGGGCTGTGTGTGCAGCCAAGGGACGCCGTGAATGTGGTGACGTAGGGACGAGGACTGTTATGGTGCGTTCAAGGCAACTCGTAACTCGTGTTTTTCTGACCTGTGAAATCGTACCAGTTCGATCTGGTACGAGTTCACGGGTCGGAAGTTACGAGTGGCCGTTATAGTGACTTTCACCGGTAAAACAGGTCGGAAAAACACGAGTGGGTTGCCTGGAACGCTACAAAAGTCGTAAGTTGTGACTTGAAGCTGTAATTTACGATTTCAAACGCCTGCCTGGAATGCAGCATTAGCCAAAACGACCGGATCGCTTACTTCTGCTTTAAATTGAGAGAATACAAGGATGATTTTCTGCTAAATTAATTTCCCAGCAAATATAACACACATAAAAAAATATAGTGATGTTCTTTATTTGAGGAATGACATGACCTAAAACTGCTTATCAACCCGAAGCAACAAGATATGCAGCTGCTTTTTTGGAGCAAAGCTAAGATAAACTTCCCCTTCCTTATCAGCTGTCCTTTCAAACTCAAATGCACAGTATGAATGAATATTAGCTGAGAGATAAGGGTGCTGGACTCTCCATTTGCAGCAATTGCAAAGCTTTAGTGCCTTGCCTCAGAGTAGTTCATTTGGGATTGCCACTGTTAGGTTATTAAACCTGCACCTTCTTGGTTATGGGACAGCTGCTGGACAACATCAAATTTTTTGGGGAAAAAAATAGTTTTAGGTACGAGATTTTACTAAAATGTTAGCTATTACTCTTTGTTTTTAAATGCATATTAGGAAGTTTGTCAACAAAAAAAATATTGCTGACTGTTAACTTTTCTTTGTCATAACAGGAATCCTGAAAGTAGTATTAAACCACTGGGCAATGTTCAGGCATGATGAGCCTTCAAAGTCATGGATGTAGAAGTCAAATTGTCCTTCTTGCACTGCATTATATTGTCTCACCAATCTGAAACCACTGGCCCTCACCACCGTAGCCACTTTGTTTTTAATCCAGTGCTGAACACCCAACTTTTTATTTTCAGGTCAGATTTTCAGTTTTATTTCTGTATCAGTTCATGACACTTTTAATTCCTATTTTTCATTATTCAAAACAAAAAAAAACACCACCAAACTGCCCTGTCCAACTTTGCTGGTTGACTTTAAGTGGCTCCTGGTTAAAAAAAACATTAGCTAGATGCCCTAAAACCTTTAAAAACCCTTTGAATTTCCTTTGTGGTTGCCCTGACACACATTCCTTATTGTTTTTCAAGTGTTGCAGTGACCTCACGTGAAGCGTCTGCTATAGCTTTGTGTTTGAAGTTCAGCTGCTGTCGGGTTACATCACACCCTGCATGCAGTTTGTCATCAGACATTACGACAGGAGCGATTTATACATCAATCGTCCCACACAGTGGGACACAGTGAGAATTTGTTTTTTAGTCTTAGGTCAAAGTAATTGTATCACACCTCAGTGTCTTGGCTGGCTCCTTTTGTTTTTATCCTGCAGTCATGTTGTATTGACACAGCAGTTGGTATAATTAACACCAACTGAATGATGCTCCACATGAATTGTTTGATAATAGTTGTAGAGCATACCTCACTCTGTAGCACTGATTAAAGGATTGTGTGTCAGTGGAATAGTGAATAGCAGCAGGTTGTCTTCTGTTGAGCGCAGAAAATGACTTTTAATACTTGCAAAACCATATACGACATATTTTACATCCTCATGACTCACTGCAAGTTATAAGGCAATTACTCATAAATTAGATATTGGGGAAATACTGTCCTCAAATAAAAAAAATAATTAGGGAAACAGTGTGTTACAGTGTGTTTGAGCTGCAGCAAGAAAAAGGACACTTCATTTACAGTCAAGCAAATTATTTGGAACCTTGATCCAAGATTATATATCTGCGATGAAATGTCCTGTTTCCATGTGGTTTTGTCACAGCTTGTGCCACCCAAACCCCAAACATGCATTTTTCCACATGGTTTGTAGAACACAAGTGACACACCAGTGTTAGAGTGGCTTAGAAAAACATCTCTGCCACCAAGTATGTGTGGCAATGCTGTGAACACTGGAATAAATGCCCTTTAAACAGTCTTTATATTATTCACTTTTATGATTTTACTAGTAATGGTAACATTGGCAGTGACATCAATAATAAAGGGGGCTATTTTAACATCTGAATAATTACTATTATGATTGTTGCTATCTATAAAAATGAAGCCATTAGGAGAAACATGCTGCCGCACCGATATCATTGGCTCACTATTTGGCAATGTTAGCAATTTGTGTATGCGCCGCTATATGGTCATTTCATCTGTTAAATACAAACCCAGCAAAATAAGGAGCCAGACAGCATCTCTTGCGGTCCAGAAAACAAAATATGTACAAGAATAACTTCTGACCTAAGAGCGTCTTTCATATGTCCTATCCTTGTGCCTCCGGATTGGAATGTTTTTGCGACTGAGACAATATGCCATGAGAGCAAAAAATTACACACGGGAAACAATCTGTGGAGTATTTTTGGTAGAGTTAAATATATGAACAGCAGTGGCATGTCATCACATGTGGTGCAACATTTTCTAAATTAAAATCTTCACAGGGAACATGGCCTAACCGTTCACTTTACCTTTTTCGATGTCTCCCGGTATGTTTGGAATCCAGCCGTGGTTTTCTTCTGGCTGTTTAATGATATCATGAGACGTTAAATCTCACAGACAATTCAAGTGTTTTGTAGATGACTGAACTTTTTCCACTTTTTAGTCATCTCAGTGTCTCCTCAAAAATCATCAGTATATTTTGGTTATGGAATTACAATAAAGTAACAAAGTGCATGTTTTGGAACGGGCAATAAAACTCTATTGTTCATATGACGATATTCCACTTGTGGCTTCTTCATCCTTTGTATTTGGCTTCATGCATGAGCAATGCTGAACAATATTTTGGCAAAGTTCCATAAGTCATCTGCCAGACTGTTGCACCTGCATCACTGGGTCTGTGACACATGACTAACTGGTCCACCAAGGCATGTGGAATTGTGGTTTTATTACAGGGCTTCCTGTGTTAATAGTATTGTAGAGGTGTGAGGCAAAGTGATTCTTGACATTTTAACAACATTTTAATTAATGAATAATTGTTGACACCAGACAAAAAAGCACCCCACTCAAAGCACCACCTTAGCAAAATGTAATACAACCACTTATAACAACTCGGTAGGTCAAGGAAAGATGGACTGTGAGGCCTCCTGTGAGACTAAAAAGTGTCATTATAGTATGTAAAAGAAAAAAGTGCACATTCACACTTTATAAGATGTTGAAATGTAAAGCTAAATTCTGAAGTGGTCTTGAATGTGCACATTCACACAGTTGAACATCTCACGCACGTATAACTGGCTCTTGTTTACGTTGCACAGTTTAAGGTTAAATGTCACTGCTTGCTGATTAGCAACAGGAACAACGATGTGATTGGTGAATAGGCGTTCGCCCCTTCCCATGGAAAAAACAGTGCAAAAACAGAAAAAAAAGAGAGTGTCTGTGTTTGTATCCAACCACTGACAAATACACAACCAAGATTTGTGACTCACAGTGCATGTCTTGTGTTAGTTAGTGTCCATTTGAGAATGATTTTTTATGCAAATTTACACCACTTTCCAAGGAAAAATTGCACCAAATGGTATCATGTAGATAAGTGTGTGTGTGTGAGAGAGAGAGAGAGAGAGAGAGAGAGAGAGAGAGAGAGAGAACGTGAATCTACAGAATGAAACTATTTTGGATCATCATATGCACAAATGAAAATGCACTGTACTTGCGGCACCATTCGAGAGATCCAGACTTTCATTTTTAAATTCACAAAACCTAATTTAAACTTGTAAATCTTCTATGTTAATATAGTATGTGCTCTAATTTCAATCCACAGTAAAACAAATGTAACATTTCTTAGTTCATTAAATCTGCCATCTTAAAAAAAGCCCACAAAACATGAAATCAAAGGGCAAAAGTGACAGCATTTCTGTAGAAAAAGTCATTCTTGACTTTATTAAGTGTGTATACATGAGTCTGAAGTAACCGTCCATCGCCACTGAAGGTAAGCCTGTTATTGGCAGATGCGAAAGCCTTCAGAGCACTTATGTAAAAAGCATTAAAATTCCCCTCGCAATAAAACCGTTATTTATAGGACCATAACAGCCTTGTAGTTTGTCTTACACAAACCCCAGAGGAGGAACCAAGACACTCAATCCTCCCATAGACACTCACTGTAAAGGCTACTGCAACACATGGCCACTCGGCTGGTTTGTATGGCTTCCTGATGCAAACCAGTCAAGTTGCTTCATTTTTTTTCAGCCACATGAAAGCTGAAAAAATCTATTGAAAATTAAGCGGATAAGACTTTGCGGCGAAGGCAGAGCGAGAAACGGAGGGAACAAAAGGCACAGAGCAAAATAGGTGCTCTCAGTAACCCATGTGATGTCATCGGGAAAAGAGTGTAACATTGTTAAACTATACAAAAAAAGACAAACTTGTGACACAACACTTGCGGCATTAAGGAAGAATGTGTCACTTACTTGTTAAAAATCAAAATAAAGGATTTAGCAATCAGAGAAAAATGTCCATGCGCAAAGCGGAGGAGTCGTCACAAATTTGAGGTCAGCAGAGTTCACTAGCTCCACATTCTCGCCGTGGAGATATGAAGCTGCTTTCCCATGAGACCCAGCATCCTTCACTCCCCTCTCACTACAGGTACCTCAGAGCGTGAGTGGGATTTTCCAGTTGCAGTTGCTGAGAGGGGCAAACCCTCAATTAGTTCATATAAAGAGCTCAATGAGACTTCCTTTCGTCTTAAGTATGGGAAACAAAAGCATCTCTCCTGACGATAGCTGGCATTGCGGCACCCCACTGCCACAAAAAGCTGCAAAAGAGCACAGAGCCTGTCATTTTTGGACAAAATCTTGATGACAGGGCAAGCCCAGGTCTGGAAACTTGCACTTGAACATATCAGAATTTTTCATGGGCCTTTGAATCTAACTGTCTCAGCTCACCACAAACACACCATATGAGTGTCAGTAAGCACATTGAATGTACATAACGTGGTGACCGATGTCGTGGGCATCTTCCCAGTATATCTTTTTCTATGACAACAAACAGGTGATATTCATTCTAACTGTTTTTCACATTGTTTTAGTAACATTCTGTTATTTTTGATATGCAGTAAATGTATGTATTTAACGTTAGTCTGAATACAAAAAGGTACAAAGTAGATCATTACCACACTTCAAGCTACCCACTCACATGTCACTAAGCTCCAGCAGCTTTCCATCAGCATTATATTTTCAGGTTGTCCATCTATGTCATTCTCATCACAATGCTATGAGAGAATCCCATCAAATTTGACACAGACGTTTGCGTTGACGCAAGGATGAACTGTTTCGATTTAGATGGTTAAAGGTCAAAGGTCACTGGGACCACACAAGATATGTTTCTGAATTCACACACTATTGGCTGCAACTTGAATGCAGGGATTTGTCATTTTTTTGGACAAAAAATAATACCTGTAAAAGTCTTCATGCCAACTGCTGAATCAAAATAAGCAGTAACTGAGAAATAAGAAAAAAAAAACAAAAGGTCCATGGCTGAATGACAATGTGCCCCTGACCTCACCCTCACAAATCACCACAATTCTGCAGCACCTTAAATGTGATACTACTGATTAGGGAAATGTGTCAAACTGTGCTGTGGTCAGAGGAGGGCAAATCTCAGGGTAAGAAATAATGCATGTTCAGTAAACATTCTTTGAATTAATAAATTCAACTCTAATCTGCTGTTTGACGAACGTGAACGTCTTTGTCCCTACAGACCCAGTTAGTGAACAAACGCATGTATACATACAGGAAGTTTCATTTATCTTACACAATCATATATAGCAAACCTCCAGAAATATTTTCATATCAGCCTGCTTTTGCTACATACTGTTGCTGGTGGGTATGGCACAATCGTGTTTCCCAGTTCATGAGAGGTTTAGAGGTTGTTGTTGGAGTGTCTGGTTGCTCCTTCCTGGGAAAATTCTGCCCAGCAATTCTGCTTATTCCTGGGCATACAGGAATGAGCAGAAGAGCTGGGTAATGATAATCACCATGGCTGAGGAGAAGCAGAAAAGAGCAGCCAGACACTAAAAGTCAAACAAGCAGGCTAATACACTGCTTTGTTCAGAAACTACCCCTGAGAAGTGGGGTGCAGAATCACCACCTCCTGATGAAACAATGAGGAGACGCAAAGAAGACAAATATTTTACCCGTGGTCACAAGATTGACAACCTGCATGATTTGGTTCGAACAAAGAAAATATCCTTTTGCAGATCATTGGTTTCCCCTTCAGTGATAGAGACTGAAGAATACACTAGTGTCTAAAACCACAGCCTGAGTCTCAGACTGACTGTTAAGGCCTTTCTGGATATGTTTGCTTGGTGATATATTGGGGGTGTTGGCATATAATTATAAAAGTGTAAATATCAGATACTGATTCCTTCCTGATAGATGCAGCAGAAAGAAAAGACTTTCCATGAAAAATTAAATAAGATTTCAGACATTTATTGTAAACTTTAACACTGCAACTTATTGTTTAAGTAACAATACTTCTTATCAGTCATGCCCTGGTAGTGCAAAGAATACCAAAGAAAAAAGAGCAGTGCATGTTGGAAAAACTGACATAATTATGATGGCCTAAGCAAATGGATGTCATTAATGACTTCTCTCACCGCCTTTGTTGCTTAATAGGAATTGAACCGACATTCACACTTCCTATATTCAGCTTTTAAAGCTGGTAGAACTCTGGTTGTAAAATAAATACGATCCACGCACAGAGATTTAGAGATGTATTCATTTTAACTCATCCATTTCCTCACCTTCTCTGCACGGCCTCATTGAGATTTTAACGTACCCAAGATTTGCTGTGAGCAGTGTCGTATTTTTCACAGGATGGTATTGATCCAGTAAACATGCGACTACAGTATAATGGGGTATTCACTTTTCGACACAGCAAATACTGCCACTCTGTGTTCCAAAACAGATGGTGCTGCTTAAGTTTGCAGCTCCGCTCTGCAGGGCCCTGACTGCTCCACAATTGTTCCACACCGCAAAAAAAGTCAGATTTTTAATGAGGCCTTTTGTTTCACCTCACAGTGTGCACATCATTTTCTTAAAACAAGTGAATCCGCCTCTCGATGGGGTGAAATGGTTACACTTTATGGTTCCTTGGTGAGGTGTCAAACTCCTGACACCAGTAAAATAATGAGCCAATTGCAACTTGTTTAACATGCTTCTAGCACATTGCTCTGGATGAAGCCAAAACTATTGCAAATATATGATATACATTCCCTAATATTGGATGTGCCTATGTGGTATTATATTTGTGCCTTATTTGAACACACTGAGGTAAGCATCAGAATTATGCTGTATCAGAAGATGAGTCTTTAGGGTTGTACTTAGTGTATAGCTTCTTCTGTGTTGGACTTGGACCTCTTTGGCAGCACATGGTATTTTCTTAAAAGCTTTATTAAACATAAAATAATAAACTGTGGCATAAGGCGCCTTCAACCTTCTGAAACAATAATCTTCCATTAATAGTTCTCTCTTTTTATTTCAGCAGGCTTCAAAGTGCTCTCTTATGTTCTGGACCTTCATTGTGATGTAAACACTTTAGAAAATTGTATTTTGGACTGACATTGGAGTAATTGTTATAGGCATAGGGTATAGAAGCTGTGGCAGTAATATAACAAGGGTACTAACCACCAACATGTCAATCAGCCCTTGTGTGTGAGCAGGTGGCTGTCTGTATGGAGGCACATACAACCTCATCATAACGCTGCCATGGCTGACGACCTGGTGCAACAGCGACAGGTCTCACTGCAGTACCCCCCCCCCCCCCCCCCCCCCCCCCCCCCCCCCCCCAAATAAAAACCCCCAACAACAACCACAGGATGCAGACCTCCAAAATCCACAAAACTGAATTATCACACATTTGTGTTGTGTTGAAGCTGTCATTTCTTTCGTATGATCCAAACCAGATCTATTTCATTATGAATGTAGGCTACCAATGGTGACACATCCAACAACCCAGTTTTCCAGTAATTGTTGCGCACAGATGCGTAAATCTGATACAGGACACGTTGACACCCCTATTTATTCGCAGCGAACCGCAAAAAAAAAAAAGGAAAAAAATCATATTCATCAATCCGTCACTCGTTAAAACGTCACATTAATTTATCACTTTTAAGATAGCAGACTTATCCGTTTAATTCTGCAAGGTCACTCGTTTAAGATCGACTGAGACAGGATTTAGACTGAGAATCCACTTGATCAGAGGAACTTCTCCAAAAGTGAGTTTGATTGTTTGATTCCGGTGGAATCAAATGAAATGATCAGTAGTTCAATCAAGTAGTCTAAATGTGTCAGCCTCACTCGCACAGTACAGTATATGACTTGTTAAGATGTTTCGCAGGCTGCTGGCATCTTCGGAGTCTTTCATGTGTCAAAGTCGCTCTTCAGCTCTTATAACCCTCAGCCTTTGAAACCACCTTTAATTTCAGCTTCTGTTTCTCAGCCAGAGGTACAAAAGTTAAAAAAAAAGAAAAAGAAAAAAAAGTGCCTTTCGATAGCTCCTAGCCTATCTTGTTTCTTCCCCACAGCCCCCGATGACCGAGCTTGTATCATTTAATTAATCCCCGGCGTGACGCGCTCAGAGGCAGGTAGAGAAAACAGGCATTTGGCGAGAAGGAGGACCATTACGCAGGTTGTCATGACATCACCATGGGTTGGCTATAAAGCGGTGAGGACTAATACACAGAGTTAGAGGAGCACTTGAGGAGCATTGGAGTAAAGGACGGACTGAAGCCTCTTATGTTTAACAGCTGACTGGCTGCTGTTACCGTCCCTCTTTCTGAACTTGAGCGTAAAGGAATCTCCTTAACAGAGAAAAAAAAAACAAGACTCAAAATGAACTTGTCGTACTTGGTAGCCTGTGGACTTATGGTCACCCTGCTTTCTGTAAGGATGGGGGCAAAACCTTTATCTCAGGCACAGCAGAAGGTAAGAAGAAGTTCTTTATTTATTCTCAACACTGAGAACTGAGGTTTAGCTGCATGATGGGAGCTGAATGCTGAATGAACAGCTGTTCTGTGGTTCAGGCGCCCAAGACTGTTTGTTTTACGCATCATATTTCATAACTTCAGTCATGCCTAGCAATTCAACGAAGGCACATTTTTCCACTCTCTCAATCTAAAACTTTAAGCATTTTTTTCTAGCACTTAACTTCTTAGAGACAGCATGTTTTAGTAATGTCTAACCCCGATTGACACCATCACCACCTCAGTCGTTTTCTGCTCTCCAGCATCAATTCTCAGTTTTGCTCATTTAGCGCACTTTTAAGCAATGTGCCAAAAACTCCAAAGGGAAAAAAAGAAATCAAATCCTTTAGATTGAAAACATTTAATTTCAATAAAGTCACTAAGCAATATATGGGACGACTTTTCCCAGTATGAAGCAATTCAATTCAGATTTGATTTAAACGAATCTTTGCCGCTAATAAACCACACCAAGCTCAACGTGTTGTGCGTAATTAGCTACTGGAAACAACCGAATAACACAGAACAAGTATTTTGAATAAGAGTTTTAGTTATTAACTCACATGGCAAGAAATAATTACAACTTTAAGTGTTCAGACCACAGAAGCCAGCTCCAGGCACCTGTCTTATATGACTCTTGACTGAGGACAATGGAGAACTGTTCTGTTACTACATTAAAAAAAGAAAGAACGTTTTTGATTTATAAAGGGTTTTCTTTGAGGTTTGAGTAATGACAGAACCACTTGCCCATCTCAGTTATAAAGCTGTGCGAAAAAACCTGCCAAATAAATAATGTTTTCCCTCTTTGCCAATGCACGTGTGGTTGGAAGTGCTTAATTACGCACCAAGCTGAGGGTTTATCTAAATCAAACGTCATTGTTCTGCTCAAACAAGCACAGAGCATGTATTCTCATCTTATCAAAAGCATATCTCTTTTTTTGCACAACGCACTTGCCTCAGGGAGACATCGTTTTTTATCTCTGTTCCAGTCTCTTAGAAGTTTGCTGGGCGAGGAGCTGGCGGAGTTTCTGGAGTCGGAGGAGAGGGAGCGGCGGCTAGATGCTGTGCGCTCTCGGATACGGTTACTGAGAGATTTACGCATGGACACCCGCGCCAGAGGGATGTGGGCTCGTCTCCTTAACGACCAACCCGCACCGAGGAGGCACAAATCGGGAAACAAGAAAGGGGGGTCCACGTCGCGGAGTGGCTGCTTCGGACACAAGATGGACAGGATAGGAACCATCAGCGGCATGGGCTGCTAAGGCTGGAGCAGCGCTGTGATGGTGAGTGGACTTATACTGTATTCACCACTTCAGCCTTTGATAGGCTGGACAACTTCACACATTGATAAACAGACAGAAGCAGTGTGGTGTAAAGGAAAAGAGAATGTGAAGTAATGGATGAAGGAATGGAAGGAAGGTGGGAAGGAGGAGTAAAAAAAAAGTGGTAGGGTGGAGGAAAGAATGAATGGATGGTAGTCTGAATAAAAGGGGAAGATGAAGAAAATAGAATAGAAAGTGACAGGAAATGAAAGGGAAGAAACAATGAAGCTGTTTTCTGTGACATCAAGGGTCTACACAAGGAAGAAGGGAAAGAGAAAGAAAACAAGCAAGAAAGAAAGATGTTCAAGTCCGATTACAGTTTTTTGAGATGTCATCTTGGGACACGGTGACTTGTGACATCCACACTTAGGCCAGTTTAGACTAATCAGCTCTTAATGGCATCAATATACAGTACAGCAAGTGGACAGTGGTGACTGTCAGGTGGTTAATTCAGTCTGCATCAAAGGTCAGCTTGATGGAAGGAATCACATGAAGTACAACACATTGGACACACAGCTCCTCACAAGCAGAATACTTGATACTTGAGATCATGTTAAGACGCATGGAGGGGTTCAGCAGTGTCCTTCTCGGACAGGAACTCCCATAAGACATTAGAAAAGCTCACTTAGACTGATGTAAACTGATGTATGGGAAACAGTACAAAGGGCTTTTAGGAAGTCAACTCTTGTAATTATGCGCATCATTATGAATGGTCCCATCTGCTTCATCTAGAAAAAAACGGGAGGAGATATATCAAGTTTAAGATAAAAGAGGACAGGGAGAGAGACGGAGGAAGGAAGTGGTGATGCAGACCCACACGCATTTATACACACTTGAAAACACAGCACCCTGTGGTGGCGGGAACCTTTCTGGGAAACCCATTCTCTCTACTTAAGTGATTTTGACAAAAACAACAAAGGGGCCTGTGGCTGTGAGTGAAGTAATGAGGAAGCTAGGTGGCGCACAATTAGTCCTGAGGCCTTTTTGTGGTTGCAGCAGGCTATGAGTTCCTGATGGGGGTGGGGGGTGATTTTGTGACTAACTTTAACGAGTATGTGTGTCAGAAGTGTGACTGTCCGTGTTGGACGTGCGTCGGTCAGTGGTGAAATGGTTAACATAAAGTAAATGTGGAGATTCCCAGAATTGTCTGAAGAGCATGAGAATGAAGCTGCTGGATGAGAGAATTGTTATGTTTTCTCTGAAAGCTCAGTCTAACCTTATGCCTCCTTTTTTTCCCTCTTCTCTTTCTCTGTAGATCTCTGGACGATAGGTTTGGACACCAGAAGGTTCAGTTTGTTCTAAACTGAGGGGGAAAAAGAAGACAAACTCAGCAAGTGACAGATTTTCGGTACGAAAGGCACCACGACCAGCATAAACAAAGACTGGGACGACAATGCTACAAAACCCTCATATAAATATATACATAATAAATATGCAGGTATATATACATATATGTATACCATACAAAATGGTCAACAGATACAAATACAGATGCATACGATAAGATGGCAGGCAAAGGTGTAAAAACTACAAACTGCAAAGCTGTATATTGTTGCTGCTGCTGTACATTCATGTACTTCATCTTCCCCTGCATAAATGTATTTATGTTTTAAAAAAACTATTTATATGTTTATAAAAAAAGAGATATTTATAAATATGAGTTTTATTTATGTAACATTTTGAAAATGGACGCAAACTGCAGGTCAATTCTGTTTGTAACTTTTTTTTTTCCTTTTGTCTCAAATAGTTGTAAATGTTTTCAAAAATGATAAAAAGAACATTCCATGTGCACTTATATGCATCTTCTCTGGGTTTTATGTTTCAACAAAGCTGGTTCATTTCAGCCATTGGTCATTTTCTGCATGCTTACCAGGTGGGGGAAAGAAAAACAGTATCTTAAACAGAGTGTTGGGTTGTAACAACAAGCTGTGATGCTTTTAACTTGACTGCAATTCATTCCAATGCAGTTGTTTTCACACCATTTAACAGTAAAATCTCCAAACTGAGAAATGGCATCTACCATACGTAATAGGAGTGTTCATATATTACACTCTGACTTAATTATGATGGATAACCCCGAAGTTGGATAGTTCATTTTTTCAACCTGGACCTGGAGGGAGTTGTATAAATGGCATCATACCCTTATTAGGTGGCACTTTTATTTTTAAGCTTCTTTAATCGACATGAGGTACCGTACAAAGTATCAAGCCACTTACAATAAATCACTTACTGAGGTATTTGCCAATGATTAATACAAGGAAAACATATTTTTGACACTCTATGGCCTTGACTGATTTCGACTGAGAGTAATATATGACAAAGCTTAATCCTCTAATAGTAAGGAAGTCACTGGGTTTCAAAAACAGGCATGTTCATGGTGGTCTTTTGGCCTAGAAGACATTTTCTAGGCACTTGCACCCTCTCGGAACCTAGATCTGAGTCAAGCCTTGAATTTTTAAGTGTCATGATAATGCTTTATGGTTTATGTTTTTATCTAAAACCAGTCTCCAAAATGACACAAAAAACATAATACCTCTTCACAATATTACAGTGCACTTTAATCCACAAAGTTTTGGTCATGAAAATTATGTTTCATTATGATTAATACAACTCCTCCTTGTTAAGGGGTCACGGACAAACATGACAGGGCAAGAAAACTCATTCTTTTTTATTGTGGGAGGCTTGAATTCATGGTGATACAAACTGCGACTCACACATACAACCACATGATGTGGTATTAGTGGAAAAGAACAAATATAACACTATGGCTGCTATGTAACACACTGGTTGTCTGACTGTGACAATAGAGACAATACAGTCACCAAACACTGAAACACAAAGACAGCACATACACACATGTCATTTAGTTGGTGACCCAAATGAACACTGGTCACAAAAACCTGAGAAAAAAGGAAGCAATGTGGCCAATCATGATAACACCTGTCAAACACAGATAAAGGCCTCTCACAAGCTGAAGCCCATCAACAGGGAAAGACGTAAATGCTGAACAGGATAGTTGTTCAAAACAAACCCCACAGAACGAAAGCAGCACCACTGTGACTGCACCATGCCGTAAGCTTCGTTAAGCCGATATCTGTTTTATTTAGTAAGTTTTCAAGTTCGGATCAAAGGCCAGCGTGAAGATAAACCACCTCACGAGAGAGCACAAACTGTGTAGACCCTCACATATGATGTCTGACAATTGCTGTGAATGGCTGCATAACAGAGTGGTAATATGGGTAATATTTTATGGGACTCATCTCTCCCTCTGGCTCACACACAGCATCCCTCCACCCCACTCACACCCCCAGCCACTGACACCACAATAAAACCTCCTTGCTGAGGTTTTTATGACCCTTCTTGCAATGCTGGAGTATCTCTAGCCATTTTATTATAATACCGCAAATCATGCTTAAAACAATTTTTTTCAGTTTTCTATTTATAACTGTCTGACTTTTTATATTACTGCATTTTTAAACCCTGAAGATTAATCTGAGCCATATTTTTGAAGCATTTGGGGCTGAATTGTTTTATAAAATGCCTTGGACAAATTTATTGTTTCTTTATTATGTGTGAAGCCTAATGGTAAGTTCATGGGCAGTAGAGTAGATATACAGATATTCCCGCTTGAAAAAAAGTCCCAGGAGGAGAATGTATATATGTTTCTGTTATTTTGTCCACCCCGTGTGATTCACTGATTATGTAATGCTGCTGTTCTTGTTGGAAGAGCTATTGCAGTCATTAAACACATAACAGACACGCGGTTTTAGTAATTATCTCCATTAGAAGGTTGCAGACGCTGGCAAAAATAAATGACATTTAAAGAAACATTACCAAGGATTTACTTCTGCTTGTTTAAATATTACTTTGGACCATTTTGGGTGGTTGCCTAGAAATAAATGTGCATTATCCTGTGATAAAGGAAATCCCTTCTGACCTAAAATCCCTCAATGCATTAATTCCCCTCTGTGTGCTTTCTGTTCACTGGATTCAGTCACTTTAATCCATCCCTGGAAGCAGCCATGAATAAGCAGGTAGAGACAGGGCTGGTAGACTGGGGTGTGAGGAGGGGAATTTGGAAATTCAACATAGTTCATTTGACAGCAAGAAGATATAGCAATTAAACGCATGATTGCAACAGGACTAAAAATAAAGACTGATTTTGTACCACATTGCCAGGGGGGAGTACAATTCACTAACAGCGATTAATTCTCATATGATAAACACTGAAATGTGACAAAAATGTAATTCAGGCACACACTGATGTTGACTGCGTGGATTAAATCGTTTTTGCTGTAACACACTATATATATGAATTCTCCAGTACCACTTGCTACATAAACCAATCAAAATTCCCCATAATATATTCTACGTGACAACTAGAGAGAACATGAGAAATACATGCTGTTGTGTGTAGCCTACATGAGCCTACATAGACATGCATTTATTGTTTTTCACACAAGGGTAAACAAACATTTACAGCAGAGTAAACTTTCTTACAGCTGGCCCTGTAATTTGTAGTTCAAATAAAGTTATTTGACCAACCATATTCATACTAAACTGACAAAAATACACAAATGTTAGCTAAATTAAACATAAATTGTGCTTTCAGAATACCCCCCACCCCTCAATCACTGTTTAAACGAAATTCTCAGCATGTCCAACTGAGCACAAGTGGTTTATTCAAGGAAAAAGGTAGGGCAGAGCTTTTTCACAGCAGTCATTTTGAATGTCAATGAAAACAGATGACTTTGATGATCTCTCCAACCCATCTATATGTTCCAGCACGCCACAATGAGTAAGACTGCACAATACCAAGGTGATTAAAGTACATGTCTTGTGGCTTTAATTCCAACTGTGTTTATCATCCTATTGCACATCCAGAAACTATTACAGAGAAAGAATGTTATTATACTCAAGCAAAACTAGATAATTTACTTACTTCATATAATTCACATGGGTTTATAATTATGCTATTATACACCTGTCCTCTTTTAGGGGAATACCCATCACACCAGTAATCATCTGAAATTACAATAGCCTATAGCCTATAATACTGTACACTTTATTATCTTCAGTGTCCTCCTTTATACTTTGTCCATGGGATTATTTATCACTGTGGGACTCCAGTAATAGGCTATAGCCTACAATGAAAGAGATGTGGTGCTTAAGGTGGAATGGTTATATCCACCCCTGTGCTTGCTTGGTGGGATAAGTGAGGGATGTAAAATGCAATGCTGCCTCTGTGTGGTGTTGAGGGTTAATTACTCAAATGTGCTATTCAATGTCCCCTGGGAATCAACATGGCTGACTGAAATAGCCAACTTTTATACAAACATGTAGGATAGATAGATAGATAGATAGATAGATAGATAGATAGATAGATAGATAGATAGATAGATTTGTGATAATGATGACTTTTCCAAACCATTATTTTTTTTATTAGGCATATCATTTGACACTTTTTTAAAATGTAGTTGCTTCACAAGAAGACTGTTTACAGGACTGAGATCTGGAACATGTTTTGTCAATGTAGTAGGCTATGTTTCCATAATACTGAACAGTCTCAACAATATGACATGTTTAAAGTGTTTAGAAAAACATCATCCCTTTACTTTGTAACCAATGCTTATTTTTTAATCTATGATGAAAAAACATATTTCATATGGCCCTGAGTCCTATAGGTTACCTGACTGGCTACTCTAAAATGTTACTATTCGAGTAAAGCAGTAGCCTACCAAAATCCTTCAACACGTGATTAGACCCACGTTATGCCAATACCGTTTCGTGTTCTTCCGGGGTAGTATAGCCTACAGATTGCCGTGCTCGGCATGTAGTCTACACACGTGGTTGATGGTTGATGGCAACTGCCCCAGACCACGTGGCTCATATAAACAGCTGCATGGGACATCAGAGTCTGTGGTGATCAGATCACACGATCAATACAATGCACAGTGGGTCTAAAGGTCAGAAGTAGTCCTAAACACTTTTTGATCCGACTGTACACGATTATTAAATGTATTATTTTCCAAATATTTAATTCCTACCAAATAAAATTAGTGTTTCTTGTGAGATGCATTAATTTGTTATTTAGTAAGTAGAAGTAGTAGACTAGTAGTAGTTGGTTTAGTAGTAGTAAGACATCGCGCTTTGTAAATAACACATAATCTAATATAATTAATGTATGTTTTTATTTGCGTTAACAATTTGTCTTTTGTTGTACTACAGTATTAAAAGCCCACGTCGTTTGGTCTGGTCTTGAGTAGGCGAGGCGCGGGCACGATGCAGATATTCTAACTTGTGATTGGTGGACACGGTCATGTGGGCGGGTCCGTGTGGACGCGCAGAGCAGGAGAGTAAGGAGCGCGTCTTCGACTAGTCTGTCTTTCCTGTCCAATGTCCCACCGAATAGGTTGAGCCACGTGCATGTGTTAGCCATTTCGTTACTTGTCTCCAAACGTCCAGTTCTTTGTGTGTCTTCGAAACACACGACGACACCATGGTGAAGTTAGCAAAGGTAAGACCACATTTTTATTGTATTTCACCGTGTGTAAAAATTGTGTGGGTGCGTTTGTCATAGAAATTAAGCGTGTGTGTGTGTGTTTTCTGCGTGAGGCCTTGCAGGGAGAAGTTACTGCGTTTGTGGGGAAAAGAGGAAACTGACACCGGCGGAGAATGTCCACTCGACTCCCACAACTTGTGCCTTTTGTAAATTAATTACACCGTGTCTACAAGAGTCCACTCGGTCGAATTTGCGTGCAGGAAATGGCTCCGGTCCTTAACATTTCTTCGTGGTCGAGATCAGCCATGTTTGTGCTTCGGTGATGGCTGTGTGGCCTGCTAATGTTAGCCGACTATTCAAGATGGCATTCATGCGCGCTCTCGATTTAAATGCATTATGGATTTGGAGCTTCACAGATTAGGGTTGATTTTGAACGAGCAAAAAAAAAGAAGACAATTAATCGTGGATTTTATTTTTAATTTGAATAAAGTGGACTCTGTTGGTTATTTTAGCTAACACGTAGTTGGTTAAACGTTAGCATTAGCGTGGTGATTAACGTTTGCAGATCGTAAGCGTATTTACTCCGAGTCATTACCATGCTATGAATAATTGACTGTGGTTACTTCTACGAATTTAGGTCAACAATTTAAAGCAACGCGGGTTGTCATTTTCACGCTATCGTCGTGTAAAAGCTCTACAGGAAACGGTGAAACTGCCCAGCATGTTAGCTTCCCCACCTCCTGAGCTCCACGTGGGTTGTGCGCCTGCTCGGAGTGGGACACGAGGTGAAAACCTCAACAGCTCTTTGCCGCCTATGCAGCGAGTACCTACAGTGGCTCGTGTAACCTATGTAAAACTATCGGCAAAATTATTAATATTTAGGTGTTGTCGGAAGTGCGAGAACTCGTGCAATTTGCACTTAATTACCACATGGTATAATCCCCACCCCCCACAAATGTAAGCAAACATGCTGAAGCGTAATGCATGCAGTCGTGTAGTTCTGTATTTTCTTAGTGTCACTACAATTGCCATTGCATGGTTTTCTGCAATTTACACATTATTCCTCTTTCTTACAGGCAGCAAATAAACAGGTGGTTCAAAAAAAGAAGGCTCCACCACCACCCAAAGAAGTGGAGGAGGAATCCAGTGAAGAGGAAAGCAGCGATGAGGAAGAGGTACGGTATTGTTGTTTTTGATCATTAATTTTGGTGTTTCTACATATTTACGAGTGGTATAACTGTTTTTAAAATAATTTCAGACTCCCCCACCTAAGGTGAAGAAGGCCACACCAGCTAAAGCCACAGTGAAGAATGGCACTCCTGCCAAAAAAGCAGAGAGCGAAGATGACGATGATGATGGTAAATAATATAATTTAAAACACCTACAGTTGCTAAGAAATAGGAGAAAAGATTGGGTTTTTTAACGGCATGTGATCATCAAATGACTTTCATAACTGGAAGGTGAGGGGGATTTTTGCTCAAATGTGTTGGTGGGAACTGCTGACACATGAGTAAGTTCAAACGTAGCGTTACATTTATGAGCCGAGCCCAGTTAAGTAAAGTTGTATTAACTTGTTTACATGTATTTTGGCAGTTTTGGAAGTATGCTGATTTTTAAAAATTTAAATACAGTTTTCCTTGAGTATCATTGTGTAAATACAGTCAGATTTGTCTCCATCTAGCAAATAAGTGTGGTAAGCACACCCCTTTGTGTGTAGTGGTTGTTATCCTTTATTTGATGCAGATCTAGCTGTTTTTAAGTTATTAAACTAGACACATCACAGTTTGACGCTCCATCTTATTTTCTATACAAAAAGTCTGATTCTCAACCTTCATATTCAAATAGAAGAGCGTAAAATCCATATTCAATAGAAATGTGGACTGAGGACACTGTTGTGGACATTCAGAATGTAAAAAAAAGAGTTTCACCCAACTATTTGATCCTATGTCAACATGAGTATGATGTTTTGACATGTACCAGTATTAAGTCTTGTTTTTTGCCACTCAACTTGCAGAGGAGGAATCTGAAGAGGAGGCCCCCCCACCAAAGAAGACCCCTGCTAAAGCTAAGCCAGCCAAGGCAGCCCCCGCAAAGGCAGAGGAATCAGACGATGACGATGATGATGGTATGACCTGCAATAGTGTTGACGGCTTAAAAAATGTTTTCTGTTTTTTGCCATTTCAACAGGGGTTTATGTGTAATTTAAAAGTTTGTTTAGATTTGATAAGATTAGTATTGACCTGGCCTTTGCATCCAATGTGAATGACTGCTTACCCTCCATTTCTTGGCACGCATGTGGTTGTTAAGTACCCATGTGTGATATGTACGGAGGAAAAGTGAATACAGTGCTATGTCTTCGGTGCCGGTGTGTGTTATCGTCTGCCGGTTCTATCCTCAATCGCTGTGACACTCTTTGCCTGTAATGACGTTAGTAGATGTTTTGCCTCTGCGGATGTTCTACCAGATGAAATATTTATTGAAGACCACCATTTTGTGTGCTCTGTCCAGATGAGTCTGAGGAAGAGGCCCCACCACCAAAAAAAGCAGCCAAGCCTGCTGCCAAACCTGCCAAGCCCCCAGCGAAGGCAAAGGAGTCCTCTGACGAAGATGATGATGACGAGGAAGAATCAGAAGAAGAGGCTCCACCTCCAAAGAAGGCAGCAAAACCAGCAGCCAAACCAGCTGCAAAGGCCAAGCCTGCCAAAGAGGAATCTGACGATGACGACGATGATGAAGATGGTAAAATTGAGCATTTGATTTGTTTAATTTATCTTTTGTTTTGGTGATACTGCTGGCGTGGAAACCAGTTATATCTGTATGATGATCAACAAGGGACTTAATACTGATCATGTATGATGTCACCTTTTTTTTTTAATTTTCTGATGCAGGTTGTCGTGTTTTTAAATCTGATCATCATGATCGTCTGATGAAAGGTTTAATAACGTTTGTGCTTTTTCAGACTCCGAGGAGGAGATGGACACCGCCCCAGCTCCCGCCAAGGCTAAGAAAGCAGGCATGGTTAAGGCCAAGGAAGAGTCTGAGGATGATGAGGAAGACGATGATGAAGATGACGACGATGAGGAAGATGGTGAGTTTTTTTTTTGTTGAAATTTCCAGTAATTTTTTAATATGCACATCGTTACATCTGCTTTTTAACTTGAAAAAATCTGGTTGTGTGAAAATCCTAAATTCCTTTGAAACTGAGAAGTAGGTGTTGTATAGAAAATCCTTTTTAGGACACAAAAATTTGGTCTCACATAATCTATGCAGAACATAATTTACACTCTGTACATCAACAGTATGTGCAGCATAGCTATGATACTCAAGTTGTAACACCATTTGCCCAGTCATTAAATTTTCCTTATTTTCAAGACGGTTAAGTAATCATCACTTTTGTATACCAACAGATGCCCCAGTGACCGCTGGAAAGAGAAAGGCGGACAACAAGGACACACCACCTGCTAAAAAGGCAAAGTCAGAAGGAGAAGGTAGGAATAAATGTTGTTACCCCTCCATCCATGCAATTTCAGCATTTTATGATGATAACAAGGGACTTAATACTGATGTGTGATGTCACCTTATTATTCTGAATGAGTAGTTAATGAAGTAGTTAATATAATTTTTAAAGAGTGAAACTCAGTGCGACATTGTTCTCTCTTTGTCAGGTTTCTGTCTGTTTGTTGGAAACCTGAACTCCAACAAAGACTTTGATGAAATTAAAACAGCCCTGAGAAAATTCTTCACCAAGAGCGAACTGGAGGTTGCTGATGTCCGGTTAGGAGGATCCAAGTAAGTAGTCATTTAAACGATATAAAATTAATTTTTGGGGCTTTAAAGCAAGAAGCTCTAATTGTTTCTCCAGTGTGAATATGACTGCATACCCTCCATTTCTTGGCACGCATGTGGTTGTGAAGTACCCATGTGTGATATGTACGGAGGAAAAGTGAATACAGTGCTATGTCTTCGGTGCCAGTGTGTGTTATCGTCTGCTGGTTCTATCCTCAATCGCTGTAACACTCTTGCCTGTAATGACGTTGGTAGATGTGTGGCCTTTGCAGATGTTCTGCAAGATGAAATTCCACAAGCTTTTTTTAAATTAAAGACCACTGTTTTGTGTGTACTGTCCATATGAGTCTGAGGGCTCTTTAAAGCAAGAATGTCTAATTGTTTCTCCACGACTTGCCTCAACAGGAAATTTGGCTATGTGGACTTTGCATCTGAGGAAGACTTGCAGAAGGCGATGGAACTCAATGGCAAAAAGTTCATGGGTCAGGAGCTGAAACTGGACAGGGCCCGCAGCAAAGACAGTTCACAGGAGGGCAAGAAAGGTAAATGAATGTGCACACCTGGTGAAGCAATACAAAGACATTTAGGATAAAAATGATCTTGTGAGAGACGTTGGTTGATCCCGTTTCCTTTGCTGACGTTAATATTTATCCCACAGAGAGGGACACAAGGACGCTGTTTGTAAAAAACCTTCCCTTCTCTGCCACGGCTGACGACCTGAGGGAAGTATTTGAAGATGCGGTTGATATCAGGTTACCTCCAGGCCAGAACGGGTCAAACAGAGGGTAAGAAGAAGCATCAACACAAGCTACACGTGTGTCTTAATTACTGAGATGAGAGATTCAGACATTGTAGGAACCTGACACATCTGGACACTGTAGTTATAGTAAATAGGAAGTCGCTTCAGTTTTCACAATTTTATACAAGATTGTCGAGATTTAGTTTCCCACTGCTCAAACGTGTCATCTCTTGATCCACACTAATCTCCCTTTTTACATTGACAGCATTGCCTACATTGAGTTTAAAACTGAGGCTGAAGCAGAGAAGATGCTGGAGGAGGCCCAGGGAGCTGATGTGCAGGGGAGGTCCATCATGGTCGACTTTGTTGGAGAGAAGAGTCAGAAGGGGGCGAAAATGTCAGGTAAATACTACAGATATTTTGTGAAACTACAAAGAAATGTGTTCTCGGTTTAAATATGTTGGGTGTGTGCCACCTCACTTGACTCACTGCTCTACTTCCTCTGTCCCTATAGTGGCAGGAGCAGCCAGTAAAACACTGGTAGTGAATAATCTTGCCTTCAGCGCCACAGAGGAGGTGTTACAATCCACATTTGAGAAGGCTGTGTCTATAAGGATTCCACAGAAAGATGGCCGAGTCAAAGGGTAAGTATTTGTACTGACTGGGAAAACTCCTGAAAGACTAAGAGGACTTTCTGTCCCATTGGTTTTAAATTGGATTTATTGTTGATCTGAAAGTGCTACCCCTTCTCATGAGCTCCTCTTAATCTTGCCTATGATTATGCATGGATTCGCACGAGAAGCAGAGCCAATGCACCGTAGAACAGGCTCACCCTGGATTCAAATGGGTGTTGCCCATGTCTGCTGTGCAACAGCTAGAAATATCTAGTTGAGGAGTAATTTTTACTAATGTTACGTTAATTACCATAAATTTTTTTTTTACTAATGTTGTGCCTCTTTTCATAGTTTTGCTTTTGTAGAGTTTGAGAGCACAGATGATGCTAAGGAAGCTTTGGATAACCTCAACAACACAGAAATCGAAGGCAGATCGATCCGACTGGAGTTCAGCCAGAACAGCGGTGGCAGAGACGGTGGAAGAGGAAACTCAGGTTGGTCTTCAAAGTGGGCCGATGTGAAGTCACGTAATTGACTCGGCCAGATGGGATGAAAACTTGATCACCTGAAATTCTGTGATGATTCCGATAGTCAAGTACTGATCTGGTCTGTGCATGAGGAATCGGGTTTGCATGAGTAATCTGGGCTTGGTGTGGTTACATCTATCTGACGAAATTAAATTTGAACTCTTAAAGTTGTAGATTTAACAATGGCTTCTCTTTGTCCAGGTCCAACAAAAACCCTCTTTGTCAAGGGACTCTCTGAGGACACGACAGACCAGACCCTAAAAGATTCGTTTGATGGGGCTGTAGCAGCCAGGATAGTCACAGACAGAGACACAGGTTCATCAAAAGGGTAAGTCTGGAGAAATGTAAATGTCCCACCTGGCTATTTGTACTTGTTGTGAGCACCGCTCTCCACTAGTGACAGTGTAAGGATTCGCATGAGAAGTAGAGCAGACTCGCAGTTGAACAGGCAGCTACCATAGTGGGAGTTGCCCATGTCTGATGTGAAACAAAAGCAATACAGTAATGACTGATAAGAATTTAAAGTATTGTGAAAGGGAATCACGCTTTGAGTCAACATTTTAAATCAGATTTGTTTTAATGATGCAGCAGTGTGTTAGTTTCAGTTTTTGATCACTTCAAACCACTCCAAGTTCCTTGTGAAAACGTAAGCCCCTTCTCTCTTGTCCTGCAGCTTTGGCTTTGTGGACTTCGACAATGAAGACGACTGCAAGACAGCCAAGGAGGCAATGGAGGACGGCGAGATTGATGGGAGCAGGGTGACCCTGGACTACGCCAAACCCAAGGGTGAAGGTGGCTTCCGTGGAGGCCGAGGTGGTGGCGGATTCGGCGGTGGATTTGGCGGTCGCGGTGGAGGCAGAGGTGGTCGCGGCGGCTTCGGAGGCGGCTTCGGTCGTGGAGGTGGTGGAAGAGGAAGGGGCGGTCCTCGTGGAGGTGGAGGCAGAGGCGGACGTGGTGGCTTTGGAGGTAAAGAGAAAATTTGAGAGGAAAAGCAATTAAGTTTTGTGTTCTGTTTTTTTTTTTTTTTAAACCACAAAGCAGTGGATAGAAGGATACTGCTTGGATACAGGTTTAAGTCCTGTGAACAATGAAATGTGACAAATTATAATCGGATCATCTGACGATGCCCAGGCAAAATATGGTGTTGACTGATTTAACCACATACTGTACAAAATACAAATCTTGACCTAAAGCATTAAAAGTACATGTATTTTTCTTTAGCATGTGTGTTGCTGCTGGCTGACGGTTCTGTTTATTTTCATTGTAGGTGGAAGAGGTGGCGGTGGATTCGGAGCCAAACCCCAGGGGAAGAAAATTAAGTTTGATGACTAAATCCTTAGTCTGTTTTACTTTTTGAATGGACTCTGGTTTCATCAATTTTCAGAGCTTTTGGACATTCCAGAAAGCGTCATTGATATATATTTAACTGTTAATGGGCATTTTAGCCCTTTATTTAGGTCCCTCAACCTTCCCCACCCTTGTGTGCCAGAATGGTACGTTTGACCTTCTCAGCTCAAGTACTACATGCAAGTACTGAATGTCCCGAACGCAAACCTGCACCTCTCGCCCTCATTAGCTTACTTGCTTTTTCGAAGGAGTAAAATGGAAAGGGTCTGGCAAACAAGTTTGCTGTGAAAAAATATGCGCGTCTTTGTCAGATACATTGTGTAAATTTAAACAGTTTGTATGATTTTCATTTTACCTTTTGTAAAAACAAAAATTACACTTGTATCCTTATGTTTTGTTTTTATTTTGTTTTGTCATTTAGTTTGCTTTAGGTGCCAAGTTTTACTGTAATGTGCAAAGCATATTTTGATAGGTTTGACAGTTGGGTGATAAGAGAATGGCAAAGATGTTGTCATGTTTGTTTTTTGGCAGGGCACAGTTTGTGTCCGAGTCATAAAAGGATGAATGACCTTATCTATGTAACATAAAGTATTTGTAGTGCATTGACTAATTTTTCCCATCTGAAAATCTCAAGATTTTCATGTGATTGAATAAAACCTTGTAGGTGGTGATTTTTAAATGTCTGTCCTCATTGCACTAGTCAATCTTGAACATTGAGTTAATTATCAAATTCCACAGGCTCTTGAATGTAGAGTGTCAATTATGAGCAGTCAAGTATGGTACATTATCTGAGTTGCTACTTAAATACATCTTATTGCAATACACCCATCCTTGAAATAAATTCTGCCTTTGTGAAGCTTGTCAAAGTCTGTTAACACTGTCAGTTGGTGAGTAGGCTCTAGTAAATGTGGTGCTAAAGTATTGCATTATGTTGATGGTTAAGTGTCCAATCCAGTTGACATAAATGGGAATGGACAATTATAATAAACAGCTGTTTATCATTTATTCCATATGTTTTCTTGAATGGATTAGGTATGAGCATGTTTGTAAGCTAAACTAAATAATTGTTGGTTTACATGTATCGGTGAAAATTGAAATACCTGGAGTTTTATTCTTTACCCTGCCACATGTCCTAGTATACCTAGTAAGTGTTGATTCTACAAGTCTCAGGAGTCTGCTGGAAATAAATGAATGACAAACACTTCCCACCAGGGGGCAGTCTCAGTCAGGTTAGCCTTTTTGTGTGGCACTTCAGACAATAGCCACAATGGGGATCTGCAGTCCCTGCATGCAAATGATGCTAAATTAGGCTCTAGTGTTTATAAAAGAAACATAGGGTGACCTGAGTCTTACAAGTCTCGCATGTCATGTCATAAGACAATCTACAAAAGTTAACTTTGGGCCATTGACAAAACTAACAATTTTTAAGCCTGTTTTGGTGTTCTGGTGTTACTTTTTCAACTCAAAGCTTAGTGGAGAGGGTGTTGGCACAGGCAACAGTCCTACAAAGTGATGGCACAAAAGAGTCTGGGGCTCCATCACAGATTTTTCGCATCTTGTAAATCTGTTGTGAAGTGCTTGTGAACTTCAGAGGATAACTTTTTCGCCATTGTGAGCCATTTTAGTCACTCAGCAGTGTCCTCGGTGCTCCAGGGACGTCCCCCAGACTTCCTGGAAAATGAAAAGAAACAAACATGAAACTGCAGCAGGTAGATGTGGTATATTACATCCCGAGTAAAAAAAAAAAAAGAGGGTTAGGTTCTTCTCTAGAGGCCAGCAAACCTATCAGCACCTCAATAATCAGATTCACAATCATCGTAATTCAAGAAGTCTGCTCAGGCTTCGTGATGTGTCACTGGTAAGAAGACTGACCCTGAGCTCCTAGGGAGGTGTCTCTTGTCAGTGACACTACCAGACAGGGGACAGCAGTATGCTGTCATCCCATGGCCCTGCTAACTGAACAGGGAGCTTTGTTCCTGAAGGTGCCTGGGCAGGAGGCACTGATGATGGCACCACTGAATACTCCTATTTAGAGATCTGTTGCCCCCTGCCTTGAATGGTGACAGGGGTCGTGCTAGTTTTTCTCTGTGGCTCTATGTCAGCCATCTAGAACGACCTTTGTGCTTTCTTCTCTGTCACGGAGTTGTTCTTTGAGTGTTGTTTTCTATTCAGTTTAATTTCATATTTATGAATAATGTATTTTGTTTTCATTATGTTTTTTTTATGTTTCTTATGCAGTAGAGCTTTGATGGAGCCTTTCCACATGCAATCATTAATAAATAACAGTATTGCCTTGTAATTCAGAATAATTTTGAGGAAGAAACTCATTGAAAAAAATCACAGTGTAGGAAGCTATTGCAGATTGTTGATTAAGGAGGTGAGTGGTAACATTTTTCTCTGTAGTTTTCACTCTGTTTCTTTATCATCAATGGGGCATTGTAGAGAGAAGAGGACAGAGAGTTTGATACTTTATCTCATTTGTTTCGTGGCTGCTCTAAAAAGGGTCCTCTTTAAATGGGAGTATACTGCTCAGAATACACTTCACAATGCATCTTTGTCAAGTGCATGGTGTCCTATAGCACGGATGTACTATGAAGTCACATTGCCATGGCCTGTTTTCCAATGTGATATGGGGAGTCAGGGACTGTGACTGCGTTTATCTGCCTAGTGGGCATACAAATAATTTATTTTCTTTGCATTTCCTGTATGTAAGTGATTGTCAGCATCCTTGGGTTGGTATGATGCATATTTTGAGAGAAATATTGTGTTCTTACTAACTGAACCAAACCATTATGAGGAAATTCAACAGACTTGTTTATTTTTTTCAGAAACTTAGATAAAGATTGCACATCATGCCTGTGAAGTAAAGTATTGGCCAAAGGACCCCTGTCCAAAAGGTACAAGAAAAAACAACAACACTTTTTTAAATTTGTTTTTTAGACGGTACCCAGCCAATAAATAGTAAAACAACCCATTGATAACCACAATGTTGTTTTCATGTATTTATACGTAGTTACTGGCACTGCATGCTGTAAGAGATGCCCTGCATTGTCTGGGGTGATAGCTCTAGCTGTAGTCATCCTGTAGCTTGAGGAATGTCTTTTTTTAAATTTTAGCCCCAGCAGCAATATTCCCATCTTTAGCCATGCCAAAGATGGTGCTTCAAAGCCCCTTTGAAGAAAGTCAAGGGTTGGTGTGAAAGCTTGCAGCCCCTTCCAGCTGACCAACTGACCACTCTGACATCAAAAGCTTCCTCCAATTAGTGTCAACAAATACGCAGCCCACGGTCTACAGGCTGGGTGTGTGTACTCACACGCAGTCAAATAGCATCACAGTAGTGGGACATTTACACCAGATGGCTGTAACTTTTTGCTAGTGGTTGATAAGTCACTTCTTCCAGCCACAAAGGCAGTTTTTTTCAGTCATTTTGGCATGCTGGGAATGAGTGTTTAAAGGTCATGTGTGTCATTAAGGTAGAGCATGAATTACACTTCAACATTCATGTCGTAGCCAAGGCTTTGAGGAAGTTGAGGTGACTCTCAGCTAAGCTTCCCACGTACACATACAGTATACACTTAAGAAATGACCATTCATGACAATGTAATGGCGGTGAATACAATGGCATTAAACACACCATTAACTGAAATTGGTATTACACATAGCTGGTCAGGATGTCCAAAAAAGAAGTTCAATGATTTTCAAAATAGACTGTCATGTAGTAACATCCTTGTGGAGCCTGTGTTTCTATTGCAAGTGTAGAGCTGTCTGGAAATATTACAGTAACTTCCACTAATAAGCGGCTTGTCAACCACAGCTCACACACCCATGTTACTAGTATGTACTCACATGCCTTTAAACCCATGCAAATAGAGGAAATAAGAACTTCTGAATTCAAAGCTGTAAATAAAAGATCTCACACACTTGTCTTACTATTCTGTTTAATTGTTTGTTTCTGTTTGACAGTGTTGATTTCTCTATAAGGTCAGATAGGATAAACCACACTGCTCGATGTTATAGAGATCACAATAGGGTTGACTCCATTTCACTGTAAATTGAGTTCAACAAAGAGGAGAGTTAAAAAGAGATAAACCCTCTTAAGCTAGGCATCTGTACTGGTGAGTGTGCCCCTCATGAAACACAATACAGAGAAGATCCTGTTTCTGAATGGCTTTCTTGTCTTTGTCTCGAAAGAGATGGCGAAGAACAACAAGACGGTATTTGTATTGTTTTGCCATCTTTGTCTTTTTGGGGCAACTTTGATCTCTAAACATTATCTTACACTTTTAGCTGGCAGTATCAGTCTCAGAAGTTAAAAATGTTTGAGAGGACCACTTAACATAAACAACACGAAACATTGGAAAGTTGTGTCATATTTCTTTTGAAATGCTAATCCAGAGGTCTTTAAAGTGAATTATACAAACCGTGGCAGTTCTCTATAACTCCTACATTGGAAGCAGGGTACACTGTTGGGCTAGGCTTCCAATCACTCGTCAAATGAACACTTGATTTTTTGTGTGAGTTCACCATTATTACTTTCACGTTTGTTCGAACATACATGTTTTCTTCACTGTTCAAGTTGCGTAACTGATACCCATATGACAACACTGGACACCATTGTTGGGTGACCTGATAGAGATTTTCACATAGATGTTTGATGCTGATAAGGCCAAACACAAAAACAGATGATCTAGGACATATTTTTCAAAGACGGCTGCATTGTCAAGATGTTTATTTACAAATGACAATCTATGTACATTTTGATTTTTACACATATTTACATCACAGAGACATAATCATCATCACCCGCTACACCCGCAAAGTTCAGCTTTATAATCATTGAATATCCCATTAATATGCTTATCTGCTTTAAATTAAATACAAGAACACCACATTACCCCCCCTTTTACTGGGAAGGCCATTAAATTAACTTGGTATATGCTCGTACCAGCAATAGTTTTAGTTCACAGTGTCATTATAAAACCTCTACCAAATTCACGTCAAGTATATCAGCACATTCAAATCCAAGGACAGCATACATGTAAAACCTTTACACAATTGTTTTTTTTTCAGTAGGTTCCAGTAGTATAGAAGCAGTACAAGTCCAAATCAAGTCAGTCACATTACAAACAAATGAGTGCAAGACACAGCAAATGATTAAAATCTTTCTTTAAGAATGTGTACTCTGTATGCAGATGATTCTATCAAGGTAACATTTAAATAGAGACTGTGACCAATGATGAAGTTAAGATTTTTCTGACCAAATCACTGAGGTAGAAAGAGTTGTTTCTTTTTCCCCTACTGGACGTATTTTGAAGCCAGAGCAACACTTAACACAAACCCCAAAATGCTAGCATAACAGCAGCATGTGCAATGGCTTTCGAACACTAACATTTACTGTGAACAAACTAAACCAAACATTATTTCCCCCCTCTTACCAATCTGAAAGCACAATATGCCACAGAAATTAAAACATAATATGGTTTTGGTTACCACTTATCCCAAAAATAAAAATAAAAAAATCACTTAAGTGTAATCACATTAATTGTTACGCTATCATTGGTGTTTTTGTGACAGCTTGGAACCACGGGGCTCCTGGCCAGTGAAAAACCTTCACCATTTCAAAGCAGAAAGACAGATAAAGAATAGGTGTTGGCCACAATAGACCGGACGAGCAGGGTGTTTGTATACGTCCCAAAATTATTGTTTTTTGTTATTTTTTGTATCAGGGCCCAAACAGATTATTAATACAAGAAAATTCAAACCCCATAACTGTAGAGCAAGTCAATGTTCTCCTCATTGTGCCGATTGATGCAGCAGCCTCTCCACATAAAGGAGACTTTACTGGTAAGTTTGCCTTCGATTCATACATTGTACTGTACTTCCTACCAGTATCCACCAAGGTTAAGCTCAGCGAGTTGGTGCTGTCCATACCTGGTGTTTTTCGTGAAGCTATAGGATCTTCACTTTCTGTGCGCAGACCAGGTCACTGTTGACCAGATTCCACATGTGCATGAGTTCTGACGGGAGCAGCTTGTGCACCACAATCATGCTCTTGAAGAAACAAGGTTCTCGGTTCAACTTACTGCTCTTGTTTTTCACCAAGCCAAACGTCTTAAACGCATTGTGCTTCACCGGCGCGACCTGAAGCACCTCCAGACACATGCCCAAGAAAACGTCATCGATGGGGTAGAGCTCCAGGTTGTCGGCGACCCAGTAGAGACTCCTTGCCAGAGTCCCATCCATCAGAAACCCCCCACCACCTGCATATGGAGGGTAGTGCGTCTTGTTATACAGAGCGTGGGGTATGTAGTATTTGTTTTCTTTTTTACGAATGGGCTTAGCCTTGAAAATCACATCCCCCACAAACAGGTTCTTGTCATCTTGGCTGCTTTCCAGGAACTCGAAGATGTTCTCCACCCTGACGAATACATCGTCATCCCCTTTGAACACATAGCGCACAGTGGGGCAGTATGTGTTGAACCACTTGAGGAAGTGAGTCTCTTTAAGTGTGAGGTTGAAGAAGCTATCCAAGAAATCCCACTGGAGGATATCGCCGTAGATGTAGTCCTCATACTCCACAAGCTTCTGATGGTTCGCTCTCTCTGCCTCATTGGAGGGTTTTCCAAGGAGGAAAAGGGTTTTTATCCTCTTGCCATCCACCACCTGCTCTTTGCCCCAGGTTTTTCGAATGACCTCCCTGCGGTCATGTTGAGTGGCCACTGATTTAACTACCATGAGCAAATATATCTCCCCCGTGCACCTCTCCGGGTGGTTGAGGAGCATGGGGAAGTATCGACAGTGTCGATAAAGCAAGAACTGCTTGAAATTGCCCTCAAGGCTCTGGAACCACTCCTGGCTAGTGAGGTTGAGGTTGGCACTACAGTTCGAGCTGGTTACATCCCAGGTTCTGGGGCCGCTGCTGTCAGTGATTTTGGGCTCCTGTGTGGTGGCATGAGATTTACGCTGTGGGTGGTGTTTACTAGCTTTCCAGAAGGTTTTTATCCCCAGGTTCATGCCAGTTTTCTCTTCTAGGGCAGCTCCAGGCTCCGATCCCTCAGAGGTATCCATGCGAGCCTGCCTCTGCAGTTCAAAGGGAATCCCCATATTGATGGTCCCTCTCTGGACGACAGTCAGCGCTACCACAGCCAGGAAAAACATGACACTCAGCTTCTTGTACACCCTCCAGCGATCTCTGTTGTTCATCCTGAGTGAAGACAAAGATTAGATGGGTTTGGGTTAGGGGTAAGGCCTAGATAGGTCAAAAATATCTAAACCAAATCTATTAATTTGTATCATTACCATAATGTATTGTTTTTAGAAGTTTCACACCCACACAAGTAGACAAATATCAAACAGTGAGCTATTTAGAACGTGTTCTGTGTTTAATCTCTAGAAATCACATTAGGTGACATTTTTTGGTAGGAATGTGTATTGTTTTTATCATTTTTAATGATTAAAGCATAAAGACACATAAAATAGTGTAAAGACTAAATAATCTGATACAAGCTCGGGGGGCCCTATGCTCACCAGATGGCCCACAAGAGAGCTTCATTTTTTTTCTGATTTGGATCCCACATATGCACAGCATTGTCACTGTGATGTGTTTTGTAATGTGGACAAGATCAATTGAAATGAGAAATGGCCACAAAACAAAGACTGAGATAACTCATAGCTTTTGCTTAAATAGCATATAATGAGTCATATAAAACCCAGAAGACAGCAAAAATATTTCTCCTTAGGTTTTAACGTAGTTACATAAAGTAACACTTGTCACGTTTTATTTAACCACTGTCACTTCTGGAGGAAGATGTGGAATGTACTTGCGAAGTGAAGTAACTCCTCCACTTCAAATTCTCACATTTCCATCATGTCATGCCAGGGCTCGTTGCATTCACGACCCCAGAGACACTCCCGGGGGGAGTGGGCCCCTCTACCTTTGAAGGAGTTTTCTCTCCCTACAAACAAGGTAAATCCAAGCCTGTTCTGTAACGGGGTAAAAAAAAAAAAAAGGGTCTTGTAGGCCTATCTATTAAAAAAAAAAAAATCAGAGATAGTTATATGTAGATCTTGAATCATTTATCCTCCCTTTACTACTTCAATAGGCGGCCTGCTACAGCACCTCCAAAGTTTCAGCATGTCCAATCCTCCTCTTTGAGTAGCCGAATTGAATAAGTCAAGACAGACAAATGGCACTTAACTGCAAGAATCATTAATTTGTTTTGATGAGTAGCTTGAAAACAGTTAGCTTGTCTACTATAAACAATTGATTGGAATCAGCCAAACAGAAATAGTTTATCTAATTGCAGTTATAAAGTAGCCTGGAGTGATTATAAAGAAGATGACACTTACATTTCGTCGCTTCAGTCTCCGATGGTTGCTGTGAGGCAATAAGCCCAATTAAAGTGCTGATGATCGAGACCAGAAAAGTCGAATGGGTCGATGTTAATGTCCCCTCGGTTTTGCGAATTGATTAAATTATCCTTTGCGCAGAAAAAGATTCGTTGCACATAGCTGTGGCGAAAAACGAGCGGAGCACTGTGAGATGATGCAGATGTGCTCTGTGTGATCCACGCTCCTGCTGCTGCTGCTGCTGAGGACTGTTCTGTTCTCACTCCTTCACTGCGATCCATCCGCCTTTAAAAGCTTTGGCCGCGCGCGCGCGCGCGCGCACACACACACACACACACACACACACACACACACACACTGGCGTGAAATAATGAAACCATGTGACGAGGGAGACCGAGTATGGATGTATCATTTTTAGTATTTCTGTCTAGAACACAAAATTAAAAGTTACATTACCCCATAGTCCAGGTTATAGCTGGAAGATACTCTGGGCTGAAATGTAACATAGCCTAGTAGATTACCCCATGACAAAAACTGACATTGAACACTTTAAACTTAGGCTACGTAAATGTAAGGTAATCAATTTGGGAAATATCACAAATGAGCAAACCAGGTCTGCCATGAACTGTTTTACAACAAAGGATATATCACATGAATAGTGAGGCTGTTTAAACACCTAGGGAGGAAGCTTTCAGATCAAGTTGTAACAGACACCTTGACTCATATTTTGTTTTTATGATTATTATTTTACCTTTATTTTAGTAATGCTGTTTGTACTGCCTTAACTATTGTTGTTGATTTGTGCTGGTAATTTATGTTGTTTATCTTACTGTCATTTATATTGCTGGCATTTGATTATATTTTTGATGTGCAGCACTTTGGTCAACTGAGATTTTTTAAAATGTGCTATACAAATAAAATTATTATTAATTTTTAATGTATTAAGAAAAAAAAAGTTTATTAATTATAAACTTTTGACTTTTAATGTTGACCTTCAGGTTACAGAATGGACCCCAGGAAGACTAGCGGCGTTCTAGAGCGCAGCTAATGGGGATCCTAACAAATAAAATAAAATAAAATAAATAGAATAACAGCTCCGTAACAGTCGGACTAATAATGATGTTATTCAGTCCAAACAGTGGACTTTCTGGCATGCATGTGACATCAGCAATAGGTCCTGCTATTCATTTGCTGTCATAGAGCAAACTCCACAGCTTTTATCAGTTAGCCAGCCTTTCATAGCTATGTGTAACAAAGGATTCGGTGTATTGGATTGAAAGTAAAAAAGCATTGGTCAAGTAAGGTGAATGCATTCTTAAAAGTTGACTCAGTTCCTGGGATAAGACAGTCAGCTATGTTTTCTCTCAGTGATATGGTGTGGGGAAGGGCAAAAATGCTGTAGGGCCATATCACCAACAGTTATGGAAAGATCTCTCAGCCTGAAAACAAAACAAGGATTGGTGATAGCTGAAATGCTGTCACCACCACAACTACACTCAGCCCTTGCTCTGGCAAACTCTGTTCTTCCGCCTCTTTATGGTCGGGGGGAAGAACAACAAAATATCTTTCTGTGCTTCAAAACAGGATTTTTTCAGTTTGCACACAGCTGTGATCCAAAATCTCTCCTTCCTACTCTTCTCTCTCTATTTCCTGCATCCAACCAGCCATCCTTCTCTGGGCCATGTGCATCCTGTTGCCTGCTGGCAGTGTTTTTTCCCGTTTTTATTTTTTTTCCTCTCTGTGGATTCATGCTCTGCAAGTGGTGTGGAGAAGCGAGGTGGTGATGGACACCACTATCCCTTGAGCTTTACCTTGGCTGGAAAGGCAACATTTGACACAAATTTCAGGCAACAGCCAGCCAAGGAAAACTAAGCTCTGTGACTCATTGTCGCATGATTTGTGTCAGGATGTGACCTGTGATTCTGTTGATTTTAATGGGTTTCCTCATGATGATTTCACATACGGTCCTTTGGAAATGAACCGCACTCAGTCCAGTGGATCAAAAAGAGGACAGGTGGAAAGTCCTCTGTAGGTTTACAGTATATTTCCATAGGAGCTCTATTGTTTTGGTGTATGGTAACTTTCTCTTGGTACAAGGTGGCATTAGGTCAACTTACCTTCTATAGAGTATCTAGTTGAATTATATAGTGTATTCTGTGTGTACTGTGTCTGTGGCAATATAACATTAAACTCAGCACAATAGGCTTTCAGCATTATTATTGACTTTATTAATAAATCCAAATTTATAAGAGAGGGTATGCGCTGCATGTGTTTGCATGTGTATGAGAGTGAAAGAGAAAGAACACGTGGGAGGGGTAACGGTGGTTTCGTGTGTTCAGTCTACATTCGTTAGTGGTGGCATCAGCTCTGAGGTGGCATCAGCTTATTTCTGTGCTGGTGTCTGCTGGGGCAGCAGAATATGCAGTGGTGCCAGGAAAAGACTTAACCGACTGAACAAGGAAGAGCAGCTGAGATGCCCCCATCCAACCCACTGAAGGCAACGGGCGACAAAGGGTGATGGCAAAGGAATCATCTTTGTTGGAGAACGTCTCCCACCTCAAGCAGGACACTCTGCTGCACCCACAATGTGTGTGTGAGGGAGAGAAACCGCACGTCTTTCCTTCCTGCTGCTGTCAGACATTTACCAACCACTGCATTCAGTAGACCACATTCATACCAAAAATAAATTACAGTTTATGTTCAAGTTACACAGTAGCAAGAGGTGAAAAGAACATTAAGCGCTTTGTGTTAACAATGAACTAGGAGTATTGACGTGTTTCCAAAAAAGTGCATCGCTTAAGTTCAAGTAATTCCAAAGGCAGGAACAATTATCACTTGACTATGCAGTTCTGCAGAGAATTCTTGGCTTCTTTCAGCTCTTTTTTTCTGTTTAACTCAAAAATAAGTGCTTATCATATTATTCATAACTTCAGCTCAAGAGGTTGTCAGTTGGTCAGTATTGTTTCTGTTCACTACACACATTGATGCACTGGAAGAAAACTATTTCACTTATTATGTAAAAACTGGAAATATGAGTTATAAGATTTTATCAAGGCCTATAGTCAGGACCAGGATACTGTATAAAAAGGTTAATTATAACAGAGGATAAAAGGACACCTGTGTGCTGGGATGTGGTAGCAGAGTTGTGAAATCTTAGTCCTCAACACATGAAATGATACAATGGGCTTGTCTCACTTGGCCCTCTCTCAATTGCCCTATCAGTGATAATTTTACTCTTTGTGGCTCCTTTTCACATCATAGCTTATGCAACAAAATGAGGGAGTCGAGGGAAGGAGGTGGTGGAGGGAAGGGGGTTGGTAAGGAAAACACACTGTTAATAAGAAATGGAAAACCTTGCGGCTACTTTTGACTTAGAGGAAGTACGTGCTAATCCCTTGTTGGGTTTAACACACCTGAGGGAGGATTGCCTTTGGCCTGTCCGACTCTCATCAAGTATCTGACTGGAAGGAATGAACCCTCATGTCCCTCCTCCCTTTGTCAGGTGAGGGGCCCTGGCTGCTGGGTCCTCAGTCACCATGAAAGAATTTACTGGCAGGATAGAAAAACTGGCTTCGATGGGATCTACCACCCCTCCCTTTCCTCTCATCTGCCACTTGAGGATGTTCTTCCCTGAAAAGACACATAGAACAAAGGTGATGTGATCAAGCTGTGTTATGAATGTCCCTGTCAGCTGCGGTGATAAGTAAGCACCTGCCTTATCTCTGAAAAAACAAAAACAAAACAGAGACCCCTTATTGGCTCTCTAGTAAGACAATCTGAAATACTTGTTCTCCTAGGTTACATGCTGTCATTCCCCCCATTCCGACATCCCACCACTCCAACATACCACCATTTAGACATACCACTTTTCCGGCATACCGCTATTCCGACATGCCATTGTCCACCATTCCGTCAAGGCTTTCAATATAAGGAAATGTGCGTTACTCAACAGGTGACTCCCTCCTACTTATCTGGACTGTCTACTTCTGGACTCTATCTATCTGGCCTGTCTAGCATCTACCTGGTCTTTTTACTAAACTTAACCAATTCCAAAAAATACTGTCATTCCGACCATAGGAGGCAAGAATTTTCGGAATAATGGGACATTTGATAGAAAAGTGTTGCCATTTAGACTATTAGAGACCTATGTCAGACTGGTGGGATGTCGGAATGGCGGTTGCCCCCAGTTCTTCTTATTCAAAGATCAATTTTTGTCATGTTTTGCTGTTATTGCTGACTCAAGGTCCCGGAAAGACTTTGGCAGTGCTGACACAATACATTACTTATTTAGACCCTACGTAAGTGTCCCACGGCAAAGTCATGAGAATGACATTAATGATTACATGATGTTATTTTGGGAAACTTGGTGTGCTCATTTGTTCATTGGAATACTGCAGCGTCAAAACAATTTGAAAATAAAAAACTACTAATAACTACTAATAAACTACTTCAAGGTCTGTTTCTGACTTTATTCGCAGTGGCTGTTTTGTCAACTGTTGTTTCCTAGTTCAACCATGAGCAGTCAGGCCTCGCCACTAGTGTAGCATTACTGTGATAGGCTAAGTCATAACGGGCTGTAACCCACTGATTCTGTACAGAGTTGGCAAGAACAAAGTTGCAGTGGGTGTTTTCCACAATGGCCAAATGGGCGACAATGGGCCAATCACACACTTGGAAAAAAACATAGATAAGACCCACAAAGGTAAGATTTATATGTTTAAATGAGGAAAGACTTCAAGGGTGAAGACTAAGCACGGTGTACTTAGTGCCTTGTCATAAGTACATCTGGTTAACTTCCCCAACTCAGTTATAGAGCAGCACACAGTTGCGTCGTTGCTTCCTTCACCTTCTTGAATGTTTATTTTCACGACAACTGAAGAATCCCCAGCTTAAAAATAAGTGATTCATGAGTTGAGATTATTTTGTCAAGTGTCAGTTTGATGTCAGAAGTCAAGTGTCATGCTCAGATGCAGAGACGTTGCTGTTGTCCACAGGCTGGGTGCAGATAAGCCCAGGGGAAAGCAACTATCCTGGCTTGCTGTTGAACTGATTAAGCTGTCAACTGTGAGTGTGATTAGTCTTTTGCCCCCCTCCTGCTGAAGAATCAACAGCTTTAGATTGGCATTTACCACGTCCCACCAAACATTGTAACCCACAGTTTGGTCTAGTGTACGTAGTGAAAATGTGTAGCTGCATTCATGGTAAAGGTTAATGGGTATTTTGTGAGGACATTCCTGAGAAGGTCAAAAATATAAAAAGTGATTTCCAAATAAGCTTTACAACTTACACCACTTTGACCTTAAACATTTGAATGTTTTTGAAAATACCCAAAGCGTTGGCAAGAATGTCCTCTGTCAATATGTAGGCTAATGGCGTTTCCAAAAGAGTGCATTTTGCTTAGCTGAAAGGGAAGGTGTACATCTTAAATGTTTACAACAAAAGGGTAACTGTGGGAGTCATTTTGATCTGGCCGGGAGGAAACAGGAGGCGCAGGAGACAGAGACACTGTCTCTTCTTGGTTGGCGTCACCTTTTATCAGTGGACCACATGGCTGTCTACTGATAAACGCATCTGAAAAGGGTGCCAGTGATCCCGATGACACTCGGGGCTCTTGAGAGGATGCCCCTGTCTCACCAGATTAATTGCCCAGATATGGGGATGTGGTGCAACTCCACTTTCATTCACACTTTGAAATAAAGGGTTCCAGACGTTTTTTTCCCCCCCTATTCTAATGAACTCCTGTTTTGCAGAGTTGCTGTCTCAGACTCAAAATGCCATGATCATTCTGGGATTTGATGGCCAGAATATTACTTTGTCTGAGATTTTGACAAGGACCCTCTTCTAGACACGGCCTCAGGGTGAGATAACAGGGCAGACATACCTAAAGGCCCATATCATGTCAACCTTTAACTTAATTTGACAAAAAGAAAAAAGTACATCTGAAGCTGAAAGTTCTGCAGAGTTGACAGTAGAAAAGCTTTTGCAGCTAATCTTGAAACTGAAAAAAGTTCCATAAGGCCTGGAGCTGAAAACAGTCATGGAATAACTCTGACTCTTTTGAGCATAGTAGAAGCCACATTAACTACCGTATTTGATATTTGTCTTTATCTGTGAGCCCCATTCCTTAGTCTTTATCAACACTTTTGTTTTGATAGAAAACAGCAGCTTCCTCTCTGTCACTGTAACAGTCCGGCAGTACCAGCGTGGCTTGAGCTCGGGGTTACGCGGCCACCTGGTCGCAAGTGCGTCAGTGTTTCATGTGCAGCTTGTTTCCTCACATTGTGCTGCTGCTCGCAGGCAGCATCCACAATATTCGTTTGTGAGCATGTCATCTCTCAGGGGACCATCTGAGAGTCACTAAGACCTGCTCAGCCAAAACTAGCCGTGTCAGTCCTGCAGTCTTTATACATCAGGAGGAAGTTGACTGTCTAGATTATTTTTCTCAGAAAGCAAAGGCACCAATGATGTTTCTGGCCTATATTCAAATGTTGTACTAAGTCATGACGGTGGAGGTCAAGAAGAAATTAAGATGGAATAGCCCTAAATGGAATTTAATATCCATTTTTATTATTTACAACTGTGTAATCTTCTGTGTCATGTAAAAAAAAACACCTGCCATGAAAAAGGCTCACTGAATGGCAATGAAGCAATGATGTCACACAAATAGGAGGAGACAGTCCTTGAGTAGTATATGAATGGAGATGATCTCAAAAAGGCAGACAGTTTTATTTGTTGCTTTGTTTGCAATGTGGAGCAATCTGAGAACTTTTGCCAGAACATTTTATTCACTTACTGTCCTGATATATCAAGCATTTAAACATATTACAGGTGGCTGCTTCTTTCAGTTTGAGCTTACTACACAGAGCTGTGTATGAAATTTGCTTTAAAACCAAAGCCATAATTGTGAGGACAGAGGAGTGTTGCCACAATAATACGTACTTAATAAAAAAAGACTAAAGGTGGAAATTAGATTTTCATGTTACACACTGTATCAAAGAACATAAGGAACCTTCATTTGCAGTTAGAAACTTTTTAGATAAGAAATGTATTTGAAGTAGATTGATAACATTTTCTAATCTGAGTAATCTCTGCATAAAACCCTGTCCTTCACATCATTTAAAAGACATATCTGACACTTTTCAACCTTTCCACTGAAATAATGGTGTTTGGACAGGGTGTCAAGAAGCTGGTTTTCCCAATGAACATCACACTTAAATGAGGTGTGGTTTTAACAGGCAGTCAGGAATGCATTTTTCATTTGGTGAAGTTTGAGGCACTAACATACCATACCTGCTAAGTGCAATACATCATGGTTTGTGACACTCTCTTCCGTGTTTCTAGAAGTTTCCATTTAGTAGACTCCACTTACAGACTTCAGTGAGAGCACTATTAACTGAAGGTGGAGAGAGGCAGAGGTATTGCCGGTAATGTCACATCACCTTAGTGCTGAAGTAAAACCCCTTATCAACTGTATGAATCACATCGTTGCACTCCTTCCTGTTGTGACGTCCCACCTGCCTCTTCACCATGCTCACCGTTTCCAACAAAAACAGGCTGAACAATATCAGACATACCACTTCTAAAAATCTCACATGACCTCTTAGACCTCAACAGTAGAGCCGTCACACAGTAGTCCACAGTACACTTAACGTTACTTCTTGTCTGGCCACAGAACTTCACAGAGGAGGGCTTTGTTCCTGATTCCCAAATAAATTCCATATCTCTATCCATGCATTTTCATTGCAAATTAGTACTATCAATTAAGTAACATGGTGCAGGAGACGAAGTACTTGGCAGTAAAGAGTGACAACAAAAGTTCAGTATTTATCTTGATATAGAGTCAAGTATGTCCCCAAATCATAAACTAGTCTAACTGGTAAATTCAATCATTGCTAGTAGAGAATTTACATTAAACAGCAGAGGGCAGGTAATGTCACGTCACACATTTATTTATAACCACTTAAAATGTATCAAAAGTCAATTACCATTTCAACAGAAATGTAGTAAAGATCATAAATACACATCATGACACATGAAACACAGATTCAAAGGTACAATGCAAAATTGCTGGATTTAGACATTCAAACAACTTCAAGTTTTTTTGTCGGACGTTTTATAGACCACAGTCGACTGTATATCAATAATAGTAAATAGGCTGTTTCTAATATCACTTAAAAACATACATTAGCCTGACAAGTTATGTCAGCACCTGTGTCATTCTTGTAAACATTTCTGGAGCAGCTACTCGGATATGAGCTAATGTTTTATATTTGAAGTAAAACTGGTGCAATTATTTATTCATGTGGATGGATATTTTTCCACCACAGCCAAAAATCAATATATACAGTACGAAAAGAATTTCAGAAGATTATAGATTTGTAGGATAAAGATGAGAACTTTACAAATGAGGTTTTACATTACAATAACTGCCAACAAAAAGAAAAGAATCTTTGTTGTGTCGCATACGAGATGAAATGACACTTTACAATAATCACAGAAAGATTATCAAACATTTTATCTCCATATCTGATCATGCCAGGTTTCCTGAACTCTAAATCCCCTGTTTACATTTTGTTAAAATGGCTAAAACTATATTGTGCTTGAGTCTGAATGCTTTAGCTTGTAGCCAGCATCTCTTATCTGGGATGTTGCACATATTTTCCAGTGGCAGCTGTCTTGGGCCGCGAGCGGGGAGACTGACGGCTAGCTAAGGCTACAAGGTGCGCAGGTTTGCATGGCTGGGGGTTGTGATTATTGTCTGACCTCATATTAGGTTACAGAGGGAAGTCTGTGCTGAAGCAGACGTGGTGGGGGGAAGAAAACACAGAGCCACAATCCTTCACATTGTTCCGGCCCCTCTTCCTCCTCCTCCTCCTCCTCCTCCTCCTCCTCCTCTCCGTGCTGATTCTCAACCATTTCTGTTGCCCTGACCCTGATCATAACCTAGGGGGATGATGTTACAGGAAGCCTGATGCTCCAGGGGAGATAGCGCTACTTCATGGTGACAGCTCCCTCTTCACCTCCTCTTTGACTGACTGCCTAGAGGAGGAGAGAGAAAGAGGGAGAGGAGGAGGGAGGGGTGTGGGGTAGTTGGGCAAAGAGAAGGTGGAGGAACTTATCAATAAAAAGCTCATATTCTTGTGATATGAGATACATGACAGGTTGTAAGGCATCTGAAATCACTCTGCTGTTATAGATTTGCCAAACTTTTTCAAATATTCTTGCTTATCTTGAGTATCTTTCCCAGAATCTATGAATATATATTTTCCCCTATGTAATAATCTGGTTTCCCCATGGTGTTTATCATTCAGGTACAAAGTGACAGTCCTGCGAGATGCTCCTTCTTTTCCTTTGTCTTCCGTAATGCGTATCTGTCATCCCGTGAAGTCAGCGTTGTCAACATGACTTGGGTAGAATAATGCTGCTCTTAACGTCCTCCCAACATGGCGTGGCAGCAGTGGTCCCCCACCCCCTTGTTTGCACTGGCTGAGTGGGTGGCCCAGTTTGCTACACAAACGCACCCTCTATCTCTCCTCAGCGAGAAGGAGTGTCTGTCACTCACAGCGGATGTGTTTACCAAATGTGGGCCTAAAGGGGGTCCTGCCCCAGCGTGTAGACGATGTACCTTCCCTGCAGCCAAACTCCACCAAGCAACAAATATCAGGCGTACTAACAGTTGGCAGTCAGAATAGGCTGTGTTCAAGAGAACATCATGTTAACACACGATTAAAAGGCCCAAATAAGTGTAAAGGTCACTGGGGAAGTTACGTCAAGTCCAGATTTTTTCTAAAAATCTTGAATTTTTGATGTAAAACAACTAAAAGTAAGAGCTTCCAGGAAGCGATGGAAACTCATGGCGTAACTGGTTTTAGTTTGTTTGCCATGCCATGCTTATCTGCTTATTGCCCTTTAAGCAGAACTATGATTAAATGACTTCCTTCGAGATAGATGCCTGACACTTGCCAGACCTCAAAAGTACAACACAAGCAGGATGCGGTGGCTTTGAGTGACCATTAGACGCTATTACAGGCTTTATGGTAAGGGCACCCAGTGTAAGAGCCGGAGGTAATCGCTCATCAAATGCAATTAAGATGCATGAGAGCATCGGGAGATGTTATCGCCCAACTAAGAGCACCAGAGCAACTGATCGGGCCACCTTCTCTGGAGTGTCTCAATTTAAAAGCTTAAGATTTGAAGTTGACAGCGGATAAGATTGGGCCGACTGGTTCAACAAAAAGTAACAATTTGCTTCTCAAATTTCGTAAAAGACGATTTCTTTTATATACCGTGTTAAGAGTCATGTGCTGCTTTGTTTGCATTCTAAAAAAAACAATTCCCTACTTTTAACACCAACCAGACCCTAACTCTATCTGACATAGTCAACTCAGACACCTGCTTGTGCTCATGCTTAAGCTTTCAGATAAAGCAAGAGTTTATTTTGTTACAGGCTTCCTGTTAAAACATCTGATCCCTCTGTGTAATTCTAACCATGAGCTGCAGGGAAACTGAATCATGATTTGTCATTATTATTATAAATTCCACTGCTTTTGTGGACACTTCTGGTAAAACGGGTTTGTAAGGAAGCAGGAAAACAAAGGTATTTCATGCACGTAAAACAGGTGTGAGATTAATAGGGAAAGGGGAGGGCTGTACAGTCTCGCCTCTGGGCTTTTCTTTATTGACGGCAACACTGGCTGAAATGATGACTGAGATTTGCTGGTATTCTACTGCAGCTATCCCTTCAATGAGCATGACTGCAGTATGGTAATATTGCAATTAGAGGAGTCAAGTGCATCAATGAATTTGTCACATTTGTAATACCAGATTAGGCTTTGTGATTATTTTCTGGGGTATGTTTGCCAGTGAAATTTCCAGATGTATTATATCACAACATTAGCATAGGGATATAAAATGTGAAATCGTTGATCTAAGATGTTTTTCCCAACACAAAATTATTGCCCATGCCTACCAGTTATGGCCAACTTCAACTGGCATGGTGGGAAAAATCAGAGAGGAACGGACAAACTCTATAAAAGTCTATTGAGACAGTTCACTTTGAATTACAACTTGTTTCTGGACTGGACTTCCAAATCACAGCTGGTTATTTTCCAATGTGACTGGCAAAGCAGAAGAAGTAACCAAGCGGAGTCGACATTCACCAACACTGGCTGGCAGCCAGTGTTCATTTCCCACCCCTTAACATATGCTTACTTCCACTTTGGCGTCCTCCTCCTCCTGTGGAGCTGGCAGAGGAGCCTGGCCGGCTGCTCTGCTGTGGCTCCGACTGCGAAAACTGGGGGGCCAGAGCCAGGCCTCGACCCTGATGGGTCTTGTTCTGGCTGGCTGCTGTGTCAGGTGTACGGGGAATTTTGGGCTGGCTTGCGAATGCAGGGATATAATCACCACTGCTGACAGGGAAAAGAAGAGGAAGCAGGAGAAGAAATTAATGATGAGTTATGAGTTACGTATGATTTCTTTAATTTACTTTTTAATTACAGCTCTTTTTTTATCACCACTTAACAATTTTTTTTATCTGATGTGCTCCCATGTAGCTGTGAGATTTTGACACACCTTTTATTAATGGTTGCAAGATACCCATACCCACTAAGACAATTATCAGCAGGGACATCAAGCATGCAAGTTATTGTGATTTTAAATCATGTTTATAATGTATTATTATTATTATTATTATTATTATTATTATTATTATTATTATTATTATTATTATTATTATTATTATTATTATTATGTTTTTGTTTTACATTTCCTTAGTTGAATGACAATGCATGTCATTTAGGCTGTGAAAAATATTCAATATTAACAGTAAGACCTGTTAAAGAGTGACATGAAAAGGATAGTGTTATTTAAACCCCAAACTGGGACATCTGTGGTCATGTCTCATGTGAATATAAGGAACAGGCTCACAGAGAGGAAGTGGCTCTTCTGCCTGCAGCCACACAGTGAAGGCACAAACTCAATGTCGTTATCAGCCGGGCACCGAATGATCTACATCCTGTGGAGAAATCCTATACCATACCATAATAGATGGGTTTCAATCAACTCATTCTTGTGTCTGCTCACAGTAGCCATATTGGCTCCAACATCCCTGATAACATCTTGGTGTGACTCTGGTGTGTTACAAACGTAAGCTCTTGGAACATAAGTGGTCAGCAGCAAAGAGAAACTTTATTTTTTCATTAACAAAGGCAAAATGATTCTCAATCGATATCTGCCAAAATTTCTGTTTTACTAAGATCCTGTTCACCTAAATGTCCACGACTGTCCTCGAAACTCTCCTCGCTATAAAAATCTTGTCACCAGACTGGGGTAAGTTGAGGCCACTTGAGTCTGACTCAGCCAGGCTGTATTGTCGAGGTGTTTTACGTTCCAGGGAGATTGGGGGAGGGAGGGAAGAGGATAACCGAAGTGGTTCCCTGGGACTCGTTACTGTTGGTGGGATTTAGGAGTCAAGTTCCTCTGGGAATTTAAAGAAGAGGAGAAGCAGGGGAGGATTGGTTGAATGGGTCCCTTTGTCGGCACTGCTCGTTTAAACGCATGTCACAGTCTCGGAGACCAGCTTGGCGGTGCTGAGTCACCGATCGGTCAAACAACATTCTTGCCAAGTCCCTCCATAGACACAAATACACTGACAAGCAACTCAGGGGGTTTGCAGGAAGCTCGGCTGAATTTTTATTTGCAACACTTCCCTGATCCTGAACAAAATCTAACTAAATGCACCTACAAGATGACAACGTGTGTTTAATTTCTATAAGTTTAAAATAAACAATGCAACATAGAGTGTAAACTATATAGTAGTATAAATAATATATAAATATATAAACACAACGTATTGTCTATTTAGTGGCGATGGCCACTGTCTGGCTCCTCGTCCAAGACTCTTTGTTTTGGATGTCGGCTGTATTGTTTTTAACGTAACTGAATGATTTGGGAAATCATTGGGTAAGCTTCATCATGTGTGTGTGTGTGTGTGTATGTCAGTTTACCTGGAAGTGTGTCCATTGTGTTCATCCCGGAAACGTCCTTCTGTAGCTCGCTCTTCATATGGCCCGTCCAACTCTGACTCTTGGGACAGGCGGCCGCACTCTGAGTCTGAGTGTGTTTTCGTATGTGACAGAGAGGAAATATAAATGTTTCATCACGATCGTTTTGGATTCATACCAAAATGGCAAAGCTGGTTTTCAAATGTACAGTATATAGAACTTTAAAACTTTGATAAGGCAACACAGGCATACCGTTACACACTGTCACTAAAGAACACATCAGCAACGACTTAATACCATGCTGACATGGCTTGTTTTATGGAAAGCCAAAATGCCTCATTAGTCATTTGGTGCCCATTTCTCTGTGTCTTTATCCTTTCTGTTCTCTGAGGAAGTTGCTGGAGCTTCCTTGGCTGGAAGTGCCTTATGTTCCTTGTGGACACTGGGCATCACTTCAAATAAATCCAATGTAACTTCAAATGAAAAGCAGCAGGTGGAAGGGAAATTAAACCGTCCTACAAATATGCAGCCGGTTTTCAATGTGCATATTAAGTATGAGAAATCTGACTGCAAACATCTGATGAACAGCCACAGCATTTAGACAGGCTCATAGCTGCGTTGTTGAATTTCTATGTCTATTAAATGTGCAAGAAGGAAGATGTACACAATGCACTCACCTATGCTGTGACGTAGGGAGTCAGCCGTGCTGGGTCGACTGCCGGAGCGCGTAGGAGGTCTGGAGTTATATCTGGAAGGAGGCAGGCTTCCTCCCTTCTGTCTGCTTAGAGGGTATTCCCTGTCTCTGTTTACCTCACCTCCCTGACTGCCAGGTCGATAATCCCTACACAAGACACATTAACACAAACAATACAACTCAAATTATGTAAGATGCAAAAAAAGATTAGTGTTATTACCATTAGTTGGTCATAAAACAACTTGCTGTGAGTCTTATCTACAGGCCCAGGTCATCTGTAGGGCGCTGGTGCCTCACTGCTGTCATATCCATTACTCTAAAATAATACAGTGTCTTCTATGCTTGCTGTCTAGTTTACAGTTTGTATTGACAGTGATCTGCCTTTCATTACAAAGCAACCCCTGTTCCAGTCTCCTGCTGACTCATAAACAATACCATCAGGCTGTGTGATGACTGATGACAAAATACATTTGACCCCATTCTTGCTATACTAGTTTTAGGAGGTTTATTACCAAAAATGACCTTTGGGTGGGGCTGTAAGCTACTGTACCTGTGCTGTTGTAAAGTGATCAACTTAAAGAGGCCAGATGTCTGGTGCCTTCATCTAAACATAGTGTTCTGTGGGTCTGTCATCTATTGACAGTACAAAAATGAAACCATATCCTGACCACATCACACACACTGATGCTATAGGGCAGGCTTAACGGTAACTTGTGTGCGTGTATGGGTATACATGGGTGTGTAACATACGCTGTGTTGATAATACGGTGAGAACTAGGAGTGACTGGTCGTTGAAGCGGCTCATCAACACTTGGCTGTGGCAGAAGTGTAGGCTTCCTCTTCAGTTTTGCCATGTTGGTCATAATCTATAAAAATACAAACATAAGATTAGTAGCATAGAAGCAGCACAGTTCAGTTAGTTTGACACAAGGACATCAAGAACATCAAGAATCATTACAGCTATAATATGCAGGACTTTCTGGGCACCAGGCTTCATTTCTTATATAAATGATTAAAATGGCCATGATTGCGTGTCCCCTGAACAATTCCACTTCCATGTTTCTCCATATCTAGTCTGTACACAACATCTTTTGCACATCTGCCTGTCCTGGCTGAGGGATCCCCTCCTCTGTCGCTCACACTGAGGTTTTTCCTGTTTCTTCCCTGTTAAAAGGGTTTTGGGAGTTTTTCCCTCTGTCGATGTGAGGGTCTAAGGACAGAGGATGTTGTTCTGATGCTATGTAAAGCCATTTGAGACAAACTGTTTGTAAAAATGGGCCATACTAATAAACGTGCCTTTCCGCTTGCATTGATTTGCCGATTATGATGCATCTATGATAGCATAGTTATATCAAGATGCATTTTCACATTTTTTTAGGTTTTTATTTTCTTTAGCTGCAGCATCTTGATTCAGAAGGAACAGTATAGCAGGCAGGCACCCTAACCCTATAACCAGTCAGTTTGGGCTTTGTGGTCTGATGTTGCTTCCTCAATGCTGGCTGGAACATCTTGCTTAGTTCAGTGAGTTTCTGTTCTCTTACTCCAAGGTACTCGGTAGTGAGCAGACTCTCGCCAGATAGTTCCCTGGGCTGTGGTTGGAGAACTTCCTCTTTGTCAAGGTCCGTCTCCATCAAATCTTCCTATGACAAGATGATGACAGAGTCAGATTTGAAATTTGAAATCACCTAAATTGTGATGCATATAAATATACAGTGTCACTAATGTATCTGCAGCCTTTATGCAAAGCCTCTCACCATTAAACATTTGCAGTTGAAGCCTCACACACTATGGTTACTTTGATAGTACTTGGCTACTGTATATTTAAAAATGAACCTGTTTGTGGTAATCTTCATGCAAATCTACAAACCAGTTTACACACACATATAGTGCCTGGCACCAATCCAAAAAGTACCAACAAGAGAGCCTAAACTTTTGGCACTCTCTTTGTTGAGTATGAAGTGGGCAACAGTATATCTGTCCCCTGTTGTAGCCAGGGTAATTGGATAGGAGGTACAAAACCACCAGCTTTCACAGGTAAGATCACAGGCAAAGGAATAAAGGCACTTAGACTCAAGTGCACACACACACACACACACACACACACACACACACACACACACACACACACACACACACACACACACACACACACACACACACACACACACACACACACACACACACACACACACACACACACACACACACACACACACACACACACACACACACACGACTATAGCCATTCCCACTTTAACTTACTACCATATACCTTATCTTGATAACCGTCCCTGTCCCACTAAATCCAATCTGCCAGGCTCACCACCCCCCACATACACGTGAGCAGACACACAGCTGGGTGACACCCAATATCTGTGTCATACTTAGATTGCCATCTACAAGTTTGGGAAAGGTGTCAAATATGAGATGTTCTTTTATTGTTGTGCTTCCTCTCACCCTCCTTTTCTCCCTTCCTCAAATTTGCTCTTTTGTTTGTTTTTTTGGTCTATACATTCCTGAATTAATTGCTGCCTTCATGTGATATACTCCAATGGTGGAAAACATCAACTCATCATTGTCTAGCTAAAAGGAAAACTCACATCATTGTCATCCTCTTCCTCTTCATCGTCTGATTCGGGCGCCTCTTCCTCAGCTGGGAGGAGCACAACCACAGGTTGAAAACGTAGCAGATATTTAGATACAAGAGTAACCATTATTCAATTTCCTCTTGCTGAGCTTGTAATGCACCGTTTTTACAATAATTTGATAATATATATAGCATATACTTAGTTGTATATACTATATACTATATACTTATACTTAAGTGCTTACTGTAACAGTTAATTTGACCCCACTCACCTGAGTTCAGCTGTTTAATGATGAACTCAATCTGTCTGTTGAGGTCTGGGTTATCCTCTTTGCTGTAGCATCGAAGAATCTCCTCTACACTCTACACACATGAGGGAAACACATGTCACACACATGTGGTGTGGTGTACGCACACAACTCTGCAGCAAACAGACAAACCCAAGGACTGCCGTCAATAAACACTACAATGCAATTTAAATGAGGGTAAAAGTGCTCAGTTCAAGCCATAAAAGTGACCTCATACATTGTGACTGAGTTACATGGTCTTTATAATTGCTATCCGACGTAATGCCTGAATATGATATTTGCTGCACAGGACGGACTCAGGCCTGCAGCCTGCAGCCTGCAGCCTGCAGCTCCAAATGTCACCGCTCTAAGAACAATTACATAATTTTTGAGTCATTTTGAAGCACTGACACAAACACAACCCACAGGCTCAGCAGTGTCTGGGTACTGTTACTACGTCCAATGACTGTAGACAGCTGTTGTTTCACCATCATATTGACTGACTGTGTGGTGACATGAAGCCAGACAAATGCACAGTGAAAAAACAAACTGCGTCTGTTTCCTCAAAGCAGGTGAAGACATTTCTGCTATCTCACCATCTCTCTGGCTTCCTGCCTCACAGATGGAATACACAGGATACTGTACAGCGCTCCATTCACGTACGGTCGGACCTGAGGAAGGCAAAGAGACTCAGACACAAACACACAACATCTATTTTTACCGTCTCAGGCCATGTGGTAACTGCTTGTGTGAAGTATGAACATGAAGCAGCTAGAAAGTATGGATACCCAGTACAAATGTGTGTGTGTGTGTGTGTGTGTGTGTGTGTGTGTGTGTATATATATATACAGTATATATATATATATATATATATAGGTCTGAAAAAAAACAAGAGACCACTTTCACAAATGTTTCTTAAAAGCATCTCTACATGTATGACAGTCATTCTTTTCTTTTCTTTTTTAAATACCAACACAAACATGAGACACTGATGAGGTCATCACCTGAACCACATCTGATTTTATAGGAAGATTATAAAAATCACTGCTGGGATTAAACATTGACATTATCCCACAAAAACTGATTTATAAACTCTTCCTGAGTTAAATGATTCTTGCTGTGTTGTTTAGGAATAAATATGAACATGTTTTCTTTGCATTATTATTATTCAAGGTCTGAAAAGACTTGATATTTTTTGTTATTTTGACTAGCTGTCATTTTCAGCCAATAAAAGCTCTAAATGACAATATTTTTATTTCAATTTTGGGAGAAATATTGTTGGTAGTTGATAGAATAAAACACATTTTTTTAAATTTAGTTTTACTCAAACACACACCTATAAATAGTAAAACCAGAGAAACTGATCATTTTGGGAGTGGTCTCATAATTTTTTCCAGAGCTTGTATATATGACCTGCTGACATAGAGTCACAGTAATCACATTAGGTCAAGAGATTAAAAAGTAACAGTAGTACAGCAGACGTTTTGATGACTTGTGATAAAAATGAAAACAGTCACTGTTGTTTATTATATTTGACTTTTCTCAGTCAGTTTGTGTTTAAATATTCGTTTTCATTCAGTCTTGCCAGCTGCTGCCCGCTGCACGTGTTTCGTTGTCTCCTCTATACTGCATGCATTGATGTATGTCGTACTCATGTTTTACACCCTCTGTGAGTGTGTGCCTGTTATGTACATTGTCGATGTAACAGCTGTGTGCAAGTGTTGACAGATGTGTGTATCACCTCGTGGTTCTCATGTCCAAGGAGGTCAGTTAGAACCTTTAGCACATGCTTAGCGTTTTCCGCACACTTCCTTTTTCCTGTACAAAGACAGCCATGCACACACACAAAAGTAAATACATGCTACAACAACAAAAATGCTGTTGAGACAAATGCAGTACGGCATTATTATGGCAATTTCATTTAAAAAAATTTAGCCTTAAATACAAAGAAAATACTGATAGACTTTGTTTAGTGTGTACATGAGGTAAAGGGGGCTGGTATGACCAAATAAACAGTCTATGATCTAAAAGAAAAATAGGTTACAAGCTGAAAAACTTACATTTTTGTATTGAATTTAGATTTAAACAATAAAGGTCTTTGGTCTGCCCACAATCAAATCATGCAATAGGAACAAAGTTAGCCAAAGATACCATGATGTTTTAAAAGGGATCAAATTGATTTACAGTGACATCACGGGCTATTAAAATGTTTAGATTTACTTCCATATCTTTCTTGCATGCACTTCATGAGATAGAGTTCTGATATAGTATAACAGGCCTATTTGGATAATGTGTTACACATAGATTGATGGATAAAATAATTAGGAATCTTAGCGAACAGGTGGACATTTTGGGACATACAATCTAGCGAGAGGAGACCAATAACATGTATTGCAAATGTTAAAATTAGCAGCTGGTTAGTTTGGCTTAGCCTAAAGACTGGCTTTGTCAAAATAAGACAAAACATGCTATATCTCATTTATGTGCTGACCTATTTATTTTCTAGGACCAGTAGTTTCAACTCTCCAGAAGCAAGAAATTCTGACACAAAAAGTCAGAATTTCCCAGTACCCACATTGGCCTGGGAAACTTGTCTTTTGTTTATTGTCCAAGCTTTAAATTTAAAGATAAAGCGTTTATAATTTAGGGGTCACACATTGGTTTAGTGTATGCTGTTATTCCAGCTTTGTGTCCACCAATGCCTCGCTTTTACCTTTAGTGCGCAGACACAGATTCATAAGCAGAGCTGCAGAATACTCCAGGGTGTAGTCAGTAAGGCAGTCTGAGTCTTGCAGCTCATCCACCAGCCAGCCAATCAGATCATCTGCAATCATAGCTGTCTGCTGGCTCCTCCTACCAAGAGATGATGAAAAATGATGCATTCAAGGCAAATTAGACAAAAATAGTTGTGCTCTCACATGAGGATATCGATTTTGGTTATTGCCTACAAAAAAACAGCTGAAAGAGGTGTATATTTCCTTTTGCCATCACTGTTTATGAGAAATTGTGAATTCAGCCGTTTGAATTAAACACTGGGGAATTTCAAATACAAATTTCCATTTGATTCCAGTAATCTCTTCCTTCTTCTTGGTCCGCTGTTTGGGTTTTCATGTCATGTTAATGAAGTTTAAACAAATAAATATCACCGTTTTGAGGAAGAAATATGTGCTGATGATGTGCATGATTACTTACTTGACAAAATCTCAGTTATAAAATGATTTAAATCTGGCCTGAGTTATTCTTAAAAATAATTCCATTTATGCCAGCTTGTCTCTTTGACTCATTGTTCATTAGAGAAACTGTGAGCAGTCACTGACTACCCTGTAACGCAAAGAGAAAAGGCACATATTTGAAAATATACTTGTCATTTTAAAATGTACCTGAGGCTGAGTTTCTGCAGAGCCACTAAGACATTCTCTCTGGCCAGGGAGTCTTTTTCCTCCCTCCTGAGAGCCTCTGTCAGAAGTTTCAGAAGAACAGGGATCTGGGAGAGGTAAACCCGACCTACAAGCATCACCACAAAATGGAATGATCATCAAAAGGAAAGGCAATAACACATATACTATTTGAAATATATCAGTTTCATTTAAATTAAAAGTAACTTCAACAATGAAAAGACATTAAGCAGCAAGAACACTGCAAAATCACTACAATGGATAAAACTCTAGTTCCAGGGAGTCCGCAAATTGCCAGTGTCACGTTACATGTTTTCTAAGTATTTAAGTAAAAAAAACAAAAAAACATTTGAATTTCAAGAATCAGTTTCCTTCTTCCAGTTGAAGCTCGTTCTGAGAACACATTAAAGTGATGCTATCACGTCCGCTTTTCCCGATAGTTGAGAATCAATGTTAACTAATTACTCCTTCCTTAGAAGATATTCTTACCATAACCTCTTGCTACATAACAGTAAGCCATCTCTCTGATATCTGCCTTCATATCTGCCTTCCATAGTTACTGGCATGCTGCTGTGGAGGATTCTTAGTGGTTTTGAAGATACAATAAAAAGGTCTTCCATGAGTCGAAATGTATTTGAGTGCATCCAGTTAGACAATGAGTCACCTTACGAAAGAAATAATGATGCTTTACAAAATGTATCGGCGGTTGAGCACTTACCCTCTGCAAGGGAAGCGAATGCATTGATGAGACGAGACATGTACTGCCGGACAATCGCGTTCTTCGACCTCGTCAAATGAAGCACAGTTTTCTATGAAATCACAAAATGGAGGACACATTTAAAATTCTATTTAATCCTAACAAGCACATTTTGTAATACTGTACCTTATTGGTGCTTTGAACAAATGAACATCAATAACATGAACAGGCCTTACCAGTGCTGATGGTAACCCTCCTCTGTTATATCAACAGCTGCCCATATTTCAAGATTTACAAAAAATGGAAATGTGGAATATGAATAATCATCATCATCAAACCAATGATGCTAAAAATGTAGATATAGAATTTATTGTAGCCAGTGTTGGCAACATAGTCCATGCTTAGTTAATCGCAAATATAGAGACTGTACAGTACAGCATTGCACTGCATTGGCATTTTATCAAGACCCTGCTTGACTCTCATTGTGCATTTTTGTTGGGCAGTTTGTCACATTATATAAACATTATAAAAGGAAACATCGAATGAGGCATGCTTTTAATATTTATATCAATATCCAGCCTCACAGCTTCAGGGGGCTGGCCATGGTCAAACCCCAAAATTGGTATTACGGCCAGGCATGGAACCCAATCACAGTGGGTAAACTCACTTCTCAAGAACTGTTTCTTTGCTATTGTCAAATGTAGAGAATTTATGGTTGTGATGTGATAACAATAAACTTGACACCTTACTACTGTTATTGTGGCTGTCTACAGTAAATGACCCTCACGTTGTTCAGAGCTGGCTTGGAGCACCGTGGCAAGTACATGGACAAAGAACTCATCTGTGAGGTGAGGATCATTTACTCTGTGAAGGGATTATCTCTAACATGGCGCCCCACAGCTGAAGGCTAGGTGAGGGGAATGTGAAAAGAAAACAAAAGAAAGGACAAAAAAACAAACAATAAAGCGTGTAAGAAAGAGATTCTGATATCCCTTTGAGTGGGTGAAATCTGGAATATAATGTTTCTTACTCCGGCCTTTGTTTAGCAAAATAGGGAAATTGCTGAAGAATGGTAGACAATCTGGAACATTCCATAAGATGTTACCACCCAGATTAATATTTAAATGAAAATGAAATGTACAGACTATATTTTAGGGATTGAGCTGTGAATTGGGATGAATTGCCAATGAGTGACTCCAGCTATATATGTCTTAGAATTTATGCCACATGAAGGATGTGCTGATGGCAAAAGCATTATTGACACCAAATGTATTTTAAATGGTAAAACACCACTGATCTGATCTTTTCATTGCTTGTACTATACTATTTTCAGGGTTCTATAGGAAGACAAAGACTTCTTCCTCATGAAACAGGTTTTGGAAAACATTTCTATACAGTTTTTTGTATAGTAATATAAAGAGTGTCCATGGGGGAAGCATCCAGCTCCAAACCTCTCAATTCAAACTATGTGGTACATATTGATGACTGATAATGGGTGATAATGACTGTACAACAACAACAACAACATGTGGGTATATTAACGTTCTTCCATTCTTAACAGATATGTATCTAAGTTTAAAAGGATAACATGTCATTTGGACAGCATCCCAGACGGATATGGGTGATATGTGAGATGCTATGTCTGGTTTATCGCCACTCTGTGACCTTCACCCATGTTGCAATATATCAAGCTGATGGTGAGAAACAAATCTCAGTGCGAGCAGCACAGGTGCCAATTCACTAGCTCAGACGTGCATGAAATCAGAGCCTGGGGATTAATTATTCTTTGTGACCAGTGGAAGAAGGAAGAAGTTATTTTTCACTTTGGCTCTGGTGGTTGTGTGGGATACTCCTTGGGCTTGGAAGTGTGTGAGAAATAATCTAAATAAGAAGAAAATCTTGCAATGTTGTAAATATTATTACATGTAAAGCAATTATAATTTGAAAAGTTACAATGGCAACCTTGGCATGGAAGTGGCAAATCAATCATTTTATTTCTTTTTATCAGAAGTCATGGTTGAACAATAACTAACAGTACGAGAAACACCACAAAATGATACAATCAATGATTTAAGGTCCCACCTGTTCAGTGCTGTAGCGTTCCAGCAGGTCATTGCTGATATAGGCCTGAAGCACCGTGTCTCTCTGTTCACCTGGGAGCGAGCGAGTCAGTCTCTAAACATGGTGAGAAAAAAAACCCAACAATGAAGACACAAAATAATACTAACTGTCCTTTAATGGTACTCTGCTCTTCTTGGTACTTACGAAAAGCTATACAAAGAGTTGGCCTAAAGCAAAACATAGATACGTATATTGGGCTTTTATGTAATGCATTGCTTTGTTAGTCTATGAAAAACAGTAGAATGCACACACATCCACCAAATCTAAAGGCTACACAAATACACAAAAATCATATGACAAACATCAGGCACGAACCATGTAATATAATATAAGGCAAGCCACTGGGTCTCAATATGTGTGAGTTGTGATGTTTTTTATATGTATTATTCTTCCGTTCTATGGTCTTATTGTTCATTTGCCATTGCTGTGAGATTTTTGTTTAGATATTTTCCTGTTGCTTCGGTGACTTCTGATGGACCTTTTTCACATAACTACTGTTTATCACCCGATTTGATACATTGAGACGCCTCTCATACCCAGTGGCTTGCTTTATATTAAATTATATGACAAGTATGACGGTTCTTGCCTGATGTTTGTCATGTGATTTTTGGGAAATGGCTTTGTGAGTGCGCGTGCACAGATCCCCCTTTTTTGTATAATATGTGTGTGTACATAAGTGTATTTATTATTGATAGATTTGGAAATATTTAATGGACTGTTTATAGATCGTTGTACTTCATATTCCTCCGAACACTATATGTGCTTAATTATAAGAGTATTGTTTTCATAAAATTTGTATCACATGATTTGTCAGGTGACCTCCCACTTCGTTATAATCAGAGGTGTGTTTGATCACCTTCTTCTTGTCCGAAGAAGGGTCTCCCCCGAAATGTCACTCACATAGGTGATAATAGATCATTACCTTGGAGCTGCTGTTGCTTTGTTTAGTCTGCCATAAAAATATATAACACCTATTGAGTATCACACTGACCTTTCTGTAACATGATGGCTCCTATTACTACCAGGGGCACTGTTTTAATGGAAAACACACTGTATAGCACTGAAGAAATGAATCACAAGAGCTTCAATAAGGATTTGGGAATCTACTTTATCCATTGTGATGACTAATGAGATAACATTTCACTCTAAACACAACAACACAGTTTAATCAGCTTCAAATAACGAGTGACTTTAGCACTAGATAACAATGCCGGAGAAAACAATCTATATGTACTGCAGCCTAAGGCGAAGAGCAGTGGTTGTAGACATTAGAGACAAAAGACAGTGAATGTGTGTAAGATGTGACATAACAGGAACAGGATAATGAATAGTCACCCAGCGCAGTGCCTGAAGCAGCAGGGACGTGAGTCTGTCTGGGCCTTCAACCAAGTCTTTCTTCAGCTTGTCATAGTCAAGTGACGGCAGCATTGGCACCTCTTTGGATCTCCTAGAGATGAATCGGAAACATATGTTAGCCATTACTTTCATCGTATTTATATTATCATTACCAATTAAGGTTATTTATTCCTTAGTTCTTGTAAGCTGCTGCTTGTTAACACTTACTGCGGTGCGATGGACGCTCGTAGCATCGAGGAGGCCTAGAAGAGAGAGCAAAATCAAGAAAAGAAGACAAAGAGGAGCGAAGCTTGTGTCAAAATTTGATTATTCAGATATTTTACTTTTGAGTATGGAAAACATAACCCATGCGACTGTTTAAACAAATCTTTTGTAACCTTTTATCATGTGCCTCTCTGGTCACATTACTCACCCTGTCATGTTCTCCACTGAAAACAATAAAGTTAAGTACTGTCTCAATAAGTCATTAGTATTTTTTTTGGACATGCATACTACATCATGCTTGTTGTACATGCTATATCCCCCCAAAATACCATAAAGTGCCATTTGGCAACATCGCCCATGCAGTCAGTGACAAGTAAGTGATATTTCAACCATTTAAAACGACCACAGAAGGCGGGTTAGTGTGAATCAGCCATCCCTTCATTTTCACACTTCAGTTCACTTGTACTGAAGGCCTTTGTAGTTATTTGAGAAAAGAAGGAACAGATTTTTGTGAACAATATATAGTTAGTTTTAGTATAGTTGTGGGAGTGCATGTGAAGGAAAACTAATTACTACTGTTTTTTGAAAGGGGATTTTAGGGATTGAAATCCAATCTTAAGTACTAGGTGGTTGGGTCTATGGCAGGAGCAGTGTAAGGTCAGGGGAGTGATCCATGTCGTCTGGTGTATCAGGTGGTCCGGCCACATTTTTGCTTTGGTGTGCAGTGGGTAATACACAAGTGGGGAAGAACATTGAAACCTAGATTCTTCCCCAAATTCCTTTCTCTCTAAACATTTCAGCAGCCTTGAAAAATGCCAAAGGACAAGGGAAGTGGTTCCTTGAGAAATCTGAGACTGACTGAGGCCCTGATTAAGAATTTGATCTAACTTAGATCTATTACATTATAATATATGGATAGCAAGTATTGCCAGTTTCTATAGCTGCTAGAGTGGGCTCAAATGAGATTTTACTAGATCGCACAATAACCATTTTCGGTCAAAATGTGAATGTAAGGTCACATTGACTCTCAGATTTCAGCTGGTCACCTACACAAAGCAAAGGCTTGACCTCAATCCTCTGACAATGCAAAGTTTACATAAGAGGTGCCTTTACTCTCTTCACCTTTTTTTATGAGTCTGCTCACTATTTACTCCTCCATGACACAGGGGACAACTAAAGGTCATCTATTGTTGATGTTATTGTCTAAGTAGATGGCTTTGCTCCCTGGTGTCTTCCAGGTTTCTCCTCTTCGGAGAAGAAATAAAAGGTAAATGGCTGAGACAGCCATTTCAATACTATGAAAGCTGAAAGAGTCAGCAAACGTGTTATGTTTTTGCTTGCCTATGTGAGGACAAATATGGTCCTGACTCAGCTCCAAGCTACAACTGAAACTGGAGTGTTACCCATGATAAGAAAATGTTGTCTCATTTACAGCTTATTTCAACCCGAGTGCCTCTTATTAATGGTTTGAAGACTTATCACAATTACATAAAGTGTTCTGGTTGTGTCTTTTCAAATGACTGTAATTTGATCCACCCTGGTTAACAACCTAAGTGTGAGAGAGGGGCTTTTACATCAAAGGGCCTTGTGTTGGCTTTTCTTGACCTGTCACGTCGACTGTCTAAAATGTTTCAAAAACTGTAACGTTAAAACAAATGGTGAGAGGAGAAAGCTGAAACCGTTAGCGTTTACCTTGAAAAAGAAGACTGACAGCCAATAAGGAGAGCTGAGATGACTAACAATGTGCTTGTAGTCTTTGGAAACAAGTGAATTTAATGATGAAGCACATCCTGAAAGAGACGCTCTTGTTTGGCTGAACAAGTGGCCTGACAAAAGGGGTCATTCTAACTACAAACAAGGCCAAACTTTAAACTGGGGCAATCTAGTAGGAACCATAGGAAAATGACAGGGGATATGGAGGAAAGACAAAGGCAGGCTGAGAGATGTATAACTAGTAAAGAAAGGGGAGGCAGACAGGGGCAGGAGATGGAGAAGATAAGACGAGTTGCAAGCAAGGTGAGAGGGTGTACAGTACATTAAAACATATTAAACTTACATAGCCATCATCATAGGGACTCATAGAGTAATATCCCTTTGTGGACAACAGCATCACACACACGCAAAAAAAACACAAACACACAGGAAGAAGTTGTTCAGTTCAAAACAGAAAGAAATCAGATTTCACAAGCCAGAGTTCAACACAATGATGAATGCAACCGACAGTAAGCGAGATTGTCCAGGGGTCACGCTGTGACGGCTGTCAACAAATGGCGACAAGGATGTGATATGTTTCACGTGCAGTTTGCTAATATTTCCTTTCCACCAGCTAGTCTGGGTTGCAACCGAAGGACAACTGTTTTTCTTCAGATTTTGTGAGGCACAGTTAATATCCTGCATCCAGAGTTGTGTCCTGTGTATTTAACTTCCCAACAAGCCCTCCACATAACTGTGTATTTGACCAGGATCCAGTTATCTTTTACCAGGATACAAACTGTGGGGGGATTACTACATGGCTTAAAGTCGGCCGCACAGTGCGCAGAGGACAAAGGGGTGCTTTATGGCAAATAAACACACCTTTCTAAAACATCTTTTGAAATTCCTATTCAAACGCAATGCAGATTTGACCAGTACGTCACCTAACATCCTGAGAGCAGTTTTCTCCTGCTCATACTTCACACTGGAAGAGTGACATTTTCTACGCTTCAACTAAAAAAAGGCCCAAGTGTTTTGTTATTCCTCTGCTGGTGAGTTGTGAGGTGTGAGGGGGGGGGGGAGAGGAAGAAGAGAGGTGGCTGTGTGTTCTCACTCACGGTGCCAGGTCTGGTGAAGTCAGTGCTCTGTACCACGCTCTGTCTCATCTGGCTGCTGAACAGGCGAACACACACACTCTGCAGGTACTCAGGGGAGAGCTGCAAACACACGGCATGCCCCCTTGAGCTTTGTGGGCAGACGAAGAGCAAGCTTTCCATTTTTGTGTTCCTGTTTAACAGCTGTGTATAAATGTGTATAAAAAGTGTTTCCATACACAGCATTTTACAATTATAGGTGTTTACCTACTGTAAATGTGAGAAAGGGGCTATTCAGTGCCTTTATGTGTATATCCAGTGTTTGTGTGTGTGTGTGTGTACCATTCATTAGCTCATTAGTGTTAGTCTCTGTCTATGTAGTTTGTGCTTGTAGCTTGTGTGTTAGAATGTGTGTGTTTGCTTGCCCCGCAGTCGAGCTGACCTACCGTTTTTCCGCTGACGGTGGCTTCCAAAGAGTCGACCAGCTCAGCAGTGATTCCAATCAGGTTGTGGTAGTCGGCCTTCATCTTGTTGAACTTGCGCACGTAGCTGCCGATGCGCCGGTCTGACTCGACCAGTTGGAGCTGTAACTGCTGCATGGCCTCTGCACAGTATCACACAAATAGGCATGAGTGACATTCTCGGTGTAACATAGTGTTTGACATAAAATATGAAATTATTTCATTTGAAAATTCAAATAAAATGTGTTTATGTTGGTTGACATCTAAGTTAATATTAGTTCATTTTCTCTAAGAGAGCACTGAGTAACTATTAACCTTTTTGCAACCGGCTCCCACACTGACAGTTAATGTTCATATTCATTACAGAAACATTACCGGTAGTTAACAAATATGGAATATGAATGATATTGTTACCTACCCAGTGATGTCTTGTAATGACAGTTGCAATATAAGTTCCACCACTTTCATGTGTGACATGGGACAAATATAATAATCACAGTATACAGTAACACGTAGACTACTTAAGAGGGATAAATTTACCTTTAGTGCTCCTTCCACCCTCCTTCTGTATGACGTCTGTTAAAGATGACACACTCAAACTCAACTGAACACATGGAGTGCTACAGACGCACACTGAAAGATTATGTAAATGTCATGCTTTAGTTTGAAGTTACATTAGACAAATGTATCTTGCCTAATGTGGACAAAGTCGTCACAGAGCCCATTTATTTAGACTTAAGTTAAATCAATTTATTGTCTAAGGGGATATAAGTGTTCAATACGTGTTTGTTTTAGAGGAGGGATCGATCTAAATCACATCCCATGGACTTACACCTGGGCAAACACAGCTGTCATTCGGTGTATTTACATGCACTTAAGCCGATGAGCTGTAGCCACCTTTCTGCAATGGATTTCCCTAATGTCATCAATCATGTGTACCCACTAGACCCACAGTCAATTTTCCTGTGTTAATATGTAGTGCCAGCTACCAAAAGTGCTGCCTCTTTAAGTGTTTACACATCGAAAGATTATACATATTAAATAACCTCACTCCTTCATGATTTATATACATACAAACAAGTCAGATTTTCTTTGGTCAGCTCTCAAGATAACAGTTGCTATGTGAAATCTGTATGCTTTGATCACTGGCCGGTAGGGACAGGGTTTAGTTTCATGAATGTGCAAGGAGGAAAGGCGATCCACTGCGTTTTCCAGTAAAAAAAACAACAATTCTTGTTATCCTTCACTTGCCCTTCTACTCTGAATGGGTTAGCGTGAGTAAGTGTTGCATTAAGTCCTGCCATGCTCAAACATTGCATGTAAATGCAAATCAAGACGGGATTCAGTTGCAGGATATGAAATGACCCGATCAGGTCAACAGTGTGGCTTTTATTTAAGATTTAAATGTGCGAGGAGGAAGAATGGAGACCGATTAGCCTGTGTTTCATGCCTGAGTTATATTGCCTGTTGTGTTTTGCCCACCTGCTGATTTATTATTAAAAGCCACTTTCTATGGACCTTTGTGTTCTTTGTTGAGTCAACACAACTTTTACGTATTGTTCAATTTTGTAAGCCACCTCTGTGAGAACTGCGAGGTGCTGGATGACCACAGTGCTCGAGAATTAAGAACTGGCCGTTAAGTAGGACACAACTGCCAATGACCCAATTTAATGGCAGTGTTAGAAGTTGAACTGAGCATTACATGAATCTGTTTTTACTGTAACTATTTACCTGTGGTTTTAGGGTGTCTATTTGTAATACAGAGAAGTTCTGACACTTAGAAATACTATAAAGTTACCCAGCTGTACTCCATCAGAGAGCCATGAGAGCGTGCCATGATAAAGGATACATACAAATTCAGCAGCCTAGGGATGTTGGACGGCTTCAGTGTCACTAACAGAAACTGCTCCAGCTTAGCCTTCAAATTTGGTATCCAGGAATCCTAAATAAACCATTATGGAGGTTGAAAGAAAAGATGGTTATTCTGAGGGTAACATTGAGTCATAACGTTGCATTTTAACAAATAGTTGACAATGGATAACTAGATAATGTTCCATAATCAATCATGCACCTTGAATAGGTCTTTGAAGGAGGGGTGGACCGGGGGGTTGGGAACGAAAGGCAAGGCATAGTAAGGCAGGAACTCTGTGGTCTGGCTCAGTGCTGCTCCTCGAGTCTCCAGGTACTGCTTGAAGTGGGAAATTCTCTCTTCAAACTCGGTTCTGTCCTGGAGACAAATTCAAGTATTCAAGTTGTTAAAGGTCAGGATCATAACATAACACATCCTCTGCTGAACAAACTTAGAAACCTTTATTTCTCCTAAACCAAGAAAAACAAATCTGCCTTTTAACAAACGCATAACATCTATATAAATACATAAACTGAAACTAAAATGACCTACGCAATAAAGGGAATAATTACAGATAGAGGATTACTTATATGGTGCAACAGCATCCTCAATAGGCCACTAAGAAACAGCCAATAGTGCAGCTTAGTGGACATTTTGTGAAACAGCACATAATGGTGTTTAGTTGCAGATGAATCTCATTCAAAAGAATGTTCTGGTTAAATGATCATTTCAACAGAAAAACAAATAAGGGAATTTGGATCTACATACGTGTCTACTTGGGTGCCTCCTCAGCGGGTAGATGGTAAAATGGATGTAAAGGTAGAACTCCAGGCTCTGGGCCTCTGCATCTGTGTCTTTTACCTCAGAGGGAATATTCTCTGTCCACAGTTCAAAGAATACTTTGTGATCTCCATCATCGAAAGAGCAAAGGAGGTCTCTCTGGAAAAGTCACAGATAAAGAAGAATAGTTTGCAACTCTAGAGAATAATCAATTATATTTCCATATGACACAATGAGCAAGACCTTAAAAAAAGAACAATAAAATTTACAAATAGGATCAATAGGAAATAAAACCACAAAAAGGGTAAGTTAGTTTTTTTTTTTTTTTAAGTGACTCTGTCTGTCTTAACTCCTCTAAAACATCCAGCTCATTTGCTTAGGAGCTACTTCATGAGCTGTTGAGTTTCATAAATCTAATTTTAGAAACATCAGCCTCTCAAGTTGTTAATAAAAGTCTTCTTTTGTTCTGCTATTCAGCACTCAATCAACCAACATGCAGCAGCAACAGGTTATAAGACCTGTATCTTTACCTGAATGACACGAGTCTTTGAGTCTCTGAAGGTACTTCCTTGCGGCTTTGATACCAGCTTTCCTTTGCTTTTGCAGTCCTTGTCAAAACTGTGCACCGTCTCTTCAAATTCCTCAAACTTGAGATACTACAAAAGACACCAAACAAGCAGAAAGTCCACCTTAACCTCTGCAAGAAGTGTGATGTGCCTCAAGGCATCCAAACTGAACAAGCTGCACAACCCTTCTCTATATCATGCTATACTGTTGAAGAAAAGTTATACATCTGGTTTAAAAAATTGAATGTGTTACCTCCTTAATCATTCCAAGAAGATCTGCTTCAGTTGCCAAGATGTCACCCATCTTGGCTGCTTCCCTGGAACTCATGTGAGTGACCAAAACTTTCAAAACACTTACTGACAGCGAACACCTCTGCACTCATGAAATGGCATTTGTGCATCCAGTTAGGATTCTGCAGAGCCTGCAAGGACATGAGCGCACATAGTGCCTATGATAACGTTATACAAAATATATCATTACAGAGCGCTTTCGTTTAATAGAATACCTTTTAGAGCCTTTGTGATTCTAAAACTCAGGTAAAACTGCCATATTAAAGTAAAGACACATATCCTATTGCCATAGCGTGAACACGGAAGTCTGATTTGTTCTGATCTTATATTTTAACATTATCTTTCACTTCAGTGACAACAGCCGCGTTAGCAAACATTTGGCAAGATAGTAGCTACTGGTAGCTACTTAACGACAAGCTCAGTTACATTATCTAACGTCAACGGCGGAGAGCAAAATCACCTTCACCTCAGTCGTGTATCGCTTAGTTGTTGATAAAGGCCTATTTCGCTTTCATCATCTCCATCCGTAATTCCAGACCTATACGGGCCATTTTAGACTAGGCTCGAGGGCTTCAATTGCACTTAGTGCTAGTCGGCTAGCCATTAGCTAGCAACCGTACACAGACAGGACGCTAAGACACCTAGCAACCAAATGGCTGGAGAATACCTGCTGGAAAGTTGAGGCGAGTGTCGTAAATGATGACAACACTACAGTCTATCAGAGACGTTGAGCCTAGAAGGACTTTGAGTCTATGCACTGCACGTTTTTTTAGAAAAGCATGGAGTTTGGTTAAATCAACCGCTTAACATATTGCATGGTTTTACACCATTTTCTTATTTATTATTTTTTTCTTTATTTCATCTTAGACTTATTGATGGCCTTTGAGCAAAACATCCATTTTCAAGGTGTAAAATTCAATAACATACTTCATCCAGTAAAGACGGCTAAGTAGCTATAACGTAAGCTTGCGTTTACATGTTTTAACCATTATGTGTGTTACGTATACTGTCCTTGCGTGTGTAATACACAATTCTGACATTATTTCCAATGATGCTAGCATGATTAGCAAGGAGGTTGCATTTTCAACCGGAAGTACTTTGCGTGTCACAGGTCGCGCACATTGTTCCTGCGCGGTACAGTTTGTTTCATATAGTAATGAATGAAGTGTCAGTCTAACGTGTTTTCTAGCATACAACCACAGAGAGAAACCGGGTTATTGCGACGTTGGAGTGTGCACAGACTAATACAAGAGCTCCGTCTTATTTGAGGTAAGTGGGAGAGGGGGAGTGTGTGTATTCAACATGCTAAAGCTAACAGCTAACCTGAACAGGATACGCTGCTAAAGTTGGTAGTTAACGTTATTAAAACTATGCTGGAATGAAAGAGATTAAAGACATTGCAACTTTGGCTAAAAGTCAAATTATGAATGGCAGCACCGTTGTTGGTCGAGTGAGTGTAGTAAAGAGTCAACAATGTTTTTACAATAGTTAAGAGTTGGTGTTCATGTCTCACATGGGCTACACTGAATTTGTCCTATTTTGGTCAGTGGGAGCCGGTGTATTGTTTTTAGTTGTGAGAATGCACTACCATTATGGATTTGAACGAGGTCCAGGACAAAAGGTGTGATGGACATTTATTGTATTCAAGTAAATGAATGTATCAGAGTGGTCTTAGTCATGTAAAACATTTAATCTCAATTATAATATTTTCAATCTTGGCAGTTTGTTTGATGTGATCTTGGTATGCAATTAGGTTTGATATAGTGCTAATGTTTGTTTACCATCATGCTGCTACCCTATCAATGCTTTGTTGCTTGAGGATAATTATTGTATAGCCTATTTGTCAGTGCACATGGCAATACACCATTAAACTATATAACACACTATTTTTTTTCTATCATGCTAATAGATAAATATTTACGTGTCATATAGATCTAGAAATGACAGATATTTAAGTCCTCATCATACGTGTGCAGCATTGAAGCCAGATGCCATCTACACATGCCATTCAATATTAATTTATTTTCCTTTTGTTCTTCCATTCTTTCTACCTACTTAATTTCTTGTTTCTTTCCAGGTTCATAGACCACAACAGAGATGGCTGGAATTCTGTTTGAAGACATCTTTGATGTAAAAGACATTGATCCAGATGGCAAGAAATTTGACAGAGGTTTGTGAAATGTATTTATTAAACAAGGCTGAAGAAGAGGGCATTCGAAGGCTTTGCATTCTATATGGTAACAGTCAATGGTCTCTACTTGCTGTATTACTTACTGTATATATTCAACATTGCTGTGAATAGTTAATCATCATACAGATTGCTTGTAAAAAATAATTAAAAATCATAAATTAAGTGTAGCATCCATCAAGCTGATGACCCAGGTGTTTTTTTTAATTATTATTTTTAGTGCAAATCAAAGCAGAGATATAATGGATGTGATTTTTCTTTGATGCAGTGTCTCGTCTACATTGTGAAAGTGAATCCTTCAAGATGGACCTCATTCTGGATGTGAACATACAGATCTATCCTGTCGATCTTGGTAAGAATGTAGCCTTTTGTCCTTTGTTTATTTTTAAAGATTGGAAATAAATTGTTGATTATGTCGCATTAGTCACAGTGTGATTCTTCTTTGTACTAAAACACAAGGCCATTAATTTACACCTTTTTTAAAAGTAAAAACCATCACCTGTCATTTGAAGAAAGTGATTGCTTAAATGTTTTGGGTATAGGCCTACTCACTGACTCTCACAACGTTTGACTTTTGTTTGCGAACTCTAGCACACATTTAGTTTAACTGTGTAATGTACCACTCCACTCCCAACCAAAAGTTTTATCTGAGCAGTAGATATCAGTGAACCTTGAGATACAGACACATAGAACCATGCATCAAAAACTCATCACTACCCAAGGTCCAATGGTACAGTGTCACGATAAACTCAGTCTGGTCTCCTGTCTCCATTTCATCAAGGTGACAAATTCAGACTGGTTATTGCCAGTACGTTATATGAAGATGGAACTCCAGATGATGGAGAGTATAATCCTCAGGATGACCGGCCGTCAAGGTATGACATTTGCTTTTCATGTTGATGTGTGTAATATTACCAACACATGCTGTTTGTTGAACATTTTTATCAAATGATCTAATAACATTTATCCGTAGTACTCTTAGGTCAACCCTTCCTTGAGGTATGAACTGTTTTTGCTGGCTAAGATTTGAGCTCTCATTTTACTCTGTTTAAATTTCCAGAGCGGACCAGTTTGACTACGTGATGTACGGGAAGGTTTACAAGATTGAAGGCGATGAGACTTCAACAGAAGCAGCCACACGCCTGTGAGTTATACATGTGTTAATAAAGCGTTTTAGCAAATTATATGATGATTCTAATGAATTTGGAACACAATACAACAAACATGATTATAAAATCTGCTATGGTCATTATTTACCTTGCCTGAAAAAAGCGTTATAGGTGTATCTATTATCAATAGGTCATAGTGAAAAGGGAATGCATGCACTTGCACATAAAAACTTTTGAGATAGTGACATGTACATCAGATATGGCCTATATATATAAGATAACATTATCTTATTAAGTTTCATCCATGTTTCTTCTTTCAGCTCTGCCTACGTGTCATACGGTGGCCTCCTCATGAGGCTGCAGGGAGATGCCAACAACCTTCACGGCTTTGAGGTGGACTCCAGGGTTTACCTCCTCATGAAGAAACTGGCCTTTTAAAACCCGACTCTGCCTGTCCTCTTACCCTGGTCCTTCCACCGCTGCAGTCAACCTTAAAGTCATACTGAGCTGCGGACTGAAAACATTTTTATTTCCAAGTCTGCAGCACATGGCCAAGAGCTCCGAGACCGGCTCACACACAGAACACATGGAGGATGTAGAAAATATGTTGTTTTTTACTCTTATAGTTATGAAAAGGTTCCTCCATGGAGAAGGACGGACTAAAGACTGTGATACTTAAAAGAAATACTACAACTTCCATCTGCTGGCAAACTGTAAATAAAGATTTTATACAAAAGGATTCTTTTCTGTCAATTGTCAGTCACCTTTTATCATTCATTCGTTATTAAAAAACACCCTTTTTCTTTAGTGTTTAAGCTCAAGTTGAAGTATAGAAGGAATAGATTTGATGCATGCTCAACACCTCTCTCCAGAAACAAGGTTCATCTAGGTAACAGCCTGTTGGTGCAAACTGAATGGTAAATCGACTGCAATTACATTGTGCTTTTAGTTAGACACCACTCAAATCACACCATAGAACATGTCATATTCACCCATTCACACACATTAATGAAACAGCCGTCAGTTGCAGTTTGGAGATCTGAATATTGCACAGGGACACCACCATCCCTCTGATTTAATGGACGCCCCACTCCACCTCCTTAGCCGCAGCTGCTCCTTTATTACAGTACTAATGAGAAGTATTCAGTCATATGGAGTAGCTGGAACATTTATCTGCAAGGTGCTGCTTCCAGTTAATTGCAGTTTTTAAATCATTTTTTCTAAGACCCAGTGCGTGGCTGTCTGCTATCTTTTTTGCTTTAGATTTTTTTCATCTAAAACCTAATTTTTATTGCTTTGTGTTCATGAAAAATCCTTCAACCAAACAGCCTCGGCTTGCTGAACTTGAGATCTTGACTTGATACTCTGCAAGTATTTTAGGAAATTAAATTATTTTGCTCCCAGCTTACAGATGGGACGTCATTACCCGAGCTGCCATAGGCAACTGTTCTATATTTGCTTGGACTGCAGCAAACTAAAATGTGGACTCTGGGTGGACAGAAAATTGAATTAGGGGGTGAAGAGGCAGCATTTGTGTGCAACACAGGCTCCTCAATGTCAGCGGTAATGGATGTCACAGGATGGAGCATAACACTGCCAATGACTCACAGACTCCTGATATCTGCTTGGAAATGTTTTTCATTTGGGGAAACATTTGGAGTGATGCTGTAACATGAACATGTAGCCTTTAGGGGGGGGGGGGGGGGGGGGGGTATATTGCATACTGTTTAACACAGATGTTCCTTAATATCATATGACACCTGAGCAAGTGCTTACTCGTGCAAATATCAACTAATCTTATAATGTGACAGCAGTGCAATGGGTCAAATCATGCAGGTACAGGTCAGGAGCTTCAGTTAATGCTCACATCAAACATGAGAAATGTCCCTGTGGTGGAATGTGAAATGAAGAGGTGCTGTAATATAGAATTTCCCTAAAGGGACAATCAGTCTAAAGTCTAAAGTCTAGAAATGAGGGGAAATTTGATCACGGTGGCGTGAGCTGTTTTACTTCTGATCCCCTGGGATTGTCACACTTTAGAGTTTACTCAGAATGGTGTGAAAAACAAAAAATTGCGAGAGGCAGTTCTCTGGTCAGAGTCAACACATTACTGAGAGGCTGCTTTCTTTCTTTAGGCCTCATAATACCAATCAATTATCATTTGAATCACATAGCCTATATGACATTGCTGATCATGTGCACACTTATATGGTTTCAAATGACCATCTTCTAATAGATATTTCCACCATAATAATACACCATGAGCAAAACCCGTCTCAAACAATATTCATGATGACAATGACATTAGTGTCCTTCGGTGGCCTCCCTATAGTCACCAGATCTGAATCCAATTGAACATCTTTGGGGTGTGGTATGATGTGCAGCTGACAATGTGCAATATGTGATCACAATTCAATATTTTGCATCAGAGAAGTTATTCTAGAGAAAAAAGTCTCAGAAATCTTTAAAATCACCATCATGGGATGCAAATTAGAGTTTGTACCTCTGATGCATCATGATGACATATTTTGAGTCTCTGGTTCACATGTCCACTTGGTTAAGGGTTAGGGTCAGCCATATAGTTCACTGGAAATTTGGTTCATTTGTTGGCATGGATATCTAATTCAAAGTAAGCTCCCTGCAACCTCCTAAGGCACATTATGTTATGACATGCACCTTTTTGAACCTTTGATATGTTGCAGTTGATAATAGTCCATATTATTGTTGTTTTTATATTCATTGTGATTTACTTTGTTTTAACATAATATTAAAGAAAGATAAAACAATAGTATTTTTCTATTTCAACTTCTTCCAAGATGACTTTCTACTGCACCTTAAGATGTGTGTTCACCCACTTCAGTCTTTTGAATGACTTCCTTCATTTTGCTGTGACAATAAATGACATGACTCTTGCTTTGGCTCAGTGTCAGTCAAGTGACTACACAGAATGATCAGATAAAGCATTGAGGGATCCGCGTTTTTGGCTTGGCCATGGTGTTTGTTGTTCAGTATAGATTTTTCTTTGGTTTCTGTTTTTATTATAAGCACAATAACCCAATATCAAAACATAACAATTTAAATGACATAAGAGGGGAAATAAGATTTATTAAAATTGGAAAATAAATAAATAATTAAATAATATAAATTGATAATAAAGTAGATCTGGAGCCAACAAATAATTTGGATATCAGCAAAAACGTTTCCATAGGCCATCCTATACAAGCTGGACCAATTGAGTCGACAGGAAGTGATGTAGGTTGGCTGTAATCTCTGCTGTAACTGCGCAGGAGCGACTCGGGTGCACTCACTTGTGCAATGTTTGCAGAGCTGCAGGTTCCGTAGGTATTTTACCTGTGGAAGGAGTTTGTTTCGCCTTACGGAAATTAACTTGAGTCGATCCTATTTCACCGTGAACAATATGCCTTTCTGTCTTATGCATTTCTCCAACAGGACGCTGGCAGACTTGTTTGTATAGCTATGTCCTCGCTGTCGGCTGTAATTGGAAGCACCGCACTCAGGATTATGTCAGATGCGGTGTTTAGTGGAGAGACAACCATGGAAATGTATGTTGGAGAAGAATGAACTGTGGACAGTCGAAGTGTAGACAGGTTGGAAAAGACAAATACGATGGATTATAAGCGGAAAAGGAAGCTGACATTCTTCACTATTGGGCTCATTTTCCTTCTCAGCGGTGTGGAATATGGTGAGATCTATTTTTGGGATGTTGTCGTAACCCTCCTGTGAACGTCTAAATGTTTGAATGCGTGTAATAACAACAAAGTCATATTTCATTATGAAGCTGTTGTAGATTAAGGCAGACATAGGCTATGCTACAGTACATTTAAAACCAGTGTGTTAAAGAGACTGAATTTGCCTAATCACTGTCACACTTTGGGGATATGGAGCAGACAGTAACTTGATGATGTGCGTATCTGGTCATCCGCCTATTCTATTCTTTTTCTTCTTCTTCTTTTCTTTTTTATTTGAAGACTTGGAAATAATACAAGAAGTAAGGGGGAGTCAAAAACCTCCCACTGCAGCCTCAACCTTACAAAAACAAGTCTGTCAGGTCCAGTGAATTGTTTGTTTCTAAAAACAGCTTGTGCAATGGTCTGGCTGTTTCCTCCCTAGCTACTTTGCAATACTTGGATGTTCCTGATCCCTACTCTAGAATGGACAGAATTGAAGTCAAACTTTAGTTTTAGTCAGCACATTACATGGGCCTAGTTAACTCAAATGTCACTTAAAGCCATGATTGAAATTATGGTCGCCATATGTAGGCCTAATAAAAACATTAAAAGAAAAAAACGCTGATCAAATGCTACTGAATATTTGGTTCTTTATTTTGGAAGGTGTATAAAATCATATGCTCTTATAGTGGTGTCCAAATGTCTCTATTTTGGGCCCTCTTCGACTTTTAGACCCAGCTGAAAAGACATAAGTGTAAGCAATCTCACAGAACGGCCTGATTGCTTTGCTTTGCAGCTCACTGTAATGGAATCAAGTAAAATATGCTGTAACAAATCGAGCCTATGCAGGGGGTTATATATTCTTTTGCTTGCTCAGTGCAAATGAAATGTCCGAGAAACATGTGACAACAAAGCAAAAGTCCATGTGCATGACAAGTAGGCTAGTAGTAGTTTTACCACTCTCACATAAAAAGTGTCTCAGAGTGATTCAACCATAACATTCCTGCAGATGTCAAGAAAATTTGAGCAATTATTTCCTGTCTGGAATTTGCTGAGAACTTATTTCATTGTGTGTCTTCAGACCCTGAAATTGAATTTGTGTTGTAGTGGATCAGCACTGTCCTTTGTTTATGTGATAATATGTCTGGAATGACTAGCGGGGACACGAAGCTGCAGCTCAAGTTAAATTCACAGTGTAGGCTTCTCGTGTAGTAGCCTAGCTCTTGCAGTAGCCTATAGCACTATAAAGGAAAACACGACAGACAGACATCATCTGAGGCCTCGCACCACCCCCATCTTTGCTTCCCTCTGGATCTTCATTCAACAACATGAAACACAAGCACTAATTAAAAAGAATTAATACCACTACACATGAAGTAAAAAGTATTGCGTTAACTTATGGTAATTAAGCCGACTAAGTGAGGTCATTTTGGTCACAATGTGATGCTAATGCATCTTTGTTGTGATTATCTGTTATTATGCTCATACAAGTGCAGTGTGGGTGGTGTATTTCCAAAGCATCTGCTAAGAGATGACTCAGTAATATATACATTGTCATTGCACCCTATTAATAAGCCCAAAGCCTTGTTGAAATGATAAGTAAACTATGCTTGGATTTTTTAAACTCTTTTTGACAGGCATGTACCTGTTTTTAAAAGCAAATATTGAAGAATGGCAATATTTTATAGGATACTGGCCTTCAATGAAACTGAAAACTAATGCCCCTCACTTCTGTCTCCACAGCTGTAATATTGCCCACAATATGGATGTACTTGCAGACTTTAGATGCAGCACCTTACTTCCTGGGTTTGGCCCTGTCAGCATTCAGCTTGAGTGGCCTCCTGTCAGGACCGCTCTTTGGCCACTTGTCTGACAGAACACGAACGACCAAGAAGCTCATCTTGTTTGCCAATATTTTTGAGATAGTTGGTGAGTTTTCTTTACTCAGAGAACAACAACTGAGTTTAACGTGGTGATGTTGCAGTTTTAAGTTAAGCATTTACACATGGTCCATTTGAAGTTTAATGTTTTACCATTAACTTTGTTGTTCTTCTGCTCCTTTTACTCTCCAGGTAATTTCATGTATTTCATGGGCTACTCCAAGTGGCTCTTACTGTCAAGCAGATTGGTAGCAGGTCAGTATGTACAAAATAATACTGGTACCCATGATCCATTTAGCAGATTGGATGCCTGTAGATTACAGTACATCAGTCATCCCAAACAGCATAGCTTGGCAAGATCAAGTACTCTCATCTGAAAAGACACAAGTTCACATCACGTAATGATGATGTATATCACTTTCTGACCAGGACGCAGAGCTCCAGGTTTCAATCTCAGTGTTTCAGTCATGACAGTTTCTAATGAAATATGTATTTTCTTCAGGCATTGGCACGGGTGCCGGCTCATCTATCTTTGGCTTCCTGACCAGAAGCACTGCTCCGGAGGATCGTGCTACAGTGTTTGCTGCTGTTATGGCATGTCGACAAGCTGGCCTTCTGATTGGTTAGTCTTCTCCCTGTTCTCTGCTGGCAAATATCAGAGGCCGCCTGCTGATCATTTGGATTGCATGTTATGAATTGTAATGGACCTTTATCCTTTGCATGGAAAATATCACAAGATTCCCGCTGCTTTCCCAGATTTGAATGAGCAGAGATCACTGGCAGTCGAGCCTCCTGACACGTTTCACATAATGAATGTTCATAGGACATTAATGAAAGGTCACGGGCAATTACATACAATGAATCAAACAAAAAGACTCTTTGATTGTACTTCCTTTTGAGATTCATTTGCTGCTTACCCAGACTATGTAGAGTGATTCATTGTGGTGTTTTACATATGGTTAAATACATGTTTTTACTTTGTGGTTGACACAGGTCCAGCATTTAATATCTTCCTGAGGCTGTGTGATTTCCACGTGGGTCCTTTTGTGGTTAATAAATACACTGCACCTGGGGTAAGGACAAAAGTTTGGTACTTTGTCCCTTAGTAGCATATTCTTGCACAAGCCGTAACACTTCTCCTTCGCCACCTTGCAGTTGTTCATGTGCCTGCTGTGGATTCTCATCCAGCTGGTGGTGGTCTTCATGTACTGGGACCTACCACCTCTGGAAAGAAAGAAGGCACAGGATAGTTCAGCAAGCAAGAGCGAGGAAGAAGAGCACGAGCGAGGGTTCGCGGAAGATGAGGAAGAGGAAAATGCTGAGGAAGATGATGAGGGAAAGCCACTAATGAGGTCCCAAGAGCTACAGGGCTCCTATGGCTCAGTGGTGACACCCAGCCCCTCAGGAGACAACATCTCTGCCGCCTCCAATGCCAGGCCCAATCATATCTCCCCACCTCCCTCTCCACCGCCGTCAGGAACCCAAGAGTCTCCCAGCTCCTTTAAGAATTTCAGCATATCCCGAGGTAAACAACAGTTAATTAGGTAAATAAGTGAATTTCTTCTGAAAGCCTTCTCAAACCTTCCTACCTAAGTGGCTTCTATTTATTTCTATACAGTGTAAGAGTGGATTAGTAGACAAATTGCTTTGATTGACTAATTAAGTAAACAGGTAAACATGTGTCAAAAAAAAGTACATCCAATTTTCTCAAACAACAAAGTGTGGTACTGTATGTCATTTAAAGTGGTGGAAATTCCAGTACACAACTTAATTTATCTCTCTCACGCCCTGTGTCTTTCTGCTCTGGCCTTGCGGTCCTTTGTCTGTCTCCTCTCTCCAATTTTCTTTTGGCCCCTGTAGAGTTCCTGAGAGAAGAGGTGGTTGTGCTGCTGGCTGCTCAGTTCATCACTCTCTTCAACCAGACAGCATTGGAGGTGTAGTAAAGTTTATTTCCCCTTTATATTTCCTAAATCAGTCCTCACTTGTTTAATCTTAGTGCAGTGCAGTGATTTAAAATGACAAAATATGTTTAAAGCAAATTAGAGACTGTGAGACTTGTATGAACTCTTCACTGTTCCCCTCCTCAGACCATGGTGACTCCAATGACTCAGAAGTACTTTGGCTACGGGGAGCTGGAGAACAGCGTGATGTACTGTCTCTGCGGCGTGGAGGTGATCGCCGGCTTCCTCTTTGTGCGCTGGCTGAGCCGGCGTGTTGCCGAGAGGGTGGTCCTAGCCATCGGTTTGGCCATCTGCAACATCTCTGGTGTCTGGTGCCTCATCTTCCTGGCCAACCCACTAGGTCGGCCAGCACTGCAATTTAAGTTATTATTCAGCACTGTCAAGTCTGGGTACACATACTCAACATATGGCCTGAACTAGATCCAAAGTAAGCACTACTCCGCATATGAGTCATCTTTAATCACTGTTTTCTCTTCCATTGCACTTTTGTGTGTCCTGTAGGTGGGTTTCCATGGCAGCTGACTGAGTTCGTCATTGGGGTGTTTCTGCAGGTTTTGGGTTTGCCATTTGTAGCTGTGGCCCAAGTTTCCCTGTTCTCCAAAGTCACTGCTGAGAAGACGCAAGGTGAGAAATGTCACCATCTAGTGGACACAGGGACACATTGCTTTTTGAATGGTAGCCTATGGGGTGTGAGAGTAAACACCCAATACACAGCTGCTGTGTATTGGGTGTTTAAAATTTTTTAATAAGTCTATGTTTTAAGCTTGTTTGTAGCGGAAGCTCCCAGCACTGCTTTTCCTGGTCCGTCCAAATCTCTCGCGATTTGCATTGACACCCAGTTCACGGCTCCGCAAATCGCGCGAGATTCTGGCAGAGCAACACTGGGAGCTTCCCATGAGGTAGCAACAGGCCCAAGGCAGGTTCTGCAAAAAAAAAAATCTCACGTCCACCCCCCCCCCCCAAGAACTCTGGCGGTGGTTTGAAAAACCCTGGTATATAATATTCTTTTGCCTCTTTACAGGTCATTCAAAGTGTTTCATGAAGAATAAGTGTTTTAAATTCAGTGGCAGTGGGTTTCATTGAATTTTATGAATTAATTTGTTGTCTTTTGATTTGTAGGATTCAGTCAGGGGGTGCGGCGCTCAGTGGGAGGTCTAGCTACCATCCTGGGCCCTCTGTGGGCCGGTGGCCTTACTGAGAACATGTATATCATGTTGGGGGTGATGATGGCACTGCTGGCGCTGCTAACGGTAAGTGACAGAAAATATTTAATCATCTGATCTAATCTGAAAATTAGATGACAAATTTTTTGTTTCTCCTGAGTTGGGAACTTGCAGAATCTCCACAAATATAAATATTAATTCAACATTAAAAGCATATAGTCTAATCTCCAGCACATTACCAATTTCCATTTATTCGATGTGAGTGATGTTACTGTGTGTGAGAGGATAATTAAAATGAATCCCCACACCCTCTTGTCGCCCAACACTTTTGCCTTCGGCTCATATAAATAAAAATAGACAAGTACTCTTTGGTTTGCCCCCACTGCCCATGTGGCAGTGTTGAAAATCGGACCCTGTAATTTGTGTAAATGTGCATCTCATTCCCTTTTTGAGCCAAAATTACAGTGAGAATCTAATTGGGACAAATAAGAAACAAACAAACAACAGTAAACAGTTTAACGTTAGGAATAGTAGATGTGAGTTGACATCTTATAGCTAGGAGCTTTACTTGGATTAGGGAACAAACAAGCATAACAAAATGCTTATAAAGCTTGAAATGAAGCGTGAGCAAACCACAGCCCGACGAGCAAATGTTTCCACTATCACAGAGAAATAAGAAAACAAAACCAAGCTGTGTGCCTGTGAGGGACACACTAACTGTGTGTGCACTTAAAATCAGGTAAAAGGAAGCCATACAGTTCCAAACTGGCTGCACCACGAGGCTCCGTTCACAGCCCTGTCTTTTGTTTTTCATTATTTTCTCTCTAAAGGATGTTATTATAAAAAAATATATTTCAACTTTGAAGTTTTCAGCATTCACTCAGCAGCAGTCCTATTTAATAATTACCATTTAATATACTGTAGCTTTGTGCTACAATTAATTTTTAAAAAAAGTGTTTAAAATGTGGGATGTATTTTTCTTTGGATTCACAGTAGCTCTTCTTTTTGTTGTCCTTGGTGAAATATTAGAGAAAGACCTTTTAGGAATCAAACCTTTAATTCAATCCTGAGAAACTTTGGTGGAAAAAAATAGCAAAGCCGTGACCGGAAGGTAGATAACAGAAAACATTATAGAAGGGAGGCTTCTCACCAAACAGCTTATCACGTTTTGCATTAATAGTGATGTAATATTTTTAATGCAGATGATGCTGGCTTTCTCATATGAGCGCCTGGTTGAGCCTGCTGCTGAGGAGGACGCTGACAGCCCAGACAGTTGTGGGTAATCCGATGGGAAAAGTGGATATGGAAGGTAGCTATTGCAGTGCAATACATGTACAGTCAATTTTAAATCTAAATATGAGTCAGATGGTTTTTACGTGGTCTTCTAATCTAATCCTTCATTTTCCTCTTTTTCTGCACACGCCCAACAGTGCATACCTCACCATCGTTAAGAGTGGTTCGTTAAACCTGGGACTTCTCTGCTTTTGTGTGGAGAGGCAGATGAAAGAACTGTGTATATTTATATTTCCCATGGAAATATAGAATTCTGATGGCACCACATGTGCAAGCTTTGGCTGAAAACTGTTCACGTCCGTTTTTGTGCTACACAGCACCAACTTGCATCATAAGTTTTTTTTAAACGGTTAAATTAATTAACATGGAAAATCGTGGTGGATTTTGTGGACCGATTACTTTGTGCTGCAGCTGGAGAATCTATTAGCTGTTTAGCCTTTCTACTTATTACCTCATCTCCTGAACAAATAGGCTTTCAGAATATTTTACCAGCCCCCGGAACAGAACCGTCTTGGTAAAATTACCACTTGTAATGTTTGTTTTTTTTGTATGTAATGTTCAAAACATGGCTTTATTCTCATCTGAAGTGAAATACACAAATATTTTGGCCAGGCTTTTACTTTGCAGATTTATCAGATGGATTTTAACCTTGGTTCTTGATTAACAATTATTTAATCTACATCTGAATTAAAGAAAGTTTCACCTTGCACACACCTCAGTAAGCTCATGTTTGATTTTTTGGTCTTTGCAAATTGTAATTATTCAAAGTTTTCAGAGCAATGTTTGGGTTAACCTCTGCAAAAGAGCTACTAACACTAACATAAAAGAATTGAATTGATGTGGCTTTTAATAAAATTCTCAGGGAACCATCAAATACTTGCAGTCTTTGTTGTGCAAATGGTCACATCAGGAGATATTACACTTTGGCTCAACATCTTCCATCAGTAAATTAATTCTATAAATATTGAAATCTGCCTTAAATATATATATATATATATATATATATATGTTGATATCTCTCCGCACCTAGCTGAAGATGGTGATCTGCCTGGTGTCTGGTGTAAAGGCTGCTACATGATAAAATAAGTTTCTGACTTTAACAAGAGCTGAGCAATACAAATTTCTGATGCTTTGATGGAGATGTAGTACATATTTTCAACACAGGTGGGCGCTCTCAGTCTTTGTTCCAAAGTATGTGGTCCCCACTGTTTGATGTGTTAATGCGTGATCCATGTCAGCTAGAATATTTCTGAAGTGCACTAGGCTACTACAAAAAAAACACATTTAGGGAAAAACTTCTAGTTGTTGTTTCAGGTTGTGGCACAGGAAAAACACATCTATCAATCTTTTTCTTTTAATGTTTAGATTTTTGTTTTTCCAATTTCTTCCGATTTTATATTCACAGACACCAAAAATATGTTATGAACTGAGGGTATTTATTTCTTTATTTATTATGTTTTTATTTATGAGATCTCTTGTGGGCACCTAACATGTACATTCTTTTTTTTTTTTGTATTTCTTGTCTATAATACAAAAGATAAACTTTCACCACAGTTGACTGGCTTGTGTTTTGTTCTATTGGAATGGTTATGTTTGGAAGGTTTCACCTACGGAACTGGGAGTATGTTTTTGTGAAAGATTTTTTAGTAAAACAATAAAAAAAATTATCATTACAATTTGTGGTAGTTAGGTATATTTTGTTAAAAAAAAAGAAAAAGTAAAATGTTAAATGATTATATAAAAAATATTTCTTTTCCTGTTTAAGGTCATTCAACTCATGTCAAAATTATATATTTATTCATATATATATTTTAATATATTAAATCATTTTGGTATCTGTAGATATTTGATTATTACATTTTAAAGAAACCATAAACAAAATACTGAACAAATATTGTTTGATGGATAGTTTAGTGCCAATATATGTTTCGGTTATAATGGACCTTTTCTTTCAATTTATTATCTTTCTTATATTTCTCTACATTGAAAATGTTAGAATAATTGCTTTTGTGTGTGGATTTAATAAATAAATGTTTTATTTTATTTTTACAAACTCTGACTTAAAATACATTTCTGAAAATTAAGTTCTCTTGAGCATGTCTTTGAATACAGTATAACATGTGATGTATACTTTAGTAAATATTTTCAGTAATTTAATACTTTTAGCAAAATATAAATATGTCAAATAAAATGAAAATAAATAGAAAAAAGACATCATAGTAGTTTTAATAGAATAAATAAGTGTATCATGAATAACAGAAAATAGTCTAAAAAATTAAATGAGCATAAATAAATAAAAATGACAAACTTTTGTAATATTTGTGGTATGAAAATATTTAAAGCATGCAGAAATGTTTTTCATATTATTCTCGGGTTGTAACAGATGATTTTGCTTGCTAAAGAAATAACTGAATTACTCAAATTGTTATTTGTCAAATCTGCAGTATTTAAAATATATAAGTGTTTTTGTGCTCATATTTCAAATCTGAAATATGCCTTTTTTATAAAAAAAAAATACATTAATTTTCAAAACAGTTAAGTAAAGTAACTGGAATTATAACTGTTCATGAATAGGAAAAAAGTTAGCCAACAAGAAATGTAATTAAATAAAAGTACACAAAAAAGTAAAAAAAAAAAAAAAAAAAAAAAAAAAGCCACACAGAAAACAATCTCAGATCACAACAAGTGGACGAGGCTCCACTTGGGGTCGCTGTGACCTAACTGACCTAGCATATTCCTCGCTCATGACGACATGTTGTCTCGACGTGGAAGTCGAAGGGGCGGGGCCTGAACCGTGAACTTTAGTTGAACCCATTTTGGTTGTCGGGCGGGGCTGACTCAGAAACGTTACGACACAGGGCCAGTAACAGAGATATTTTGGGCTTTTGATTTTTATTTTTTTTATTTTTTTTTCTCTGACTTGATCCCCCCCGCCCCCTACCACCCTCTCACACCGATTCACCAGCCCCCACACTCACCCATCACGCACACAAACCCCAAACACACTTGGCCTGCAGCGGCAGTCTGACCGAACAGCGACCCTGCGTATCAGGGTCAGAAGTGTAGAACACGTCGTGTGTCATATTAGCAGTAGTTGTGGGGGTAAGTTTGGTAAGCCTGCTCCTCCTCCGTCCCTGCCAATCGCGGGGATCGGTTATGAGGCATATACAGCCAAAATTCGGTGATTATAATGGACGTGAACTTTTGGTGAACTGTGTTTTTCCTCGACCGGGGGGGCTACGAGGGCAGGTGGAGTTCAGTAGGACTTCAGTGTTTTTCCTTTTTATTTTTTTTTGTATCTCCTCCTCTTCTTCTTCTTCAATCTCATTCCCCGGGCTTTATCACTGATTGACCCTTCCAGAGTGTCCAGGGTTAGATCTTAGGATTTGGATGATGCCCTGCAACACTGGGGCTTTCGGGACATCCACAGCTTAGCCTGGCATACATATTTTACACTTGGGAGTGTGGATAGAGCCACACCGCAGCATCAACCTCCACTTTTCCCACACATCTACTTTTTCTTGCCCTTTCACGTGCACTTTACAAGAACCTTTTCCTGTTCATGGGACACCTTGACAGTTCAGGAATAATACCCTCAACTTGGTCATTATAAGACTTTCATGAAGTGAGTTGAGATGGGTAATAAATGGAGAGAAGTGCTCTCAAGCTTGAACTTCTGAGCTTTTGAGCTGCCAAGCGTATGAAATATTTAGTTTTGCACTGGTGTCACGGATTCTTAATGTTTGTGCAAAAACTGCTCTAGCCTCAGTCAAATCAAAATGGTGGCACCGATAGAAACCTGTGAAAGTCTGTGAGTGTCCCTGCATGGATCGCACTTGAATTCCGTGTTAATAATACATGTGTCACTCTGAAGAGGTGCAACATCTCGAGAGCAAGGCGGTTATGGGGAAAAAAATAGTAGAAGCAGAGTGCCTGAGTTGTGGTATAATGGGGAAAGAAAAAAAAGGATGCACTGCGACAGAAACTCTGCCACAACAAAGGGTAAAATACAAGACATTCTCATGCCAAAGTTAGACTTTAGCCTAGTTTCTTAAGTTTAAAAGGTCATCTGTAGAGTCTGGTTTTGTTGGGTTTCTGCACGAAATGGAACTCCTGGAGGAAAAAGTTAGCTGATACCCAAGGATGTGTGACATGAGGAGGATTTTTTGTCCCTCATTGGTGCTATCAGGAAAGCAGAGTTGTGTAATGGTTCTTTTGACTGAATGAATAATTAAGTCTGCTTATAGCCTATAGCCGCAGCACCCATGGGCTGTGTTGTGCAAGCTAGCCAGCTGCTGTTGCGCCGAGTTCTGTTTTGCCAAGTGGGTCACGCTTCAGCCTTCTTCACTGCTCAAAGTTTTCTTCTAACTCTTTGATCTTAAGTCATTATACACTTACTGTGGATTTGTAATTCTGATGGTCTGTTTGACCTTTGACCCTGCACTAGTTGTGTTTCAAAGCTTGACCTGTGTGGTCGATGGGATGAGAGTGGCACATGAGGGATAAAGGATACTTACGGTATGTCTTACTTTTTTTTTTTTTTTTTTTTACACCTTCTCTAACCATTTAATTAGCTTTCAAACTTTGTGAATGGAATACTAATTGTCATAACAGCACTTTTCCCCCTTCTTTAGTTTTTTTTTCTGGCCAAGGACTCAGCTCCACAAATGAAAAAACATGGTACAAGAAGAGCTACCCAACAATGAGAATATAAGAAATACATCTTTATATTATACTTTTCATTACAAACATGTTCACATTGTGTTCTGCCAACGACTAACCAACACCCGCACCCACCAGGCCAACCACAACGTACCTCCACCCTCGTCTGTCCCCTCTGCTCCAAGAACAGAGATTACTAGCCCATCTGTATCACCAGAGCCAGGCCACGCTAAGCCGGTGGGAGCCCTGCTCAGCAAGGCACTGCCGCAATTGTTAACCCTGATTAACTTGATGTGGCGTTCGGTAGAGGGAACAGTGTGAAAATCAAGCCAGTGCCGTGACCTAGTGCCCCGCCGCTGAACCGAGGGGGAATTGGGCAAACTTAGGGGAGGGAGGATGAGAACGGGAGTCAGGAAAAAGAGAGAGGAGTGAATAGAAAATAAAAAGAGAGACAGAACGATGGCAGAGAGATTAAGGCAGCTTGGGGCTCTTAACAAAGATTGCACTACAGAAACTGATGGATGCACAAAAATATCTCTCTGTTTTAGTGCAATGAAATCAGGGTGTCAGTTACAATACAGGCTCTTGCAGTACAATATAAATTGATATGACTTTCATTGACCTGGGATGGGCTTCCTCAGGGTTTCTGGGTAGGCTGCAGCAGTTACGCATTAAAGATTCAGTTCTAACTACTATAGAGAGATCATCCTCACACAGAGAAGACAGTGTAGATATTTTCAGCATAGCATGAACTGGAGCATAGATTAAAGATGGGTCCATATGGAAATGCATACACTGTTGACTTTATGTCATGAATTAACGTCATGTTTTGTCTCCAAGGCACAATAGACCTATTACTACTTTTGCTTTTGTGTGGATTTTAAACATTCAGATGATATGTGTCCTTTTAAATATCAGTGCAACCATTACCTCATTTATTCTGGCACCTTTGCATTTGTAGCTATAAATAATTAAATACAATAAAATCCCCTGTCAGATAACATTTGAACTCTTTATATTATCTTTGACTGGATATAACACTTCTTATTAAATCATTGCCGTGTCATGGTTAATGCTTTGTTTTGTTATGTGGAGGATTCCTCAGAAGAAACGAGGCTGGAATTACTACTGTTTGCAAAGATGCATTTGAAAACGTTTCCTCCTCCCTTTTTTCCTTTTTTAGCTAGAAATGTATCACTGCCGGTGGCGCAGTTTGAAAGGTCATGTTAAACCATATGTCAACAGCAATGCCAGCTTTAATATTTTGCTTCTGACAGTGGACGAAGTCTGCAGGAAACCATCATCAGGCATGTTGTCTGGCTGGATTTTAGCTGATGTGTTCAAAGTTAAAGCGAGTTAAAAATGCAAAAACACTTAGAAGTAGAATAGGCTACTGGCCAATGTGGCTTTACATAAAACCAACCAAAAATCTACAAGCTCTTTTGCACCTGAATAAAGAAATATTCCAGTTTCCATTCCAGAAACATTCCAGTTCTTTTTTATTGCTTGTGAAACCTAGGTGTAGATTTATGAAAGGAACACAGTTTTCATTTAATACTAAACAGAGACATGAACTGAGAATTGAAAATGTATTAAATAAATGAATAAGGGATGCCTGTGAATAACATCGCTGCGAGGCAGTTTGCAGCATCCAGTGACGACTGACCAAGTGACATTTGGTTGTCGTCTGGTCTGGGTGAGGGCACGACCTGTATAACACTATGGCTGCAGACTGCAGGGTCTCTTTCCGCTTCTCTGGCTGTTGAAACAGGGTGAGATTACCATTGACACATCTACCACATCTATATGATTGATTGGGTAAGGAAGTAAGAATTACTCTGTATCTGTTTCGTTTTAAATACACAATTTAGAGAACTGCTGTTTAGGTTTCTCAGTACTTTGAAAATGTTTTACCCTCAGGATTTGGATGGATTGCAGAATTAGAATTAGAAGCTTTGTTGGATATAATCACATTGCATTGATTTTAAAACTGTGCAGATGAAAACATTCATCTAAATGTGCTACAATATTTATATAAAAGCTATGAATAATACATGTGGCAAAAGAATGAACAAAATATGCTTCAAATAAACTATTTATTTAGTTTTACTGTATAAAATGGGAGGTGCAGAGAATTCCACTTAACATAGCTCCATGTGTGTATGGTGATGTTGTGGATTAGGGCGCTTTAAGAAAATAATACCTTGTAATGACACCCCCAAACAAATGGCAGAGATAATAACATGTTGAACCCTGTAACAACTCCAGCAGGCCCCTCCTTCTCTGAGCTCCTGGCCCTTTCTCCTTTGACCTAATAATTAAGCTGCTTTTGGCATTATAAGTTGAGAAACAGCTTTGCCAATCTGCAGTGACAAATCTCTCTCAACTGAACCACTGCTTTGTGGCGGCTGCCGCTGTCTCCCTTGCAATGCATGGATGCTCCCCAGCTCCGTTGCTTCAACTCCAAAGATCTTTTATCATCCCACTGAGAAAGTAATCCTACATTTGGCATCTGTGAGAATGAGCACTAAGATATCTCAATCAGCCAAGTGCTGAGTGTGTTTCATCAGCTGACTTAACATTTCTCACATTTATGACATCAAGTCAAAAGACTTTTAGACAATTTTAATAAAGGGGAAAAAAATAGAAGCTTCGGCATGTATGAGTGATGGTTCGGGCCTGTAACCTGTATCTTCTTGAAGTCATTAAAACGTAAGTTAAGTCAGAGAAACATGTGTTGGGCATTGTGGTTAGATGTTAAGTGCTGTAACTACCTTTACTTCAAATCAAATATGCTGTTCATTAAAACGAACATGTCTGCAAGTGATGCTGTGGTGTTTTTAGGCGCATAGTTTGCCTATTAGTCACACATTGATTTCCATTCATTTCCCCATGGCATAAAAATCACTTGCAGACTCCTGAAACTTGCTTATGATGCATTTATGCCTCACAGTCAACATCAAGTCTGCACTGATTCACTGCACTGAAAGGTCCTTTTATAGGCACATGTAGACTGATTGGAAAAGTCTGGAGACTGTTACCTCACCAATAAGGCAACTTTGACAAAAACTACAAGTCTGCAGTAGGTTCCAAAATGGTCTGCAGGGATTAGAAAAATTAAAACATTTTGTGAATGTGTGTCAGGTACAGTAAGGGAGGGCAGATTTATTCAAACGAGCAGCAACGACTTCAGCATTTTTGGTCCGGTGTGAAATGATGTTTATACAGAACCAAATGCAAACACAAAACATCTTCAGAACTTAATTTTAACAATTAGAAGAGAAAATGCACCTATTGGTGATTGCAGTTCACATATTATACCCACAGTCTTGATTATTGCTTGAAATAAACTATTTCTCGGTTTCTTATTTAAAGAAATTCAGCAACGGGGAATAACTCACAGAGGACTCTAACTTCTCAAGCTGAAGTTGCAAGGCCCGAGATCAGATTCCTTTTGACCTGTAGGTGTGATCGCACCCTGGGCTCAACAACAAACAGTCAAGGACATCCTTCTCTAAATGCAACTAGTCGTGTGAAAACGTTGTTGCCACAGTTTTTAGACGGCGGGGTATCTCAGCCTGCTGTGGGTTAGACGGGGCGAACAGTAAGAGAAACAGACAGGAGGAGTGAGGGAGGAGGGAGAGGGTGTGCGATGCAGGACCCAGCAAGGAAGGTGGAGGAGCTTTGCAGAAGAAGGGGGTGGGAGTGAGGGGGGGTTTGGGTACATGCTAGCATTACAAAGCAGTGACCCAGGATTAAGCGTGGGGGACAGTAGCAGTTTGATTTGATCGGTCAGTGCTGTGTTGTTAAATCGCTCATTAAATCCAATTAGGGGGAGGTAGAGTGAGACAGAACTGAGGGCGTGTAGGGGCGCTAGAGTTTCACTTCTCCTGGGGAAGATTGCGTGCCAAGCCGAGCAGGTGACAAACTCCGACTCTGAACTCCTGACCTGTCTGCGGGACTCCCCACTTCTTCGCTCCTTCTCACCCCTCTCCTCCCTCAGCCGCCCGGTTGCAGCTTTCACCTGCAAACCCCCTCCGTCTTTGTACTGCCACGGTGAGGTGTGAGGGTGCTGGATGTCCTGTGACACAGCTGAGATGTCAAAGAGCAATCGCTGACCGGCCTTCAGATGCAAAATGGACTGTCAGAGCAATTAATGTCTCATGAAATTAAAGAAAAGTGCTGCCCGAGTGTTGCTCTCACGTGGTGCCGAGCGCAATCACACCAGAGTGCTGCCAAGACAAATGCCACACAATTACATAGCATAACATCATCCTGATGTGGCCTTAGAATAACCTTTCTCAAAACTGTCACGCACAAATAAATTAACCATGGACAAATACCCCTTTCCCCTATAATTCTGCCAGTTTCTCCCCACTCTTCATTTCAGTTTCTTCCTTCCTTAAACTTTTTTCTTCGGTTTCCATGGTTTGTAATGTCTTTGTGTCCGGAGCTGAGCGCAGTGGTTTTAGGCACAAACAAACAAGTACGGATTACAAGAGACTTTGACAACTTAGTCATTCTCTTGGTCATCTATGAGTTCACTTTTGTTTACTTCCCAGGCTGTCACAACACTGCTGCTTTAAAGCACATTGTTTGTCCAACTCTTGCTCCTCTGTTGTCCCTTTTCTGTGACTCATGCGTCATGTCTCCGTGTTGCCTGTCCTATCTCATCCAAATCTTCTTCCCTTTTTTTCAAAGGTGTTTTTCTCCCTGTTCTAAGACCTCAACTTTTCAAGTGGACCTATAACTTATATAACTGAATCAACAGCACAATACAATATGAAAAAAACACATCAAATCACTCTGGACAACTAATAAATTTGTTTTCGTGCAACATGCCTTTACAGCTGTACATTGGTAAGTAAAAAGCCGAAGACATCAAAGTGACACCTGTCATGTTAGTTTATCATGTCAACTGTGTGGTTTTGAGTCAGAGTAACATGTATTGGACATTGTAGCGAGATGGCGAGTGCTCTAACTATGTGTGTACCTTTTACTTCACATCAATTCTGCTTTTCATGACAGCTAACATGTCTACAAAGTATGCTGTGGGGCTTTTAAGCCACATATTTTGCTTTTAGGCAGCCATTGATTTCCATTTGTTTCCCAGTGACACAAATGCCATGTTTAGAGTAAATGACAATACATAGTTGGACAAATTACTCATTACGTTTATTATATGCATAATGTCTGTCAATATTTAGTATTCTAGACATGTTTATTTTTATTTATTTATTTTTGATAAATGTAAAATACGTCACAGCATACCACAAATTCATTTTTATTGTGGTGCTAGAGAGATGCCATTACCTACAAATATTCTCCGGCACCAGAACCATCAAGGAATCACATCTTTATTATGTCAGAGGAAATGCAAAAAAAAAATTAAAATTCAAACTGAAATGCATGACTTTATCAAATGCTAAAATTAAAATTATTTTAATAATTATTATTATTATTAGTAGTAGTAGTATTATTATTTTGGCATATTGTTTTTTTTCCATTCAAAAACCGATTGTCTCACAGTTTTATTACAAGCTGGTCTAACAACTGATTTCTCTACAACATTATCTACTAACAAATAAATCAAAATAAAAATTGCTTTATTTATTTGCTAATAATTCTTCCCCTAAAAATTGTCACATTATCCAACCATAAAGAAGATGTCTATGCATTTGTAGCCGCAGTTTACTTTTGGCATGGTCCAGTGAAGTAAAATGTGATAGTGCAGTAGTGCCACACTTGGAGAAAGTTGGAGTTGAGGGTTAGTTTTATTTGTTTTGTAGTGTATTCTACCCATTTTCTATCAAATGATTAATAGCTAAGACAATTAATTCATGTAGCTATACTTATAATTGTCTTTGTATTGATATTTTAGAATAATTAAAGTATTAACGAATCAATTTGCCACACTAATATTGAATTTCATGACAGCCATATTGATGCTAACTACTTGGCTATCCATAATTTACAGTGTATCAACACTCAGCTTACTTTGCCCTGTGGCTGTCTGTAAAAAGCACTTCTCAGTCACGGACCGCAGAGTCTGCTCTTGCTGTTTTAGCTGTTTTCTTGCCAGACATTTGAGAAAAGTTGGAATTGCCTCTGACTGTGTAGAAGTGCCAGGAGTGGAGCCTTGAGGAACACCATGTTTGCTGATTACCCATTCTAATTAAAAGTGCATTTAAAGTGCTCACAGAAAAAAATCCATTTTCATCTGAGAGCAGGCATGTACCACTTACTTATTGAATACTTTTGTAAATATTTAATAGAAATTTTTGTCTGAACCACTGTATATTACTGTATTGGAGTGGAACTGGGTTTAACACAAACTGAGTCTGAGCTGAGGTGAACCCCCATGAGGAGACTCAGCAAGTCTCCAGCTGTCTTTCTTTTGAAATGCTATCTTCTTCTCCTCCACTGAAGTTAGCATGCTAAGCGCAGCTAGCCCCAGCCAGGTTGGCCCCTCTGGATACTTTGTGATACCGAGTCTGTGTCCTGTTTGCCCTGAAGAAGCACTGCTACATAGAGGGCATATTAAAACTTAAATGCAACAATGCTGAAGCTTTCACCAAGAGTGGTAAATAAGCAGCTGTTAATGGTGGCTGTGCGCAGTAATGGCAAAACTTACAAATAGCTCTAAATGCACATTATATAAACTTGGAGTGCAGACCTTCTATTCACTGTAGGCTACTTCATGTAAATCATGTTTTGTGCTTTATTCTGTTATCTTTATTCTGATCTCAGTGTCCCTTTACAATGTCTCCGTTTTACATGTGTACTACCAATCACCGGCTGTAAAACATTCCCTCTTGGTTTTACCTCATGTTCTCTTTTATCTTCTTGTCCTTAGTTTGTATGCAGACATTTACTGGTTCCTTCTGGGTCTGTATGCAGATTATAGGGGCTCTTATATCTTAAAATCCTCAGTTGAAATGACTTTTTATGTCCTCAGGAGCTGCTTTGGTTATCTGTCCCTTAGGTCAGACTGAGTTACTCCTGGCAGAAAGGCTTTTAGGTTCTCTCTTTCCTTTTATTGGCGCTACAGCAACATGATTTAGAAACTCAAAGTTCTGCTGGTTTGCGATGGACTTGACAGAGTTGATTAAGTTGATGGTTAAGATTATGCCAAACTTAATTTTTAAAAATGTAACAATCACACTTTTGGCCTATACCCACTCATTTAGTAGAAATACTGCTTTCTGCTGGAGGCATGTTGAATTATTTCAATTATTCAAGCATTGATAAGTTCAACTGTATGCATATTTTATATGATCTTTTACCGTTCCCATACTTTACTATTTTATATGTGTGTGTATGTATATATATATACTTAAAAAATTGATAAGTTTTAATGTACTTGAGTACTATAACTTCTCTGCTTGCATTCATTGTGATACGTTATTGTCAATCTAAAGTGAAACAAATAGCATTAAAACGATAATAATTTCACACAAAAAATTATGAATAGTCTACTACAAATAAAAATAGACAAAACATATTATACAATATATTATGGTATAATATAACAGATTGAACCATTAAATATATGAAACCTAAATATATTTGAAATTGTGGTAAAACCATAAAGTTTTTTTGTTTTGTTTTGTTACAGTAGTACCATTTAGTTTCACAAGTTACATTTTGTAGTACAGTTAATGTCTTATTAATGTTTGATGCACAAATGCAACTTCGGTTAATTCAATAAATGACTAAATAAATAAAGATAAAAATGGATTTAATAGATTCCTGGTTAAATGCATTATGCGGACAAAATGCAACCGAGAGCTAGCCAATGACTCAGTATTTGTGCCATGATATATAGCCTATTTATAAGCATTCAGTTATTTTGTACTTTTCAAAAGATAGATTTTCCTGACATTTTTTATTTATTTTTTATTAAATCATAAAATTAGTTTGAAAAGTGCATATATTAGAATATAGGCTTGACACACCAATGTTGATGTCATACAAACCCATCTTTGTGTAATGCAGTGTTCATAGTGGCAGTGAATATACAGTAGCAGTTCTTAGGTTGTGGCTAATATATCATCAGCAGAAATCAGACTGGAATGCAACGATTTGCCTTCGTCATTATGTAGCACCCAACCGTTTAACTGTAAAGTTTTGAAAACTAAGTCTTGCAGCCAAAGTCAAGTGTTCCCACCCTTGGCCTAACAGCCCAGAGCAGAGCAGTCGCCACTATAATCTGTATGCCCTAGTTACACTGGGAGACGTGTCTTTGTGTGACCACCAAGGAAGTCCTCCAGGCCTCTGGAGTCACAATAAAAGTCAGCAGAGCTGCCGTAACCTTTTCTTGACCTCTGCCATTCTGTAACTGCGTTCGCTGGGCACTTCATCCTTTGGCTCTCCAGCCTCTTGACTTTTTCCAGCTCAGGAAACAGACATACAGTAACAACTGACAAACACCTCTTTATGTGTAGCATCACAAACGACCCAGAGAGATGTGCTCAGTGGGGTTTCACAGCACATCCAGCGTATTGTCTTGCCATCTTTTCCTGAATATGTATCAGGATGGCTGAGGGGGACAGTTATACCAAATCTCTTTGTCAATCCCTCAGGAACGGCACAGAGATCTTCTCTAACAGGCTCTTCGTCCCAGAATAGATGACAACTTTGACACTGATGTATCATGTCTCAGTAGTTCAGACGTGGAAGGCGGCCTGCCTGGGCTTGATACAGCACAGGCAGTGAGCCAACAGAGGTGCACGAGGACTATAGGGGGGGAGACCTATTTAAAAACAATCCTATCTGTGGATCCACTGTGGGCTAAACAAAGGATTGGGCCTCATTAAGATAAGAGTGTCCACGAAAGCAGACCAGTTGTTATGTGAACATGCTGCCAGGGAGGCCACCGCGAGGCAATGGCCCATTTATTTTCTCTCTCCCTCCCTGAATAATGTGTGCCGTTCCAGTGCATCATATGTCTTTGCTAGTAGCGAGCATGCTCATCTGTGTGTCCCCTCCATCCCCCTTCATCACATCCATGTTGCTGCCAGTCATGTGTATATGTCAGGAGTGGGAAAACAATAATAAACATTGACAAACAGGCCTGGCTGTTTTTCTGATGTGCCACAGAGCAGAAGTAATACTAGGTGGATGGGTACAGAAAACTACTCAAAAAATAAAAATAAATAAAATTAAAAAATAAAACTTCATATTTGTTTTCCAGGTCAGCTCACTAATGACAACAGTATTAGAAAAAATGTTCTGGATTGCAATTTGATCAGTCTGTAAACATCAGCATAAGCCTACTTTTGTTTGCTTGTTATTTTTCTTTTTCTTCTTTTTTTTGTTACTGTTTTCACCATAATTGTTTTCACATTTAGTTATGATCCTGCAGTGAAGTCCCTTGTTAAACAACAAAATGCACACAAGATATTTCTAAATATTTGTTATCACAGTTATAAAACTATAAAAAGTCATAATCAGTTATTAAGTTATATATGTACATCTTATAAATGAAGTTGGCACCAAAGTAATGAAAGAATCGCAAACAAAGAAAAAGGCTTTTACTATATTGCTTATTTTACTTTAGTGCATTATTATCCCCTAAAATTACTCAATATCATACATCATGATACAATTACACTGCAGCATTATGCATTAAAGTGAGCAAAACAATATTAGGGGATATTTAAGGCCAGCTAACTTTGCTGATACAACATATTTTATAAAGTAAAAGTTGATGTGTTTTACATTAGCGCACATAAAGCAACTAGTGACAAGATTCCATCATAATAGTAGAAATACAACACAGAAATATCATCAACTATCATATCATTGTATTTATATAATATATACACGGTTTGGAATAGTTTTGTTTTCAGACACATTCCTCTTTTTATTCCTATTATAAAGGTTAATTGTGTTATAATTTTCACAGTGACATGTTTGGAAGAGATTGATTAATAAAGTTTTGAGAGGATATACATTTTATCTATCAAGAATACAGTAAATCACATTGTCACAATCATTTCATGGAGAGAGGTAAAAAAAAATTCAAACTTTATAGGCAATCATTCATATGTTATTGTATATATCATAGAACAACAGGAATTCTTCCCTGGTTGTCACTATTAGTAAAATGAAATGTTTCCTGATTAATAAAAGACTACTAGTTTCAAGAATACTTGAAAACATATGTTTTTAGCTTTTTTATTTTATTTTATTATATTTCTAAGATATATAGCCTAATGTAAAAAAGAACACTGACCATGGGTTAAAATCTTTTTAGGGACCGGGTTGCTGTGAGCGTATACATTCTGCTATAGGTCCTGGTGGATTTTAAAACTTAAGAGCTATAACCCAAAATCTGATGTCTAGACCTGGTTATTAAGCTGCCTAAAGGGATTTAGTGGGAGAAGATGCTCTTTAAGATTTGATGAGTTAATGCATGGCTTTCAGTAGAAATATGTGTCATCTGGAATAAAGCAAATTTATGTTAAGATTTCATAAGAACATGTTCAGTCTCCTTTCTGGTATGTTATGACCTGACAGTTAGATTTAATGAACCTTTCATCATAAATCTGCTTCCTATACTGCCTTTAATATCAGTATTAAGGCTTCTTTAGATTCCCTGTTATTGGTGTGTTTTGTCCTTCTTTGTGTCCAAAGCAACTTTAAAATCATGCACACCTAAAATGATCCACTCAAATCACAGATAAAATCAGATGGGGAATTTCTGTAACTTTGGCAGTGGCACATGTATTTAAAATGATCGTGCCAGCCTTCTTCTATTGTGAAGTAAAAACATGTCTTATGTACACTGATGAATAAATCTGAAAATTCAGGTGTGCTCTTTAAATCATAAATTATAAATACATGGAATGAATGGTGGGGTTAGGAGATGGATCTGGGAAAACTACTCCTTTAGAAAAATTACAACTATTCAAAATGGCCTGGGGAACGGTCTTTTTAATTTGATGGAGCGGTGCGTGTTTTCCGTTATGTGAATAGGGCCTTAGGAGCAGCTGAGCCTGGGAGTTGACACCATCACCAATGGGCAGCCGCAGGAGGATGCGCTGAATGAACAAACAAACAGCTTTCAACTTGTGTAGTGTATCAGACATGTGTTTAAGCTTTATTATTAGAGAATAAAAAGAAGCTTAGCTGTTAACTCAGACACCATGAACTCTGAATGACACAGGGTTCACTCAGAGGTTATCAGTTCAAATTAGCTGAAAGATCCACAGGGCAGAATGAGGCTGTTTGTTATGTGGCGGATGTGCTCCACTAGGGGGCAGTGAGTTACCTTGGTTTTTGAGAGGATGCTGCTGTTAAGGGCAAAGTAATGAATGAATAGAGGGAGAGAGAGTGAGAGAGATATGACCCTCTGATGAACTGCAAATCTGCTGGGAGCTCAGCGGGGCATTGCTGACTGGTTAAATGCCAACGCTCCACCTGCGAGAGAAGAACAGTGACAATGATGCATCTGTATGTGTGCGAGCCACTGTGAGCCTTTGTACATGTGTTTGTATTTGAATTAGTCTGTTAGCATTTACATGAGCCTTCGGTGAGTTTTGGGTGCGGTTAATCAAGCTAACATGTGGCCAGCTGTGCAGCAAAAACACGTCCCACATTTCAGGTTCCAGGTTTGGCTACTTCGTGTTTTATCCTGTCTTGTTCCTACAGATGAAACACAGCGATCATTTTCCTCACAAATTAAATTAAGACTATTTAAGACATTTGCTGCAGACCACTTCTCTATACAATCATGTGGCCTCTATTTTCTTGCTCTACTTTCTGGACTTTTTTTTTTTTTTTTTTTAACCCCCCCGACACAACCCTCCCACCCCACTTTTTTTTGGCTCTCTCCTTTTCTTTTCTCCATCACTTTATTTCGTTTCTTAACAAAATCCAGGACCTGGAGGCACATGATTAGGCCGCCACTAATTGGTATCAGATTCACAGGTTTGGATCAGCACTGCGCTGGCTGGAGCCAAAGTATTGCTCACATCTGCACTGAGGGCTGGTCGCTGAGAACCCGAGTGTGTCGAGCCGTTTGGCCCACCGTCAGTTTTCCCCTCACAGAATCGCAGGCCTGCCATCACGCACAGCGCTTAGGGGGCCAGGCAAGCTCCAAGCACACGCATGTATGACAGCTTTCATGTGCGAGCCAAAATCTGATCAGAGGACCTCCATATTGACACCTTTCATGGTTTGTTAGCACCTTGACAGTGAAGAAGTCGAACAGCTGAGATGTTTGCAGTGTGACGGGGAGAAGTGACTGGCTGAGGTTTGGAGAGGTGGAGCGGACATGGGGATTAAGCAGTGGGGTCTGCCTCCCATGTTTTCGGCATTTGCGGCAGCCAGACGGAAAAAAAAATTCAAATTCACAGACTCACAAGGAAAAATATAAACATGAAATGCAGACACACTTCCTTGTCACTGCTAATAAACTCTGTCAGTGAGCAGCATGTTTTCTGTGGGTTTTTTTAGTTAATGAAGGAGGAATTTTATGATTGGCCTTGCCACTGAATATGTTTTGGCAAGACAGCCCAGTTTGTTTCGACTCTATCGCAGTGACAGGAGTTGGCAGGCTGGGGGTGGGAAGGTGCAGTGGGGTGGGGGGCGGCTGGGTGGATTGCAATGCCCACAAGCAATGAGGGGCAACAAGGAGTGGGGAAAAGAGACAAGATGAGTGTGGGGACACCTGCTTGCTCACATAACATGTCCTCCCTCCCCAGGGGACGGCCCTGACCCAGAAAACAAGTACCTAGCAGGTTGTCAGTGGCTAAAGGATGGTTTGTGGCCATTAAGCTAGTGGAGCGATAGCATGCCCACCACAGAACACAGACCTTGCCAGCAGCAGACACTTGGGAAGCTGCCATTGGATATGAGACAGCAGCCACAAGGGGTTTCCTGCCAATAGTCCAACAGCGCTCCAGCGTCAAACACTTGGCAGCTTCAGCACCACCTCTCTTTTGGTTAACCCCTTATTTAACCTGACAAGTTCAGCAAGAACACGTGTTTGTTTACAACAGGCACCTTGAGGGGTGATTCAAAGGGGAATACTGGTTACACAACTGTCCACTCCTACCTGTGAGCCTGTGTAGCTGTGCCACCAGAACATTTAGATCAGTATTAGCAGGAGACCTAATGCCTTTGTGAAAGGTTTTGTGTGTCCATCACAGTTTTACCATGAAAGCAAATAGGCCTAACCAACATTACGATGATACAATGATCAAATGTTGAGATTTGTGACAGTTCAAGGACAATGATGACAAATCTTGTTCTCAACTTAAAAACACAACAAAAAAAGTAAATTTATTTGCACATGCCTCTGTACTAAAATGTCAGTCCAGTTAGCATGAAAAAGTATCCAAAAGCGCTCATCAATAATTGTCTAAAGCTATTACTTCAAAAGGAAAAACGAAGGCTAAGTTGTGTCAGAGACTGATGCAGATCATGAAAAGTTTTTACCACTGTTGCAATTCATACTGGCTGATAATGGTCATAAATAACTTAATATTCATTCATGAGAGCGGGTGGCATTACTTATTAATTCTGCAGATCTTCTGAGTTGGTTGGATAAGTAGAGCTGACGACTTTCCCCGTAAGGGACACGCCATATCTAACTTATCTCAGGCGTCTTGTTACACCCCCTGCCGGTGCTCTTCTGGCAGATCTCCACCAGTCTGAAGGCCTCTCACTGCGTCTCTCCGCCTGTTTCCCACTGGTATTGTCTGTTTTACCCTCCTGCTGCTTCTCATCCAACCTCCTGACACATTTTCCACACGTCTCCCTCTTGCTCCTATTCCCACCTACTCATCTCTCCTCTGTCAGTAGGTGATGGCTGTCACAACCTTGGGGGGAACAAGTTGGATAGTTCCGAGATACGGGAGAAGAACTGGAAGTGAGCTGGAGACACTGAAGGGATGAACTGATAGACTGATGTATATTAATGGAGGGATTGAAAATTTTGGGAGCAGAGAAAAACTTTTTGGACAACAGTGGAGAGTGCACACATCCAAAAACTTTTTTTCAGTCAAAGAGTGAGACAACAGAATATGTTGGTTGGTTGTTGGTTTGCCTTCAGAAATTTGAATAAAAGTTGAATAGTTGAAGCTTTTGTACTGAGTTGCTTAACAGGGCCTTTCAAGTCAAGGGAGCACAATGCCTATGCATTGCACCACCACACATTCTCACTATAAGAAACCGCATAGAGAAACACTAGAAAAGCAGCCTAATTGCTTTTCATATTTCATTTCCATCCTCATATTTGGCAAGCGAACAGCCTAAAATAGCACCAGTGAGTACAGATATGAGGCATATGGTTACTTCCAACAGCGACTCACCCCAGACCGGTATTGGCCAGCTATTTTATTCCAAATCCTCCATCAGATAACACAACAATACAAATGGTGAACTTTGATTGGAAGGGACAATTTCCCCGCTGCACTTTCGCGTGACAGTACAAGGCGGGAGAGCAGGGAAAAATGTACTTTCATATCGTATCGTTTCCACTTGTCTTGACTGACATTCATCTTGCTTGCTCTTTAATTAAAGCAAAGTGAGGTCAGAAAGATTGTTATGCCACTTTTTAAAAGCTTTTTGTGGAAACACAATCCTGTGACCATTTTACTAAGCTGGAGTCACCTTATCCTTGCTCTGTGTGCCATGGCAGCCCTCTCACCCTCTGAACTTCTTCCAAACACAACAACCAAGGGACTGTACACAGCACGAGGAAAAACTGATATAATGTGATCTCTCTTTTTTTCCTTGTCACTCCTTCATTCTCATTGTAAGTCTCTCCCTCTCCCCTGCTGGCACATCCAATCAAATTAAAACTGGATGGATCGGGAAGGGAACTGCCGTTATGGGGCCCTGTGTCGCTAAACTCATTGAAGAGAGAGACCGGAGACGGGAGTTTATAGCCACCACCTCACCCCCTTTACTTCTTGTAATCCTGGGGAGAAACCGAAGAGAGGAAGAAAGGGCAATGTCTGCCGCCCTGAGACGTTACAATAACAGAAAGAAAACCAACCGGCCTGAAACACCAAAACCCTTCCATAATCTAGGCTACGGAGGGAGACCTTTGGAGCAAGTGACATGACTGGTGTATGTGTGTGCATGTGTGCATCTGCGTGCATGGAAGGCTCACCACTTCCACTCATGGGTAACAGATGGTGCCTTATCATTGGCCAGGATCGGCCGTGCAGCACACATTCCTAGACATGCCGGTAATGCCTTTTGTGATGTTCAGTTAATGCTATAACTTCACGTAGAATTACACACCAAATTGCCGTGAGAGCGCACGCATTACTCTCTGCGTTATAAGTGTTATCAGACAAACACTGTTGTCTAATGATTGGATGATCTAATACACCTCTCATTGTGTTTTCCTTTTAATTATACATCCACACATCTGTAGCAGCGCGTTTCCACCAGTATGACCCATTTCTGCCCACGAATGAGCGCTGGTCATATAAACAGGCTTCCTCACCTGGTCGCCCCAAAAAGCTGGCCTTTTAGCTCCTCTCCCTCCCCTTTCGCCCTTTTAATAATGCTCTTTTATTCTTGAACACATTATTAAACACTGTCACTCAGGCTAAATACCAGGAATAGTTGGATAAGAGCCTAAACAAGGATGGGGGTGGGGGGCATAAAAAGAGGGAGAGGGTACATAGAGTACTCTGAGTGATGGATATGTTTGAGTCCATAAATGCTGGTGTTGTGAATAGCGAGAGAAAGGTAAAAGCTGGGGGGGCCGAAGGCAGGCTGGATGGAGGCCAAATGCATAATGGTTGGGGTGAGGAGTTCATGCTGGAGTGCAGCAGGGGGCCCGGTTCACCGCGACTGCACACCGTGATGTAGCTGGTCAGTGAGGAAGATGATTGACACCTGGTATAACTGACTGGACGATTGACAAAAGCAGTGGGCATGTTAACGTCTATGGGTGGAACGATGGCGATGATGGCCTGCACGTTTGTGTGAGTGCAAGGATGGGTTGCTTAACAGACGTCTGTGTGAGCTTTCTGGGGGTATGGACACATACAGTATCTGAGCCCATGTATTTCTCTGGGTACAATCATGAAGGTTCACCTTCTCTCATACACATCTGGAATATCTGTTTCTTTTTTTTTTAAGGCAAGTGCTAACTTCAAGGTAATGTAGCACATCCTCCAGCTGCCATTCTGACGTTCTGCTTGACATAATAGTGACACTGAATGTTTGATTTCCATCATGCGCAGAATGGAGTATGATTTTTTTTTTTGTGGCTGTCAACATTTGGGAAAACAGACTTATTTGTTGCTTTGCTGAGAGTTAAATGGGAGGCTAGATACCGCTCTTGACATGGGTAGGTCACATCTTTAATCACATATTAACATGTTATATCATGATGTTTTTAAAATGCATCTGGTGTGAGTTCAGATGTTAGCTTGGTTAGATAATTTAATTAAGTAATTATAAGCCTAAGCAGGCACTCAATTGGCATTACGTAAAAGAACAATTTTGTAAGAAACTGCCTTGTTCTGGATATAAAATTGCAGGTTGATTGAGTAATTTCTGTTTGATTAATATAAACATTACACTACAATACATCCAAAATACTGCAAGTAAATTGTTCAGGAACCCATCCACACATTTGACTGACACACCACACAAATGCAGATGTTTTTACACAGTGTTTGCAAGAAGAAGCTGAGCAAAAGCTGCCTCATGAAATTAATAAGGATGTCACCTGTTGTTTTTTGTTGCTGGCAAATTTGTCAATCACATCAATCTAAAAAAAAGAAAGAAGAAGAAGAAGATCAAAGCTTAAATGTTGGAATAAGAGATTTGTAGAAGCACGGTAAGCCCTCTAGATAGCAACTGCACTGGTTCTACTCTAGTTGCTGATACACTGACTGATGGCAGCACCAAAGTGCCCTTGTTTTGATATTTAATAGCCCTAGTACCCCCCAGTGAGAGACAAAGCACATGATAAGGCTTAACCAGGGCTGTGACGGGCTTAGCCTACTGGTTACTGTGAGGAGTGACAGGCTGATGGGAAAATGAGTTTCCAAAGCATTGTGAGAGTAGCCACAGTTTGCTGATGTCACCACTGCAGCTAGGGCTCAGCACAAAGACATACACACACTCACACAAACACGAAGACACACAAGGATCACCTGCCTGGAGACAGGGTGGATTATGGGGAATTAGGGGGCACTGTATGACTTGGCACCAAAACTGGGGGTCCTGTTGTTGTCGGTACAAGATCTGATCTTCTGCCAAAACACACTGGCACACTCTCACTTTAGAGAGCGCACAGATGACTGAGGACACACCGATATGAACACATGCACAAGGTTAAGGCAGACGTGCTCGCTCCCACGTGTTTGTCCAGACACATGCTTAACTGTGCACACCGTACACTGCACTTGTGTGAGCTCAGGCACGCACAAACACACAGTTAATTCTGTAACACTTTCAGAGACGCCAAACATCTCTTATACACATTCTCCCATACGCACACACAAACACCAGATCCCGGCAGCGTAAGTGTGTCCCCTATCCAACAGTAGCAACTGTAACAATGACAAGGCTTAGCGGTGCAATAGCAACCCCCCTGTAGATTGACATACGAGACCGCTGTTCATACAGTGAATCCATTCACAGCCGCAGAGCTTGATAACTATGTTTTAGCCAACACTAACCTGCAGCTGTGCACTTTTATAATTAACAGTGAGGCCTTTACATGAAATGTCAATCTTTATTCAGGCTTTTAGCGACAGGCATGTCCAGCTAATGTAAGCTGTAATGCGATGCAGTGGATGGTGGGCATAATATGACATAAAGAACCTGTTTGATTCCAGAGTGTAGAAGCAATGCTTACAACTCAGTCCAACTGTTTACAATTTACATTTTTTTAATGAATACACAGCAACAAATGAAACTTTAATGGTAGGCTACCACTTTACAATAAGACTGCCGTTACAAAGATTTATAAACAGGTGGCATATGGGCTCACTATTTGCATTGTTTGTTTACGTTGTTGTCCTTTTCATCTAATAACGTCTTATAAATGATTTATAAAGTGTTGACAGACTAATTAATGAAGTAGTTATGAAGTAGTTTTAAATCCTTCATAACTGAACTCTTATTATGAAGTGATACCACTTTAACTTATAGAACATTTAAGATTCATCTTAACAAGTTAAGTATGGCTATAAAGGTAAAGGAGTGGCTGTAAAGGAGAGTCAAACTACTTTAAAAGTACAATAAAAAATAACATACAATAAATACCAAAAATATAATTAATTGTGAGAATCCAAACTCTTCCTCAAGGACCGTAAGTAGGCTTCACTGTTATATTTGATGGATTAAATCGTAAACTTGAAGTAACTTCTTTTTCAAAAAGAAAAAATGAACATTTCACTTTATGAGCTGAGTTGCCATCCCTCTCTTCATGGTTGTAAAACACAGATGGCATGCACAAGAGGGAACTTGCACTCAAGAATAATAGTGTGACCGCACAAGCCCACTGTAAAGCAGTCAAGAGCTGCTGGATGTCAAACACACACACACGCGCACACACATACACACACACTATTCACATTCATGTAAGGATTAAAACTAATTTAAACCGTACCAATACAGAAACACTGGAACAATAGACAGACACAGTCATGTATACTATTGGGAAGTAACCATGTAGAATCATACATACTGTATGCACAGTTGTGAAGTAGGTATATGTAGAGAATAACACTTGTGCACACACGCATACACACACAATTACAGTACACCGAGTCATGCATATTTCTCACCCCCCCCCTGCCAGTTGTCAGTCACTGCCTTTGAGCACAAGGCCTGAGGGACTAGATTAAATCCTTCTGGAGACAGGATGACGGGGCACAGGGGGCTGCGCCTAACACACACACACACACACACACACACACACACACACACACACACACACACACACACACACACACACACACACACACACACACACACACACACACACACACACACACACACACACACACACACACACACACACACACGCACACACACACACACACTGATTACACACACAGAGTGAATGACGGCATGTCCTATGCTAACTATCTCTTTGTGATTAAACCTCGAGGTCTCTGTTGAGATCCTATGACAAATTTGAAAGAAGACACAGTGTTTTTGTCATAAAATGAATGACCTTCCAGTCCTATATCTAGACTCATGATATAGAACAGCAAAGCTCTTTCAGAGGAAACATTTAAAGCCTTTTAATTTCCCTGAAATGTAACAAGAACCAAGCAAACTAGAATGTTTAAACTTCTAGTCGACTGTTACTGAAACCAGACCGGAAATTAAAAGCCCAACAGTAAATATTTTGTTGTGATTGCCTACGAATAATGAGAGACAAAATAATGTGTGCTCGTAACATTTCATTGCCTCGGCCTCCCAGACTAATATAACCACATGGCGGATTTAGACTTTATCTGTGTGATGTAACAAATAAAAAAAAAATGGTGGTTTGGTGTTGTGCACAGCTAATTTAACTTCTCTTGAAGTATTGATAAAATAGCTACATCGATTCGGGGACTGAATACTTGAAATCACCCAGTTGCTGTATTGTGATTTGTAAGGTGTCCCTCCCCTGGCTGTTGACAAAGTGTTGACAGCTGTGGATGAATTACAGGCATATTTTAGAGGATACTTTGTTTTTGCTTGTCGCATCACAAAGTGGCAGCAGCTAGGCAACCATGAGTGAAAGCCAGAGTCTCCAGCTTTGAGAATGAAAGCTATGCAGAGGCAAACAGATGGTGATGAGATGGTGAAGTTTTTTGGCACGGCGCGTCGCAATTTTTTGATGCGCTCTTTTGTTGTTCTTGAACGCCGACGTCAACTGTCTTTCCTGGCTCTGCTGCAAGTGGCCGTAGCAGCTGTAACAATATTGTAGTGACAGATTATGAAGGGTTTATGACCTAGTTCCTGCAGTGAAACAGGGGCTGGTTACTGCAGGCTGTGTGAGTCAAACCTGACTGAAATGATTGCAATGTGTGTCTAAGAACTAACAATTTTCTCATGTAATGTAAAAAAAAAAAATTGCTTTGTGTGCATGTGGTTGTTATCCTTTGTTTTACTCAAAACAGCTGAAAGAGCCATATTTATCAGCACATACTCTTTGCATTATGGGTAAGACGATACACATTTCAATCTGCTCAAACCCGGATAGTGTTGAGCGGCTGCTGTGGGAGCAAGAAAAGTATTTTATTGACAGATGACATAACATTATGGCTGTCTCCCCCCTCCCATCTCCTCTCTCAGATGAAAACTATGCTGTGAATTGATGGAAGCAACATCTGAAAAATCCTCCATTTTCTCACCCAACAAGCATTAACTGAACAGCTCCCAGAAGAGGGAACTTGCTGTCAAAGATACTTATGCGCCAATATATTTATGGCACTTATGGCAGTGTATTTCTCTGAGGAAAAAAAAATAGTTTGAGCATTCAAACTCGGATTTGTCTTTAGTGCCGAGTGTATAGTAGTCATCTAGTTTCTGAGTAGACCTCCAGCAATCCTGTGTCCTTGGCTTTGGAATCCGAATGTGTGATTCCACTGTGCCATTCACCTAGAGTAATATTATATTTTTGATGAACAGGCCATGCGGGCGTAGTCCAAACTCAAGGGCACAGCCCATTTATCTGCCATCTGTCAGTGACCTGTCACCAGGCTTTAGTAATTACACCAGCATAAATACGGCTAGGAGACAGCAGTTTGACGGTTGAATGAGATCTATGTCCAGTGTATTCCTGTGTGTCTACGCTGGGTTATAAAAACAAAACCAAAGAACCATTCTCAGGTCTCAGGACGTATTCCTCTCAGGAAGTGACCAGAACTTTTACGGGGCAACATGAAAGTGGCTCAGGCTTCTGACCTTTAATCCCACAACATGGTTTCTTGATTGGGTGGTGACCTCCAGTGCGGGCTGAGATTCATGACATGGATGGATGGAGACTATGTAGAGACTGTGCAAGTGAGTATAGTGAATATATGTGTGTGTGGCTGGAAAAGAGCAAGACTCAGAGCTTAAACCATATTTCCTTTATATTTTTTATTCACCTCTGTGTTAAAAGGATATTCTGTTTAATTTATTTCCATTTTTTCCATTTGCTCTCTGCCACAGGAGCAAAGGGGTCAAGCCAGCAAGGCATCATGGCAGAATAAAGGCAATAAGAATAGACTAATTATCTCTAACTTTCATTTATGCAGGCATGATCGACTTACAACAGTCATGGCACATTTGTAGAGGTCGCTTGACAGCAGCCTGTTTGCATGTCTTAAAAAAGATGCTGCAGTATCTTGCCTAATGATGCTCCTCTTCAGGTGAAAAAGTATTTTTCTTTCACATTCCTCTGCTAAATTCTCCTCTGGGTATGATCTGACATCTTTTTTTTGATGAAAGGATGGTTTCTTTGTGCCCTAAATTGCCACTGATTCCCAATTCATAAACTAGCAGCATCTTCTTTAAAGAAAATATGGCTTCTTTCAAGAGGCATTTACTGCTTTCACAAGGCAACCAAATAGTGAAACAGCCAATGAATAAAGATGAAGAGAAGACCATTTTATGCATGAACATCCATGACCGGATAACCTATGGGAAACAATTCGTGGAAGCAATAAAAAAAAGGGCCTATAAAGCAGTTGAGGGAGATCAAGGAAGCAGGCATTTGACTCTGAGGCTCAGTAGGGAGGGTAAAACACCTTAAATCTTCCATCCTGAACACTCCACTTTAGACTTCAGATAGATTATTTATCTTTATGTGTCGGCAGTAGTAAAAGATTAAAGTTGCCTGTATGCACTGTGGGTCAGTCGTAGGTGGTCTGGCTTCGGAGACCTCACAGGCACTGAGGAACACTGACTCTTCCTCATGGTAGAAAATAGCCCTCACAGCGGGAGCTTTGTTTATGTTATTGATGCTTCCACGCCAGAGTGGCTCTTTGACAGTGCAAAATGACATGACAGAGACTGTTCAGGTTCATCTTTTAGATAAACTACACAATGTCTACAATCAAACTTGGTCATATTCATTTGTTCTTTGCTGGAATTGTGAACAAATTTCACCTTAGGATGACAGATGCTTAAATGTAGCCCTCAGACTTAGCTGTTTTCTCCTGGGATCTATGTAGTCAAGCAGTTTTTCAAGGTGAGGTAGTCACTGCTGGTCTTGATGAATCCATTGTGGGCTGAGGGTAGATTCCTCATCTTTATATGGTGGTGAAGTAGAGGAGTAGAGCCAGTAGGCAGTGAAGGATGAAACTAAGTTGTATGGATTCACTGACACGGCAGGTGTTTGAGCAGTGACTGACTGAATATGTTTGCCATTGACGGTGCCTCTGGGAAAATTACAGATGTGAAGCTCTAGCCTTTTGATGCTGACTGACAGGTGAACACCACACCTTACCAGCCCTGAGGCTCGGTCTTTAAGATGTGTACGGTGGAGCCAACAGAGGGCAGGCCAGTGTGTTCACCGATAATACAGTGTTAGGATTGGGTATGTTATGAGGGTTAGAAATGAAATACTGTTGAAAGGATACAGCTAGAGGCTACAGTATATTTAACCCGAAGCATCAACTGCTTAGCTAACAAGCTGAATTACACATTATCTTTAGACTGTGGGGGTCCAGGTACCAGAGGTGGCAAAAGTACTCATATTCTGTACTTAAGTAGAAGTACAGATACATGTGTAAAAAAATACTCTGGTAAAAGTAGAAGTACTGATTCAACTCCTTTACTCAAGTAAAAGTAAGAAAGTACAGGCTCTGAAATGTACTTTCAAAGTAAAAGTAAAAAGTAAAAATGAATTTTTGCCGTTAATGAAACCTACATGCAAGCTGCCTCCATGTTGCTGCTACAGTAGCTACAAGTTGGTAACTCTGTTCTCTCTCTACCGCCCCCCCCCTCCCTCCTCTTTCCCTCTCTAGTTCGTCTTTTACCGGTGCTTTTACGTCGTGTCAAAAAAAAAAGTAACGAGCCTGTTTTTACAATGTGAGGAGTAGAAAGTACATATTTTTACGTATAAATGTAGGGAGTAAAAGTAAAAAGTCGTCAGAAAAATAAATACTCAAGTAAAGTACAGATACCTGAAAAATCTACTTAAGTAGGCTACAGTAACGAAGTATTTGTACTTCGTTACTTGCCACCTCTGCCAGGTACAGTAACAGAAGGCTTTTAATTATCATTGTACTTTTCAATGGATTTAATCAAAACAATTTCAAATGATCTAACTTCTATCTATTTTTGTAGGTAATTTCCTGCCACAAACTGCCAGTGCACTCGATGAGACATTTCCTGTAGCTTATGGTATGGACTTTGCTGAAACTTCATGAGGACATGCAGTTCTTGGCTATTTAAAAATGGCCTGATGTATGCAAAGAAGGTTTTTCCACAGGACCGTACGTTCTGTTTACCACCCTGAAGTTGGAACCTGTTTTACTTACTTGACTGGTCAGCTAGTTGGCTTCTTTTGGCTCAACTCACTCTTTTTCTTAGGGAGGTACAAGGAAAGAAAGACATCCCAAAGTTCCCGAATTGTTACACAGCCTAAAACAATACATTTAATAAATCTCTCCTTGACATCTCTTTTACTGGTGACCTGGCCTACACCAGATGTATTGAATCAGTTGCTACAGTATTTACATATACGTTCTTGTTCCCAATGTTACATCAGCTCTGATTTTCCTCTTTCTATGCATTTCAAAACGTATCCACTATTCTGAGTTTTCCTGGAAACAAAACAGTAGGTATGCTTCAGAATCCAAAATTTGGATAGGGAGCAAGTCTCTTAGTCTGCAGGTAGCAGGAGTCCAAAGTAATATCCACAAACTAACAAGGTAACAGACCAACAAGCACCAATCCATTGAGTGCTTCACCCCCATTATGATCTATTGTGCATTCTTTGATGTACCGCCTGCAGTTGTGCTTTGACAGGAATTCTCAAGCGCTGGTATCACCAGCAGCTGGGTCAAATCGAGTTACAGGTACAGGTTGGTGGTACTAGGGGCTGTGTGAGCAGTTAGCATTACAGCGATGGCAAGCGCAAAGTGGAAAACTGGATTCTGTCAGTTGCCACTTGCACTGCTTAAATCAAGCTAAAAACCTTGTCACACAGCACTCAAGTGGATTTGTAACAGCTTGATTCCTCTGATATGGCTGACAGTTAACTTGCTAGTAAATAATAAGTGAGTGAAGCGTAAAATATTTTGTCAGGATTGGACTTTGGGCATAGGGTAAATCTTGAAGGCATACAAATATGAATGGATTTGTGTTGAGTTCAGTTTAAGCACAAATCTACACTGGCATGCATCTGCTGACATAACTCAATGTTTCACACTCACACGTCTGTTTTCTGTAACGCTCTCGACTCATTAGCCGCTCTGCTTATTTTTCCTCCTGCAGTTTTTCCTCCTCGCTTTCTCCTTCCTCCTCTCTCCTTGAGTTCTTTCACTCGACTCTCCCACTGTGTTTCCAAAATCTCTTCCCCCTCTTTTCCACTCACTCTTGAATTCTCACTATCTACCTTTACTTGCCTCCCTTTCTCTCCTCTTACCATCAGCACTCTGTCTCTCTCCTGTCCTCCTCCTCCGTTTGTTTACGAGCGATTGCTGACCCAGCAGCCCGGCTGTCTCTCCACCACCTGCATTCGAGCTGTGAGAGGCCAAGGACGACAGGCAGGGGGGGGAAATCTGACATTCTAACCTTAATCTGATGGAGGTTTTCCTTAGACAGCTTTTTACTTCTATTCTCTATTTGTTGCATTGCTTATCTGGCCGGTTGTTTGAGCCTGCGTGGCATTATGGAGGGCTGACTGGTCAAACCCATATGCCCTGTCTGAAATGCAAATAGAAATATGTGATTAGCTGAGTGTAATGAATTTAAAATAACTTATTTGGGTTCTGCAGTGCAAGGATTGTTCACACATTTATCCTCTTTGTGTAAGGTGAAATGAAAACTGGCAAAGGAAAAACTTTTGTGGCAGTTTGTTACATAAATTTACCAGACAGTTACGAGGGAGTCAACTACAGATTATGTGATATAAGCAGCCGAAAAAGCAGAAAAACTATTCAGCATATGTATATCTCAAGCAACATGCAAAAAATAAGACAATGTTCACAACACCTTTAAGGAATTGACTGGTGCCTCTAACAAATACTGGGAAACAGAGAAAAGGCTGTAACTGACCTCCATTAGCCACCTCAGCACCCGGTACACCAGTGGCTGCAGAAGCTCCATTACTTTCTGCACGCATACACACACACATGCACACACACGCACAGAATGAGCACAAACTCATCACAAGAGAACAGAAAGGCCTGCAGTGTTCTTGCAACGAAACAAGTCAGTTAAGAAGTGGACTGCTGTAAAAGGAGAGAGTGTAGCTCAGGGCCTTGAAGAGTGGCATGATGGCAAACAAAAGAGCAACAATAACAACAACCACAGCCCCTGAGAGCCTTCTTCTATCCTACCTGAATTATTCATGAGACCAATACAGTGAAAATAAATACTTACATTGCAAGATTTAACAATTAAATGACTTGCTGGTGGTTCAGAAAAGCCTCCCGTGCCTATCAAATATTCACAAAACTTTTAGGAGTTTTGGTGTTTGGTGGAGAGGGTCCTGAGTACAACAGCATGCAGATCTGGAGGAAGGCTTGTCCCATAGTGTATAGTAAAGCATTGTTGTGATGCATAGATGACCTGTTTTTTTTTCCTATGCATAAATTTAAAGTACTATTGTGTTTAGTATTTTGTATGCCAAAAGTGTTGTTTTTGTTATTCTTTTTTAAGAAGAGAACATTTAAAATATTCCTTCCAATAAAAATGTTAATGGAGTATCTGCATTTTCCAGCAGTGTGGATATCCCATTACTGACCTGCTATCTCTGTTTTCTGTGTTTGTTTAAATCACTGCTGCAAATCAAGACTGTCAGCTGAGTGCAGGAGAAAATTAATCTTTCTAACTGAATGAACATGTTGACTTGACTGTACTCATTAAAATCCTCCCAACACTATATCACTTGTTTAGACTCTCTTATAGACCTTTATAGACTTAAACATTCCGCTGCTGTGTGCGCAGCAAACGTTTTGGCTGTACATCCAAGCTGCGACCTGCAGCTTTGGGGTAATGAATTCTATTAAACCGTTCCCTCTCACTTATTAAAGCCACATTAAAAAGAGGCCAAAATCTGGAGCAAAGTACACAGAAAAGAGGAAAAACAAACCACTCAATACAGAATGGATCAGTCCCCCTTTTTTTTTTTTTTTTGGGAACCAGAGATGGGCTTCTCTTTTATTGGCTGTCAGCTACCAACCCACTACAGCAGGCAAACAGAGAGTTGAAAAGGAAGAAAGAGAGAGGGGACATTTCAGTAGTTAGAGAGGCTCATCCTCCGGACGTCCTGGGTGAAGCATGAGAAAGAGAGAGAAAAAGAGAGAGATGGACAGAGTGTGGGTTGAGTGCAGGGTTCTTCAAATGTGTACGCATTTTAATGAGGTTTTTGTTACTGCACTGTGCACATGTATAGGGAGGTTTTCTTTTTCCAGTATGAGGTGTGTGTGAGGCAGTCTTTGTGTTTATAGATGGGTCTTGAGAGGCAGCAGTTGGAACACAAAGCAGACCTGCTATTGCGAGTTTTCACCCTCTGGCTGCCAGAAAAAGTTGAAGTGATAGTCTGTCTCTGTAGAGCATTTCCCAGATTAGATATGAAGACAATAAAATGTGTCACCTTTAATGTTCCTGGACAAGTGTGTACACCGCAGGATACTGTTTTGACTAGATTTTGGCTGTGTCGGCAGATTGTGTGAATGCATGGTTTGTGATTTAGACTCTGCACAGTTTTTATCTGTGATTTAGTGAAGTTCACACATTTTCAGGAGGCAAGTAAGTGGGTGGCCAGAGCCAGAAACATGCTAAAACAAATCTTTCATTCTTTGACAAGAAAATGCTGCACTTCCATTTGTTTGTTGATTAGTACTGCAGATAGCAATGGCATGCTCTTGTGTTTGCAGATAGGCAGGAAGAAACAAATCATATCACTGCTATGGAAATCTTCAAAACTTTCATCAGTAACTGACAATGAAACACTCTAAAACGTTCTGCAGATTTCCCACACAAAATGTAATATATGATATAGGTACTGTATATATCCATGTTGCCCTATATGTCACCTTTATTATAAACATACTTGTTGTACATGAGAAATAAGTTTCTAAAATATACAAAATACCAGTGGTAAGAGGGATATATATTGATGTAACATATGTAAGTCTAAAATATAAGGAAGCATAGTCCTACATAAACATTAACATACATATTATTATGGGCTAGATATATACACATGTCAATATATGGAATTGTTTCAATTTCTATAAGGTTTCATGTATCATTTTTATTTTATATGTACGATATTCAATACATGGGCATGTCATTTGCATGTGGGCTTGCACAGAGAAAACTGTATGTTGATTAACAGAAAAGTAAAGCTATGAATATGATAACTAAAGAGCAGAACAGATTTAAAAGCTGTGGTGTAAACTGAACAAATATGCCTGTGAAATTTCTTGCAAATTACAAATTCCCCCCACCAAAGTGATTACTTAGACATCTCTGAGACGATACACCACAGTTTATTTATTCATTTACTTACCGCTGCTGCCTCTAATTCTTAGGAAGAAAAGACTGTTGATATAGTTCAAGTGCAAGTTCCATTTCTACACATTTGTCAATGTGTTTAAACAATACTGTACATGTAACTGACCTGAGAACAGTGGTAGCTGAGTCAAGGCTATGCTAATGTTGCCCCCTCCTCTTGATAAGCCCCATTATTATTATTATTATTCATTCAATTTATATAGCGCTTTTCAATGACCCGAAGACGCTTTCATTCATACAACAGTCACACCGGTGGTGGTAAACTACGTGTGTAGCCACAGCTACTGACGGAAGCGTGGCTGCCAATATGTGTCTTGCCCAAGGCCCTGGGAGAGAGCGGGATTCGAACCTCCGACCCTTCGATCATTGGACAACCCGCTCTACTGCCTGAGCCACTGCCGCCCCGTCCTTTGTCAACAGGACACGACCACACCCTCAAAAGTGACAGCAGCCATGATAGATGCAACGGTTGGTAGTCAAACCAGCTTTCACAGACAATTGCCTGCTGTCAGGATTTATGGACAGGAGGCAAAATTTTCTAAATTGGGCCCCTAATCCACACCCACACAGCACCACCACCATCAAGCTCTCTTTCTGTGTTGGCTGTCAGTCTCACCTGTTGCTACTGCCCTTGCTGCCTCCCCCACAGCAGCATTTCGGCTGCTCTCTTCCTCCTCCTCTCCTGCATCTCTCTCTTCATTTGTTGCTATCCTTTCCTGACCCTCTCTTGCTGCTTCAGCTGCCACAGCAGCACTGAGAAACCTGGAAATATTCAAAACAAACTAGTTAATTAATCTCACTGGTCAGACTTTTCAGCCCTCACATGTGTGTTTTCCTCAGTTTCAAGGTGCTTTTCTAATACCTCTACAAACTGTGTTTTTCCTCTTGAGTCTGAAAATATTTTCAATATCCATCTGGACTGAGGGAACAAACATTCATTGTCAGAGTCAAAGACATATCTTTCTTATTTTGCATAACCATATTTTGATTCAGTGTGCTGGCTGTGTCGGGAAAAACACTTTCTAGTTGTCCCTTCATGCTTTTCTTGTAATTATAAGGAGGGTGACAATAATTGCTTTTACCATTTGTTTGTTCCTAGATAAATGTGTATATTTTGGCATCAGAAAAAAGCAAAAAAAAAGCAAAAAAAAAAAAACGTATTCTCCACCTTTCCCTTTCAAAATGGCTGCCAGCAGAGACTGCAGGTACAGTAGGACACCTTACTCCTGACTCAAAGTGTGGCATAAAGCCCTAAATACTAGAGGGGATGAAATGTCGTTCCTGATTTTCTTTCCTCCTTCTTTCCAATAAAAGTTGGATGAGATTGAGCTACATAGAGCCCCAAATCACTTCATTGATCTTTTTTTTTTTTTTTTTGCAAGACTTATATCTGATCCATGTATTAGCTGTAAAATGTGTCTTCTATCTCAGTTATACCATGTCTTGATCCTGGCTCTCTATATTACTTTAAGACATATAGCAGACCTATATTGTTCTTAGCTCTACAGAAGACCTGGCAAACTCATTCCATTCGATTGTAAAGATTGAGTAATCAGGCTTACAAAGCAACTGTGAAGAATGAGACAACAAAGGGAGTCCCTGTTCTATTCAATTACCTTTCACCCCCAGCTTGTCTCAGTGTGTCCACTAAAATGGTTGTGATACCTTACATCTCTCTTACTCTGTGCCCTAAACCCAGAATCTCTCTCACGTTCACAGCCTCTCTTTCATTCTCACTCTTTGTCTCTCTTACACACAATAGGTCTCCTCAGTCTGGGTCCTGTTTGATGTTGGACCCCATACAGCCGGGCCCTCTCTCCCTTTCTGTCGCCGTCTTTATTCTCCCTTAAAAATTTGCCCACTTTATTTATTTATATCGGTCCAGCCGAGGTTCACTCATCGCCTGCCCGTCTGAGCTTGTCCCCTCTCTGCCCTTTTTCATGATAACGGGAGCCTGCCCTGGTCCATCACCACCTCTCACTCAGGCATGGCCCAGGACCGTGTGATTGACGCGACTGCTCGAACTTCCCAACCAATCGCCAACCCCTCCCATCTGGTCCCACCCACATCCTCTGTGCCTATCCCTTTCCTTTCCACAGTCTGCTGTTGCCAGCTCTCCCAGTCTGTGGCCTCTTTCCATCCAACTGTTGAGCATCATCTGGAGTTTGGACTTTCATAAGATTAAAATCTCAATAACAATGTACCCATTATTGGAATCAGACAAAAATCTTTAAAGTTGTAGTTGCAGGCTCTTTGACCAAGAGGAAACAAAAGAAACTGGCTCATGTCTTTATTTATAAGGTCATGTTGTGGCAGAACTAAGGAGGGCCCAGGCAGGGTTTGAACCACAGTCTCCCGGGTAAGAGTCATGCGCGCTGACCATTCGACCAAAGGGATGTCCCTCTGGCCAAGTAGCCAGGGCACATGATCAATTGGAGGCATAGTCACAATGCCATCAAACATTTTTTTTCCCATCAACACAACATGATAACCACTTCCCTTTTGGAATACAGACATCTCAGATTTGTTGTTCTTGAAGTGGTGAATGCTCTCAGGTAGCAGATGAGTGTGTAGTATATTATGCTCCTTAATGTTCTTAGTTTTAATATCTTGCTATTACCATTAAGTATACTTCTTTGTATGTGTGCCTTGTTTGGAACTGAAGGAGTGTCTGGACAGATGCTCTACTTCATGGGTTCCACAATTTGCTTAGAAGTCATCTAACCTAAGGGGATAGGCATGGTCCAAGACGACTGAATGACCCGGTTGTCTTCTCTAATGGGTAAAAGACATGGGATACAGGACATGGGGTTTTTCGCTAGCCTAAAAGTTAAAGGGTCAAGTCAAAGGTCATTGGACATCTGGACGGGAGGTTTCTCTCTGTCCGGAGAAGGTGGAGTGTTGGAGATAAGCCAACATATAAAAAGGGAAGGTTTTTGGGTTGAGAGAGAGAGGTCTCACATTGGCACCATGAGATGCTCCAGGATTCGGCATTCTTTGTACACTGATTCTTCTTCTTGTTAATAAACTACTTTTTGAATGCAAGTGAAGACGTGTCGGCGGTGATCCCTTCTTTTCATCAACACATCAATATACCACAATTTTGGCGTCACGAACTTGGACGTGTTTGTGGCTCTTCAGTTTTTCTTCAGCTTTAATCAGCCGGCTCCTGCATCGATCTGGGCTTCTGAAAAGTGTGAGTTTTTCACAATATTGTGTGCTGGTTTGTTTGTTGGAGCTGTTGTCTGTCTGCTGTTGGGTCACACCGTTAAAGAATTTGTGTGGGTGATTATTGCTTTGATGATTGGAAGTTGATTATCGTTCTAAATTTTTCTAAATTTGGTTTTTGGTTTTTGTTTGCGCTGCTGGCAACGCAAAAAGGGGGAAATAGGGAATTTGGGGTAAAAGTAAAATAGGACATTTGGGGTAAAATGGGTAGGTAAAGAAAATGGGTAGGTAAAGAAAAGGGGTAAAAAGGGGATTAAGTAATGGGTAATAATATAAGTTAAGAATTGGTCTTAGTGGGTTTAAAGGAACTGGGGTTAAAGAGGGTTAACTAAAATAAAGGGGTTAAAGAGGGTTAACTGAAGGGATTTTTTGAGTAAAAAACAGGTAAAATAAAGGGACATTTTGGGGTAAGGAATAAAGTAAATGGGGGATACTTAAAGAATAAAATAAAGTTAAAAAGAAGTAAAAAATAAAGAGAAAGAAAGAAGCTTTAATACATATGTGATCACCTTAATGTTTTGTGTTTGTTTGTTAAATCCCCATTTTTGTGTGTGTGTGAAGACTGATTTTCTTTTGTGAATAAAGTTTATGAGTAATTGATATGATTGAGTGTATGTTGAATAAGGTATAAGAGTGAATAAAGTATAAGAATAAGAAGTTTGAGTAAGTTATAACATGTTATATTATATATATAATTATATATTCTTTAAGTTTTTACAAATATGAACCTTTAAAGGATGTTTAATAAGAAATAAACCTTAAGAATCTTCTAAGGGGACTTTGTGATTAACTTGCTATGAGCCTCTATTTAAGGGGACTGTTGGGAAAATAAATCTGTAAGAAACTTATGAACCCCGGAAGAAGAACTTTTTGTGTGGTGGAGAATTTTTTGATAAAGCCTGATTAATTTTGGGAAAACACTTATTTAAAGTGAGAATGTTTCTATGAAAATTATAACGTTCTAAAGTTATAATACAGAATTTTTGAAAGAAAGGAAAAAGTTGCAGTAGGAATGTGTTTTGTGTATCTAGTGATTTTATAAAACACTGAACTATTTGTCTGTCTTCCTTTCATGGTGTGAGAGTTCAAAGAGGAGGCAAAAGGACAAAGGGTGTGTCTGGAGGAGAAAGGACAGCTGGTTTGCATCACAGGGACTGAGGCTTGCGGACAACAGCGCTTGCATCCGGATCCAGTGATAAAGGCCAGTTTGATTTTATCCACAAACTCTTTCTGACAAATGTATCTGCATTTATACCTCTGTGCATACATTTATAGTTGACATTGTTGATGCATATTCAGTTTGATTGATAATAGTACACTCATTTACATTTAGTACATACACCTGCATCATATGTTGTAGTTAATTAGAAGAAAGCTTGGCAAAGGACTGATCATTTCATTAATGGGATAATAGTGTTTGGTTTGTGTGAGATTTTGTTGTTGGCTTGTGATTTGGTTTGGTTATTGCTGGGTAAAGATGGTTGATTTTGTGGTTGAAGAGCTTTGTGTGTGGACCTGGCGTTGTGAATTTTTACCTATAGAACTCTCTTTTGATTTCTGAAGTTGGTAAATCTTTTCATCTGTTTTTTATCAACTGTGACAATTAAAGGAGCATAAGTAATTAAAATACAATTAGTAGTAATTCATTAGATATAATAAAAATCACAATAAAATAGAATAAAGTTAATTTGGTTAAACTGAATTAGAAAATAATATCAAAATGCCAAAAATAGACAATCCAAAAGTAATCACTCCTGTTGAAGTTGTCCAAAAGAGTAATCCCTTAATTAAAGGTATAGCAGAAATTTCAGAGAAGTGGCATGGGCGTTGGTCTAATGTTGACCAACCATGGCCAGTCGTAGGGACTTTTAACCCAGATGTAATTAAAACAATGCAGGTGCTTGTGTCCACATATAAGGCAGGTGAGAAGAAAGGGGAAAAGGGAGAGAAGCGTAAACAGAAGAGACAGACGGAGTTTGACATGCTCCAGCTGTTTGAGAGAGAGGGACAGCAATGGGCAAAGGCTAAGAAGGAGGAGAAAGATAAGGTTCAAGAGGAAGTAGAGAAGAATGTTAAGAAAGTAGAAAAGTTGATGGCAGAGATTGATATACTCCTCTCACATGTGGTCCCAGTACAGAGACCCCCACCTTATGAGAAGGAGGAGGAGTTTAGGGAAATGTATCCTCAGCTCCCAGTAATTAGTCAGGAGGAGGAAGATCAGAGTGATGAGGAAAAAGCTGTGGGAGGATATGATTCAGCAGTTAGAAGGTTATTGGCTAGAGCAGAAAGAAGAAGAGGTGGAACAGAAAGGAAGACAGATCTAAGAGAAGAAAGTGAAAGGGAAAGCGAAGATGAAAATGAGAATAGTGATAGTAATGGAGATTTGGCGAGTGAGAGTCCTTCATTTTCAAGAAGGCATACCAAGAAAAAACATGTTTCTAGGGAAGAAGAAGAGAGACGACAACCTTTGAGTAGGATTGATAAAAGTATAGATCAATGCCTTAAATATTTGGACCAATACACCACACCAAAAGGCCGGAGATTGTTACAGGAACAATTACAGGACTTGTAAATGCAAAAGAAAAAGTTATTGAAAAAAGCCTCCCAAAAATCAGCAAGGGAGGAAGATAAGTCTGATAAGATCTGTCCAGTGGTTATCAGAGGACAGAATCTGGTGTATAAATCTGGGGATGATACAGTTATGCCAGATTTATTTGACCAATTACCCATTCTTCAAGATGGAGCACATCCTTGGATTTTAAAGTTGAAGGAGATTATGTTGGGGACAAAGCCTACCATGGGAGACTTTAAGATACTTCTGGTAAACATTATTGGGGTTCCAGCCATGGAAGAGATTTTACAGAAAGCTGGATATAATCGATATGTGGGATCTACTGTGAACGATTCAGAGCTGTTTGGAGCAAATAGAGGTCGACTGTATAGAGCGTTAAGAGATACATTTCCAACAAATGTACACCCTGATAATATTCTTATTGAGCCATTAGGACAAGAAGAAAATCCAAGATCTTATGTGTCAAGAGCGCATCAGATGTGGAGAAATGTTACAGGGAGTGATCCAGAGGAGAGTCAGATGGAACAATCAATCTTGCGAGCTAAGATTCAGAAGGGGTTGCCTCTGTCAGTGAGGAGTAAATTAGCAGAAGTGGTTGGTCTAGGGAGCATGATAAAGAGTGTTTATACAGATCACATAGCATACCAAGTAGAGCTGTATAGGAAGAAAGAGCATGAACAGAAGGAGCAAGATCAGGAGATCCTTAGACAGTTAAACCAGATTCAGTTGGTAGATAATAAGAAGAAGGAGAAGAAGCAGGCAGTAGTTATGCAGAACCAACCTGAGATAAATCAGCCCATGTTACAGCCACAGCCACAGCCACAGCTGCAGTCACAGCCAAATCAGTTCCAGACACCACAGCCTTGTGCAGCGGTACCTTTTGTTTATAATGCACAGCCGACCTTTGGCCTGCAGCAGCAGGCATGGAGAGGAAGAGGTCGAGGAAATGTAGGGAGAGCAAGGGGAAACTTCAGTCCAAATTTTCAACAAAGTCCTGAAGTGTGTTATATCTGTGGACTGCTTGGACATTTTGCCCGTGAGTGTAACAAACTAGGAGGAGGAAATTTCAGAGGGAGTTTCAGAGGAATCACAAGAGGAGGCTTCAGAGGTCAGCTAATGACATTCCGAGGACTGTTGAACCCTCTCAGGGGTCCGCAGCTAGGATTCTAGGGATGCCCAGAAAATCTGAAAGGGAGGTGTCAGTTGGTACCTCTTACAAAATCAATTGAGCTCTGTTACAAAAATCAAAAAACTACAATACCTATACTGGTATCAGGAGCATATACCTATCTGTACTTTTGGGAAGAGATGCTTTGTGTTCTGTGATGACACTAGCATTAAAACCAGTTAATTTGTTCTCCTTCTATGTCTCAACTGTCCATTGCTTGCCTGGCATATTATTAGAACAAGATGTAAACATGTAGGAAGTGTAGGGTAAAATATCAACATCAGGATAAGGACATATTTTGACTTATACTTGTCTGAATGAGGTTAATGTTGCAGTGTTGAACAGCCACTCCTCAACACTCATGTGTGGTATTGTTTTGATTTTTGTTGTTGATGGTGATGAAACCTCATAGAATTCATAAGTTGTAGTTTAACATTTATTGACCAAACTGACATGCATCAGATGCTAAAGTAAAGAAAGTAAAATTGCACTGCTTTGGCAGTAACATGTAGTATGAGTAGAAATCTGAAGTTTAAACAGTTGTTTTTTGTCATTCTCCATCTTTTCCTTTATATAGTTAAGAATTATTGTTATTGCCATAGTGTAATAAAATGAAACGTAGGCCTACATAAGAAATCTTTCTTAGTATGTTTAAACTCATTGTGTTGGTAAATGTTGATTAGTTGGTTTACTGTTGAGAAAAAGAAAAAAAAGAATATCTTATCCTATAAGTCTCACTCAATTATCCACAAAACTGGCTTTCTCATAATAAAATGAACTAGAAAAAACATTTCCAAGAATGGAAATGGTGTGAATGCTGAAAGCAATGCTGCATGAGCTGAAGAAATTGTTGAAAGAAAGAAAGAAAGAAAGAAAGAAAGAAAGAAAGAAAGAAAGAAAGAAAGAAAGATTGAAACAAGAGAGAAAAAAGAAAAGGACAGAAAGAAAGAAAGAAAGAAAGAAAGAAAGAAAGAAAGAAAGATTGAAACAAGAGAGAAAAAAGAAAAGGACAGAAAGAAAGAAAGAAAGAAAGAAAGAAAGAAAGAAAGAAAGAAAGAAGTAAAAAGACAGAAATGGAGTGAAAGAAAGAAAGAAATGGAGTAAAAACAAAGGAAGAGAAAAGGAGTAGAAAGAAAGAAAGAAACAATCAAACAAACAAAGAAGTAAAAAGACAGAAATGGAGAGAAAGAAAGAAAGAAAGAAAGAAAGAAAGAAAGAAAGAAAGAAAGAAAGAAAGAAAGAAAGAAAAAAGAAATGGAGTAAAAACAAAGGAAGAGAAAAGGAATAGAAAGAAAGAAAAAACAATCAAACAAACAAAGAAGTAAAAAGACAGAAATGGAGTGAGTGAAAGAAAGAAAGAAAGAAAGAAAGAAAGAAAGAAAGAAAGACAGACAGAAAGAAAGAAAGAAGAAAAAGAGAGAGGGGGATGATAGATAGAAAGAGGTAGATGGATGGATGGATGGATAGAGACGGAAGGATAGAAAAAGTTACGTAAATTACAAATGAAGGAGTAGAAGAAAGAAAGAAAGAAAGAAAGAAAGAAAGAAAGAAAGAAAGAAAGAAAGAAAGAAAGAAAGAAAGAAAGAAAGAAAGGAGACAGAGGGGTTAAAAAATAGGGAGGGGTATAGATAGATAGATAGATAGATAGATAGATAGATAGATAGATAGATAGATAGATAGATAGATAGATAGATAGATAGATAGATAGATAGATAGATAGGACACATGTTAAAAGCTGCATCCTATGTCCTAGGCTCCACCTGTAATTGTACTACTATTAATAGAGTTGGAAAGACTAAACGTCTGAACTTAAATTCATGAGAAAAATATAAATTGTTGGAGATGTTTACATCAAAAGTATAAAATAATTGAGAGACTGATGAATTTGAGCTGAAAACCTGTGTGTGTGTGTGTGTGTGTGTGTGTGTGTCTGGGTGTGTGAGTCTGACGGTCTCTCTGTCTGTGTGTACATGTGCAGAAAGTAAAACTGTTGATAAGCGCCACAAAACTCCTCTCTCCCTAATGATCTGATTGATTACACCTGCGTGGCAGCCTGCCCTCAGAAGTTACCATGGTGACTACCATGCTTACATTTTACTGTGTGGAACAGTGTTGTGTTTGTGTGTTGTGTCTGTTTGTGTATGCGTGCATGTGTGACTGTGTGTGAGCGTCTGTGTGTGTCTGTCTGTGTGAGTGTGATGCCTGTGTTTGTGCGTGGACATCCTCTGTCAGTCTGGTTTATCATGTGTGTGTGTGGGGCTGTGTTTAAAAACATCTTAACGAGCGGCCAGGCTGCACCTGCACTGTTCTATTTATAGACGTTGATAACGAGCTGGCCAGTACAGCTGCCACTGCACTACACAGAGCAGAGCAGAGCAGAGAGATTTGTGCTCTGAGCAGCTTCCGAAAACAGCCCAGTAAAAGAGAACCGTACCTTTTATCAGAATGTGGCCATGACTACTGGGGCAAGGAGACCTTCCTGAGCACATTGATGTGCATTAAATGTTTGTAGGGCAAAAACTTTTCTCAGGGTCGCAAGGTAGAAAAGGGGGGCATTTCTGCTTTTCTAAAAAAATCAGCTCCTACTTTTATATTGAAGTGGATGAGCCACTGGAGCGGGTCTAGCTGCACAATTAGGCTCATAGAGACAATTCTGTAAGTCTGTCTGCTGTATTGAGCACATCAAATGAGAGACGACAAGTGTGGTACAAACCGGTGAGGAAATCATGTGTCTAGAGTTTAATTTGTGGCCGTGCTGGCAATTTATCCAGAAAAAATCCTGAATGTTTTTTCGATCCCTCTCACTCTAACGATGATGTCACTCACTCTAAGCCCTGCTCGTTAAGCGCAATACACAACCATTATAAAGTTGGATTTTGTCGAAAATTTTAATGATTTTAAAACGGCCACATATCAGAAACTGTTGAAGATATTAATAAGCTGAGTAATATGTGAATAGATTAAAAGTTTGTCTACAGTTTAAACGTCAAATGGAGTCTGTGGGAGAAAGTATGCTGACGTTTGACAGGTTCAAAGTAGTAAGAAGATTTTAAAAGTTTGAAGACGTTTTCAATGCATTCCTATGGGAAAAAATTTGCAGAAAAAGTTAAATATTTTAAAAAGTATAAATGGTTAAAAAGAGAAAAATAATGCCGATAAAGTTCAAAAAAAGCTGCACATTTTGATATATGAATTGTTGAAATCGCACAAAGTATGAAGGACTAGTTTAAGTCCGTAGAAGGGCGGAAAGTAGTCAGAACTAGAAAAAGCATTTCCAAGAATGGAAATGGTGTGACTGCTGATAGCAACTGAACGCTGTTGCAGAATTAGCAAATAGTGCAAGTAGTGATCACCATACAAATGTTTGACCAAGGTCGGAATCGAACCCACAACCTCATGGTCATTAGACTTCCACTCTGCCTCTAGGCCACAGTGCACACACAGTTGCAGAGACTGTTGTCTGTTAATGATCTGCACACTGTCAACATCAAGAAAGCTTGAGAGTCAAGCTTGAATGACTTAGAATGAAAATTTCTGTGAATTTCAGGCTGAGAGCAGCAGTTTCAACATGAAGCAAGTTATCAGAAGTCAACAGATGACGACAGGGAAAATAATTCACTATAATTGTTGTTGAGGCAAGATTTGAACAAGCAACCTTCAGGTCTCCAGACCAGCAAGCTAACCACTAGGCTACAGACAGAGACAGTATGTGAGGGGTAAAGAAAACCTTTGATACAATGAGCTTTATACTATGAGGAATCAAAGACTGTCCAATGACAGCTGAATAATTGGAATCAAAAGTCAAGCAATGATGTGAAATGACTGAGGCAGGAATCGAACCCATGACCATATGATCACTAAACCTTTACTCTGCCACTCGGCTACAGAGAGCACACTGCTTTCAAGACTGTTGTCATTCATTGTAATGTGATGATGTGCTGCAAACTGGTATGAGTAATCAAGGAGATAACAAACACCTGTGACCAATTGAAGGCGGGGGAGGAGAGCAGAATTCAACATAACATAACAAGAGTTCTTCCCTTGGATTCGAACCAGTGACCTTAGGGTTGGGAAGCGGCCACCCTAACCCCTACACTACAGTGGAGTTGTCAAGAAGATTGTTGTCTGTTAATCATCTGCACACTGTCAACATCTAAAAAGTTAAATATTTTAAAAAGTATAAAGAGTTAAAAAGAGAAAAGTAATGCCAATAAAGTCCAGAAAAAGCTGCACGTTTTGATATATGAATTGTTGAAATAGCACAAAGTATGAAGGACTAGAAGAAGACCGTAAAAAGGCGGAAGAAAATGGCCAAACAGAAGAACAATAGTGTGACTGCTCAGCAGTCACACTAACTAGAAAAAGCATTTCCAAGAATGGAAATGGTGTGACTGCTGACAGCAACTGAACGCTGTTGCAGAATTAGCAAATAGTGCAAGCAGTGATCACCATACAAATGTTTGACCAAGGTCGGAACCGAACCCACAACCTCATGGTCATTAGACTTCCACTCTGCCTCTAGGCCACGGTGCACACACAGTTGCAGAGACTGTTGTCTGTTAATGATCTGCACACTGTCAACATCAAGAAAGCTTGAGAGTCAAGCTTGAATGACTTAGAATGAAAATTTCTGTGAATTTCAGGCTGAGAGCAGCAGTTTCAACATGAAGCAAGTTATCAGAAGTCAACAGAGGACAACTGGGAAAATAATTCACTATAATTGTTGTTGAGGCAAGATTTGAACCAGCAACCTTCAGGTCCCCAGACCAGCAAGCTAACCACTAGGCTACAGACAGAGCTGTGGAGAACTCTCAGCATTGGGCTGAATGAGAGCAGAGATAAATAGTTAAAAAGAGAAAAGTAATGTCGATAAAGTTCAAAAAAAGCTGCACGTTTTGATATATGAATTGTTGAAATAGCACAACACCTAACACACTAACCATATGGCCACAGAGAACCTGAGTTACAATGAGCTTTATACTATGAGGAATCAAAGACTGTCCAATGACAGCTGAATAATAGGAATCAAAAGTCAAGCAATGATGTGAAATGACCGAGGCAGGAATTGAACCCATGACCATATGATCACTAAACCTTTACTCTGCCACTCGGCTACAGAGAACACACTGCTTTCAAGACTGTTGTCATTCATTGTTATGTGATGATGTGCTGCAAACTGGTATGAGTAATCAAGGAGATAACAAACACCTGTAACCAATTGAAGGCGGGGGAGGAGAGCAGAATTCAACATAACATAACAAGAGTTCTTCCCTTGGATTCGAACCAGTGACCTTAGGGTTGGCAAGCAGCCACCCTAACCCCTACACTACAGTGGAGTTGTGAAGAAGAGAGATTGAGACTTTGATGAATGTGAGATTTTTCAATGATGCTTAAAATAAAAAGAAATGAGTATAGATTAGCCACACCAAGTAAGGAGAGGACTTTTTTGTGACCTGTGACTATTTTTTGGTGAATTAAAATGAATTAAAAAGCACTTAACAGCAAGTTACAAAGTTGAGCTCCTTCTCCTGCTGCTGTGAAAAAAATGCATTGAGCTTAATGAGAGCAGAGAGCTCCCTGGCTGCATTTAAAAAATATTTTAAATTATTATCTAAGTCTCTTTGCATTTTTGACCAGAATTTTAGCCAGAAGACAAGTGTGGCTACAAAACTGGAGAAAATAATTTGTCTAGAGTTTAATTTGTGGCCGTGCTGACAGTTTAGCCAGAAAAACTCTAGAATGTTTTTTTGCCTCTATCCACTCTGACACCACTCTGGCTCTGCTCGTTAGACGCAATACACACCCATTATAAAGCTGAAAAAAATCAGAAAAGGTTAAATATTTGAAAAAGTATAAATAGTTAAAAAGAGAAAAGTAATGCCAATAAAGTTCAAAAAAAGCTGCACGTTTTGATATATGAATTGTTGAAATAGCACAAAGTATGAAGGACTAGAAGAAGACCGTAAAAAGGCGGAAGAAAATGGCCAAACAGAAGAACAATAGTGTGACTGCTTCAGCAGTCACACTAACTAGAAAAAGCATTTCCAAGAATGGAAATGGTGTGACTGCTGATAGCAACTGAACGCTGTTGCAGAATTAGCAAATAGTGCAAGCAGTGATTAGCCTGACTCTCGCCAGACCCTTGTAGTTCCGCAAAGCTACGCTGAGCTCCACACAAGGGTCTGGAACTGCTCCATAGGCGATTCATTTCAGAAGGCGGGGCCTTGTAAAAAAAATCTTGTATGTGATTGGATAAACCACTTGTCCGTTATCTTGAATGACGTGCTACTTCAGCCACTCACTGCGAGCCGCCATTGTTGTTTGACTCAAACAGTCGCTTCAGCGCTACGTCACACCTCAGAAAGTCCCGCCCGGCGATCCTGATTGGTTCATTATTTTTTGCTCCGGGGAAGAAGTTTGCATTGGCCTCGAGTCCAGACCCTTGTGTGAAGCTGAGCGTAGCGCCTCTGGTGGAGCTTTGCAGAACTACAAGGGTCTGGCGAGAGCCAGGCTAAGCAGTGATCACCATGCAAATTTTTTACCAAGGTTGGGATCGAACCCACAACCTCATGGTCATTAGACTTCCACTCTGCCTGTAGGCCACGGTGCACACACAGTTAACACCAAGAAAGCTTGAGAGTCAAGCTTGAATGACTTAGAATGAAAATTTCTGTGAATTTCAGGCTGAGAGCAGCAGTTTCAACATGAAGCAAGTTATCAGAAGTCAACAGAGGACAACTGGGAAAATAATTCACTATAATTGTTGTTGAGGCAAGATTTGAACCAGCAACCTTCAGGTCTCCAGACCAGCAAGCTAACCACTAGGCTACAGACAGAGACAGTATGTGAAGGGTAAAGAAAACCTTTGATAAGAGGATCACTGGCTTCTGCTTAAAGAAAAAAGTAAGGAATCGTGGCAGAAAAAGTTAAATATTTTTAAAAAGTATAAATAGTTAAAAAGAGAAAAGTAATGCCGATAAAGTTAAAAAAAAAAGCTGCACGTTTTGATATATGAATTGTTGAAATAGCACAACACCTAACACACTAACCATATGGCCACAGAGAACCTGAGTTACAATGAGCTTTATACTATGAGGAATCAAAGACTGTCCAATGACAGCTGAATAATTGGAATCAAAAGTCAAGCAATGATGTGAAATGACTGAGGCAGGAATCGAACCCATGACCATATGATCACTAAACCTTTACTCTGCCACTCGGCTACAGAGAGCACACTGCTTTCAAGACTGTTGTCATTCATTCTAATGTGATGATGTGCTGCAAACTGGTATGAGTAATCAAGGAGATAACAAACACCTGTAACCAATTGAAGGCGGTGGAGGAGAGCAGAATTCAACATAACATAACAAGAGTTCTTCCCTTGGATTCGAACCAGTGACCTTGGGGTTGGGAAGCAGCCACCCTACCCCCTACACTACAGTGAAGTTGTGGTGTAGAGAGGTTGAGACTTCGATGAATGTGAGATTTTTCAATGATTCTTAAAATAAAGAGAAATTAGTATAAATTAGCCACACCAAGCAAGAAGAGGACTTTTTTGTGACCTGTGACTATTTTTTGGTGAATTAAAATGAATTAAAAAGCACTTAACAGCAAGTTACAAAGTTGAGCTCCTTCTCCTGCTGATGTGAAAAAAATACATTGAGCTGAATGAGAGCAGAGAGCTCCCTGGCTGCATTTAAAAAATATTTAAAATTATTATCTAAGTCTCTTTGCATTTTTGACCAGAATTTTAGCCAGAAGACAAGTGTGGCTACAAAACTGGAGAAAATAATTTGTCTAGAGTTTAATTTGTGGCCGTGCTGACAGTTTAGCCAGAAAAACTCTAGAATGTTTTTTTGCCTCTATCCACTCTGACACCACTCTGGCTCTGCTCGTTAGACGCAATACACACCCATTATAAAGCTGAAAAAAATCAGAAAAAGTTAAATATTTGAAAAAGTATAAATAGTTAAAAAGAGAAAAGTAATGCCAATAAAGTCCAGAAAAAGCTGCACGTTTTGATATATGAATTGTTGAAATAGCACAAAGTATGAAGGACTAGAAGAAGACCGTAAAAAGGCGGAAGAAAATGGCCAAACAGAAGAACAATAGTGTGACTGCTCAGCAGTCACACTAATAATAAAAAAAGAGAATAAAGAAAATGGCCGAACCGAATAACAATAGTGTGAATGCCTTCAGCATTCACACTAAATAGGACAGAACATGACATGGTAAGAAAATTGTGTGTCTCCAGTGCAGGTCTGGGATCCACTACTCACTCAGGTCAACAGCCCAATTTGAGCCAAAGTGTGAGGCTGCTGCCTCTTAAAGTTCCAGTGTAAAATGTATAATTAAATAATACAAGTAAAAATTTGAAATTTAGCAAGCTTACTATACTTATTGCAGTAACATACAGTATATTCAAAGAGCTTAATTTACACAGTATGAAGTTGTATGGTTACCTTAGAAAGTTGAGATAATTACAAACAGGAAGCTGCTCTTGAAATAAAGAAATAGTTGTGGTTAGGCAGAGGTGACACTTAAGATTCTATTGGTCTTTGGAGAATCATGAAGGATTGATAATAGTGCTCTCAGACCTTTTAGGTCTGACGATTCAAGAAGCACATGGGTTGGCCCATGTTGCAAGGGGGGAGGTTATAGTATGGATTTTATTTGCTTAAGTAGACTGATTGGGTTATAATCAGGTGGATGCTCAGTCACTTGCCAAGTTAACCAAGTTTTTGTCAAAATTTTGTAAGGTTTTTGCCACATTTTTGTGAAGAGAAGTCATGAGCAGGAGGGGACTTCTGCTTGGATAATGGATGAGAGTCTGTGGATAAAATTGCTAAACTGATTTTGTAAAAATATAGGGATTTATGTGTTTATGTGCATTTGATGTTTGAAATGTATTTGCTGTTGCAAAGATCCTGGTTTGTTTTTTCTCTCCCTCCTAGAACATATAGGAGAGAGATCACTGTGAAAGTGCCAGACTGTTCGGGGACCCAGATGTTATGAGGAGATTCAGACATCCTCACATGAAGAATGTGAATGAATTGAAGGGCCCTGAACATGGACACTTAAGTATTTTGACCACATTGAAGATTGACACTGTGGAAGAACTGCAGTGTAATTTGGTGTTTTTATTGTATGCATTTTTGATATTAAAGTTTGATGTCTTTTATGATGATATGTATTCACTATTGTATGTTTTGCTAGTATGTGGATATTGAAGCCTCAGATGTTTTCTTTTTCTTTTGACGTTTAGGGAGAGTAATGTTAGGCAGGGATAGGTCCAATGGAGGATCCGATGGGTTGACCAGCCTGAAATTGGATACTGTTTTGATTTTATTTGTCTGAGGTTTTCATATGTATCTACTGAATTGTTTCATTCAAGTTTTAAGAATTTCTTCTTTTCTAATTGGTTTGGAGTGCTAAACGGTGGTTGCTTAAGGCAGAAGGACCGTGAGAGAATTTCCTGTCTTGATTGTTTGATGGAAACTTTAAGGAAGATTGGCTGCCAGGCAGGTTTTCGCTCTCACACTCCACAAATTGTTTTATTGTTAATGATTGTTTTGTTGTAAGCATTATATATGAATATCTGTTTGTTTCATTATGATAATCATTTGATTGTATGTTATGTTTTATGTGTCGAGACTCTACGAGCCTCGAAGGGGGGAAATATGTAGTATATTATGCTCCTTAATGTTCTTAGTTTTAATATCTTGCTATTACCATTAAGTATACTTCTTTGTATGTGTGCCTTGTTTGGAACTGAAGGAGTGTCTGGACAGATGCTCTACTTCATGGGTTCCACAATTTGCTTAGAAGTCATCTAACCTAAGGGGATAGGCATGGTCCAAGACGACTGAATGACCCGGTTGTCTTCTCTAATGGGTAAAAGACATGGGATACAGGACATGGGGTTTTTCGCTAGCCTAAAAGTTAAAGGGTCAAGTCAAAGGTCATTGGACATCTGGACGGGAGGTTTCTCTCTGTCCGGAGAAGGTGGAGTGTTGGAGATAAGCCAACATATAAAAAGGGAAGGTTTTTGGGTTGAGAGAGAGAGGTCTCACATTGGCACCATGAGATGCTCCAGGATTCGGCATTCTTTGTACACTGATTCTTCTTCTTGTTAATAAACTACTTTTTGAATGCAAGTGAAGACGTGTCGGCGGTGATCCCTTCTTTTCATCAACACATCAATATACCACAAGTGTAAGGTTGGTGAATACAGCACTTGATGACTCCTCCTCCAGCTAACTCCCTCATCAGGGTCAGGTTATAAAATTCACCTGCTGGCTTATGTTCAGATTCTTGCTGTTTCCTGTAAATTGTTGAGGCTGGTAGCATTGGCTGTAGGTAAGTGGTAAAACCCATTATTTTACACCCAGTCAGCCATTTGCCACTTATACTCTACACTTGCATCTATTTTAGCTGCGACCCCCCCTACGTCCTGTTGTTGACCCTTCCACTCATGGTGAGCTGTACATGCCCCTTGGAGGTGGTGAGTACGGTCCCTTTTTAACCACATTTCTATTTAACATGGTGAGCAATAGTAAGTAAGTTTAAGCAGAGAGGTTTTCTAACATGCCAGTGTGAAAGGGTCTATTTTGATACAAATAACGATCTTTTAACTAACCAAGTAGTTTCATTGCCCAAACCGAACCAAACTGTGACAAAAAACAAAAAAACACACACACACAATGTAGTGTGTAGGGAGGAGGGTTAGCAAAACAGCAAAAATAACCAAACTTGCATAGTTTCCCATAAATATGCACCTTATGGCAGCAGACATTTAGAACATAGCCTGGCATCTGTCACTTATTAGTTGGTGTGTTGCAACAATTTGCAGGTGGAAATACAAATTGCATTATATTTGTTTTTACTCTCAACAAATATTATCAAAACACAAAAGTATCAAGGTATTACACCCTTTGTAGTGTTTCTCCAGTCTTCTTCCAAAGAGGCTAGCTGAGCAGGAGTCAATATTACATTTTTTGGGTATTTCTTTCAGCCGCAGATAATTACACATTTGGTGTGCTTGTGAGCATTTCCAGCAGTAGGATGTATGTGGGATTGATTCAAGACAAACAAACTACTGAATGTCACTCAGTACAATGGTGTGGTTCATTAATATGTTTTTAAAAGTTTTGAGGTCTGTGGCACAGATGATTATGTTATTTCAGGCCTTGGCTGCGTAAACTTGCAGTTGTATGAAATCATTGTTGGTTTCCATATTTTCATGTGATTTATTGACAATAAAACATTTCACTACCACTTTTGAGGGTGCAATTTTGTTGTTCATTTCCTTGTTGCGGATTAAATGGAAATTGTATTTAATGAAGGTAGTAATCTGCCACAACCAGGAAAGAAAACATTTAACATACCTCTGTTACTCTCAGCTTACAGCCTTAGTGTTTTAGTACTACTCAGCTGCAACATAGGCTACCCACACTTAAATTGTTTCCCCTCCTTCCCAACCCTTGGGTTGATCCCTTGGCCGATTGGCTATGCTGTGAGTGATGTGTTTACGGTGAGGGCTTTGGCCCAAGGCACTACAGCACACAGATATTAATTCTTCTGACGGCTTTATCTGCTTTGGGACTCCATGTGTGTACTATGTGTATGTGTGGATGCTCATGGGTGTGTCTTGTATGTATCTCTTATTGTCAGTGTGTGTTCATGTGTGTTTGAAAGCACTTTGCCGCAGTCCATGTTGCCATCCATCTTTCGCTACATAGGCTACAATACACACTACTTGTCTCCATCAAATATCTATCTCATGCCGATTGTCCACCTGTGCTCTGCTTATATAATGTGCATTTGTATGCGGCCTGAGATCATTTCAGTAATGGCCAGCCATTCCACGTAGATCAGCGGTGACATGTGTAATCTATCTGTATGGCAGCAGCTCCCACAGTGCCCTGCAACCCATTTACAGTCCATAGGCTCCTCAATAGCAGAGGCTGTAACACCCTAACATAGCAGAGCCAAGATGTTTTTATTTAATGTTTCTTCCATGATAGACTTCTAAAGACATCACTCTGCACTTGTGGAGACATTTTGACCTTTGATAAAGACTAGCAAGGCCAGATGTTGAAATACATGCTATAATATTAAATTTGAGATGGAGTGCTGAAGGTAAATAAAAGCAGAGGATTGGTCGATATCATTCCATCACAGAGAAAGTGAATGCCTGCAGTCATCACTGAAGGAGAATCCCATTTTCTAAATGTCCCGACAGATTGTTGATTGAGTTGTTTAGCCATGGAAGATGGTACCACTTACAATATAAAATGTTTGAGTGCTTTACCCCCCCTCCCTCTGCTCCCTCAGCAACATTTCATACGCCGTCTGCTTTTGCTGCCTTATAGGAGCCCATGTCCCTTGGCTAAATGTTTCATTTAGTTTCAGATGACAGCGCCCATGCAGCACCTCCTGGTTTGAACAGTTTGTAGAGTGTATCGTCTTACCCGTAATGCAGAAAATATGTGGCAATGAAAACAATCTTTCAATTGTTTTGTCTAGGGAAGAAGGAAAACAAGAAAACTCAAAGGCTTACAGAAATACACACACATGCATACACAGCTAAGCTGCCTCCGCCTAGCTACACACCACTCCCAACAATGCTATCTAGTGACACCCGGGAACGATAATGTTTGTTATTCATGCTGGAGCTTCAGATCGGAGGAGACAGCTGTTCTCCTCCTAAACAATTTTTGATACAGAAAAGTCGGAAAGGTCACAGATTGTCGTCTCTGAGCTGTGATCATTATTCAGCATCTTCACTTCCTTCAGATGACTCTCTTCTCACACCCTTGGAAACATACACACCCTCACAAACACATTTTGTGCTTAACGCTAAAACAATAAAATGAAAAGGAAAAAAAAAACCTCAGCGGACAGAACCAGAGAAACATGGATTGTCTGGTTAGCCCACTACTTTAGCAGATGTCTATATTAAACCACTTTGACTGTTGCATCAGCAGCATGTGAATGATCATGTTTCCACTGTGCTGTATATTGGGCTACTTGTTAACTTTCTCAATTACTAATCCCTTAAAGATGACTATAGTGAAACATCCTCCCTCAGTATAACTTGTTGGTTTAACCAGTGCTTTACGAGAAAATTGGACCACATGCAAAACAAAAAACCCTCTAGCTTTTCTGTCTTTTGTGGTTAAAAAAAAAAAAGTGACATGCCTGCTTTATGACTTCTACATTACATCATGCACACATACCCAGTGTTACAGTGACAGTAACTCTGAAACAACGAGGGCAAACAGATACAGTATATTGCATGTCTAAAATCATGGTAGGGAGAGAAGGAAATACACCTGTCATAGCATTACAGGCAATACTGTTCTATGGCCTGTATTCATACACACAGGTCTTTGTTTCAACTCCCTGATAGGGCCCATAGGAGTGTCTCCTGAAATAGCACATTCACAGTGAAACATGTACCAGACCTCAGTTGTCATGGTTTAGTGTAATTAACACACTAGCATACCACGTTGTGGTTAATATAATAGTCATGGCTTGATTAAGTAAAGTCATTTTGGAGTAAAATCAGTACCCCCTGAACATTAGATTATCTTTGTCGGGGTTAGGATAACAATAACAATGTGGTTGCATATGCCAATGCCAAAAGTTCACAAAGTACTTAAAAGTTAGTTGTACTGTTACTCCTATTATCACAGTTTTGAGAAGGAAAAAAGATAATTTGTTCACTGATGATCTTAGGAGACCGGAAGTGTAAACCATTTTATTTACCACTAGTGCTCCCTAAAATATACGTATGTTATCGTCTGCATAGAGGAGCTTTCTTAAGGCCACATCCCAGACCTTCTCATTCTGCTCCTGTTATAATTACTATGCCATGAGATTATTCTTTTTCTTTATAATTTTCACATTTTCAGACACGCAGTAAATGATGGTCCCAGTCTTTGAAAGTAAACCATGTGATAAAAACCATAAAATCCCAGATGTTACTCAAAATCTCATTCGAAACACCTGTGCCCTCAGAGGATACCATGTTGATTTTACCTGCTTTGGTTTTACTGAGTGAGATTTGACATCGCTCACGCGCATCTGTAACAAAAGCCTTCTGTCCTTCTTCACCTGCAGTGGTGTTCTCAAAGAGCTAATAAAAAAACAAAACAAACCTTATAGCTAATCAAAATGTGGGACATCGTCTCAGTGATGTGGTCCAGCATTTAAGCACCTGGTCACACTATTTATGAGTAACCAAAGCAGATGAGACAGCTGACAAGCTCGGAGAAATGTTTTTCATAATTAACAGCATGGTTTTCTGCAAAGTTGTGTCCAGCTGTTTGTCAAGAGTGAATGAGTGTGATGTGTGAACTACAGCATGCAGGCCTCTTTCTCCCTCTCAGATCTCTTCCTCCGTTATACGTTTGGGGAGAGTGTTTAGTTTGTCCTGGACTTAATTGATGGGGACATATGATTTACAGAATATGAAATTATTGGGGGTGACGTGTCCCTTTCTGTGCATAAAATTTGGTATTTTCTCTGCCACTCAGGTTTTTCTAGTTAGCGAAGCTGTGTTATTTCTGGCTATGGAAGTCACATTCTTGTTTCTTTTGCCAGCTGGAGCCCTGCATCTGAAAATGCTTAACTACAACTCAATCTGCTGGACATATGCACACACATTACACATAACATACACACGAATTGCCATGCACGTACTGTATATGTGCACACAAACTGGCAGCGCTCGCACATTCGGTCCCACACACACACACACACACACACATACAGTACACATGCACAAAACAAAAGCCTGATTCAAATCAGCAGACAAGGCAGATTGCTGAACGGAAAGCTGTCACTTGTGAGGAACCTCACAGCTCGAGGCAGACAGACAGAAAGACGCAGACAGACAGTCAGACAGATGACAGCATGTGTTTGTTTCCCAGTCATCGACAAGCCGTATAGCTGTCACTGCCAAGCTGGAACAAATGATTTTAAAACCCAAAATTGAACTGTCAGTAAACAAACGTGATGGATTGAGTTTTAGAGGATGGCTTGAATGTGCGTCTGTCTGGAGGTGGGAACACTACATGAAATAATAGCCGTCGTTAAAAAGTGAAAGACACACAAATATAATAAATTCACATTTAACCGTCACATTACTCTTCCACAACCATATGACACTCACTGTAATTTAGAATGACATTTCCCCACATACTGTATCAATTGGTCACATACTATCCAGCACATTTGTAGATGTCAACAGAGACTGTGAGAAATATCAGTTTAACTTAGCTCATAGGTGAATGTTAAACAAAGTAACTTTACTTTATTTTTCAACCTGAGGTTTTGCCTAGCAACCCAGCCTGACTTTAAAAGAAAGGATCACAAAACAGTGTGTTGTGAGTCCAGCTGCCTGTGTGCAAGGAGCCCACTTTCCAGAGGATAATTTGGATTTTGTTAAGAAGATTTCACATCTGTGATCTCGCTCAACACCAGAATTTCATTTGAGCAAAGTGGAGCTAATCAAACGGATGTCAATTAGAGGGCAGGGCCAAGCTCCCCTCTCTTGAGCCCTGCTTTGTGTTTTAAGCTGACAAGTATAGTTTTACATGGAAATCTTCGCAGCTCTAATCAACCTCACTGAATTGTGGAATCATTTATTTTAACTTTTGTTCCAACAATGTGGAATTAAAAAAAAATATATGTACTGTATTAAGCCATGTTTTGCAATCTTTTAACTAGACCTTTACCCTACCACATGCTGTCATTGCTAAACTGCAATAAACATTTAACTCCAGCAGTTTTGTGTGTGTGTGTGTGTGTGTGTTTGTAAACTGTTTGATATTATAGAACATGGTAAACCTTGCACCCTCACAGATTGGGTTTTGAAGATACTGAGTGATGGACCATGATCAATTTTTTTCCCCCAATTTTTTTCTTCTAATTTCCTTCCTTTCATTTAAAGTCAACTGACCTCAAATGATGGTTACACACATGCTTCCACTTCACGAAATAACAGACCAAATCTGTTTCTTAGCTTGGAAGCATGATTCACACTGCTTCATCTATAAAGGTCACAATATTGAAATAAATCCAAAAAGAAAAACAAGCCCTTTTGTAGTTCCTTTGAAGGCTAACTTCCTTTTGCTGTTTTTTACATCAGTGTAATCAGCTGAACCTTTTATTGTGATATATGTATTGCTACCAATATGCTGCTAAACGTCTTATTGAGATTACAATGCAGTCAACTTGGATTATATCTTGTTGGAGTAAAGACATCCCAACACTTGTTCTTGCTTTCAATCTTTGTAACATGTCACTTTAATTGTTATTCTTTTGCAGACGAGTATAGCTCTACATGTAGCTAGAGAAACCTAAATAAGTATACACTGTGTGTGTGTGTGTGTGTGGGGGGGGGGTCCTTTCTTCCAACTAGACCACTTCGTTGTCCAGAGCCAAACTGCCTGTTTGAATTATGTTAGCTCTGCTTCTTGTTTCACTCAATTTGTAGAATATCATGCAGAGTTACGCTACATTAATTTTTGTGACTGTCAGTACGATTTCAGTATTAACACAGGCTCACAAATTACGGCGGAAGACTTCACTGGTATAACTGTGTATTAATGTTTTCCTCCCCTTTGTGAGTTCAGACCCTGGTTAAATTGATTTTCCTACACTCTGCCTCTTTCCTTCCACACACCTACACCACATAAGAAAGCCTAATCTCCCTAAAGTCTTACCATATGCCCCTGTTTACTCTCTAAATCCCTCTTTCCTCTTGATATGGCTGGCACAGACTGAATCTAGGGCTTTATTTGCTCAATTTAGCAATCTGCATGTGACATTTTAGAAATGCATGCCGGCATTTTGTTTCAATATGGTATAACTAAGCTAAGAAATATGGAAAAAGACAATCATTTGGAGAAATGGATATATAAATATAATTATGAAATTAGGCTTTTATCGTGCCATGGTGTAACCCTTGTTAGACAGGTAGTAAAGACATACGGTACGTGTGCGTGCGTGTGTATACTGCAGTCAAAACAGATAGAACCTGCAGCTAAAATAATTGGAGCCGTTCATTAAGCCAGAACCAAAGCCAGATTGTGTCAGCTCCCTTGATCTGAATTTAATCAGGAGAAAAAACACCCCTCCTCCCTGCTCATTCCACCGTCCAGCCAAGATCCAAGGACTTGCAGTGAACCCTGTGTCGAGAGCCTCGCCTTAATTAGTCCATTGTTTCTGTGCGGCCCAGCATGCAACTCTATGGGCAGAGAGCTTCACAGGAGTTTGTTCAAACTGTCACCTGGGGCAAACTTTACTTACCGTCACATTCCCGCTCCTTCTCCTCCACTCCGTGCAGACATATTTCCATTTCTCCTTCTCTCTCCTCGCTGACAGATATACATTTGGACAGATGGTATGTTTGGCGCTATCGAGGGCTTCAATCTGCTTTTTCAGCATCAAGGAGAAACAAAAGGGAGGGAAACAATCCTGAGTTTAACAATCAAGCTATAACAAAATTAGCAATGCACAAAAAAAAGCATCACATCTGCCTTTGTACCTGCACATGTTTCCAGCATGTTTTGGCCATGGAATGTGTCTTAAAATTTTGACTGAACTTAGGCGTCCATCCAGAAAGAACTTGAGTTGGCTGTTTGCCTTTTTTCCACCTCATTGTCCTTTATACAAACGCTGCTCACCCGTGCTGCCATTTTTGCAAAGATTCCGTCAGTCACCTCATTGTTTTAGGAAATTAGATTTACTGTATTTGTTGTTTATGGCAACACACAGGAGCATTTCAAGCTCAGTTGCATGCCTCATTTTCTTTCACTTATCCATGCAGTTAAGAAGAGAATTGAAAGAATGTGACTCTCTGCACTTTTATCCTGTTCATGCTGATTAGGAAACATCAGACCCTCAGTCACATGTGAGTGAAAAAATGGGACAGTCGGGAGCTTTTCTGTAAGTGTAGTGTGAGCTGAAGAGTATACTCATCTGGGCTTTTCAGTATCAGGAGGAAGGCCCCAAAGACTGAGAGCCACTCACGCTCTTGTCTATTGCTCTCCAGCTGTCAGGCAAGAGGCATCAACCTCTCAGTTTTCACAGGGAAGAAACACGCTGAGCATCTTGAATGTGCGTCACAGGCATTGCCGGACAAAGGGAGCTCAAGAGCGGAGCACTTAAGATTCAACTGTTAAGGCAGAAAGGGGTGCTTTTGTCTCAACAAACCAGTAATTACCCTTGAGGCTGAAGGATTTCCGCTGCTGTTTGATCTTAGTAAATTGATATAATTTTCCTGTATAGAAAAAAAAATAGTGATTGAGCTCAGATGTACTGTAGAATGAGGCAGTTATTGATGACATTCGAGATTAGGCATGCTTAATTACACTCATGAATGCTTTAATGACACGTCCAGCGTTGCTCTGTTGACTGTACCATTTAGGCAAACCACAGTGCACAGATCACAGATACAGATTACCACTTCATGTGTTAAATGTCGGTCAGGACCAGTTTCCTGGTTGTAGTATCCATTACGATGCAGAGCTGTGTTTGATAAAGCTGGAAACTTTGATCCCTGCAAAGCTCCCACCTGATCCACGTCAATAGGGGGAGCTGCAGTATTTCTAATTGCATAAGTAGCAGAGAGAGAAATAGAGAGAGTGAGAGAGAGACAGAGATGGAGAAAATAAGACAGGATTGACCCCCCTCAGCAAGTTTCTGTGCACATGCTACAGAGATTTTATTGTGAATTATTTTTAAGTAAAATGGCAATATGTGATCGCTTTTTCAAATGCTGTCTTAGCATCATATTAGAATAACAACATTTGCCGGACTGCTGCTCAACCTCTGTTTCATGAGGTATTAATTTACTTTAAAACCACTTAGATTAATTAATATTTTATATGGAGGGATCATATAGTGGTCCAAAACGTGAGTCTATCAAAAAGATATTTAAAAACTTTCCACATAATTCAACTTCAAGCATTTAATATCTGTGTGTTGGCAGGATATATGGGCTGAAACTGGACTGCATAAAATTGAGTATGATTAAATTTAATGAAATGTAGCTCATTCATTTATTACATCTTGATCACATTAATGGCTATGGACAGTTAAATTCTTAATCTCCCATCTATTACATTATTAATGGAATGCATGGATCATCAAATCAATTAGTGATGATAACGATAACATTGCAAAATGATAGCTTTTGATCAATTACAGGGTGCACTGTGCAGATTAATGTAATGAATTAATGGTCAGAGGAGCTGCATGTGATGGCTGCCTCTAGTAGCTGAATCTCACAGAAAGGTAAGGAACAGGGACTAAATTGGCTGATTTAGTGCATGTTTACATTGCTGTGGACATAAACACTGTCCCAGTGTAGAAAGTTCACAAGTTCAGTACTAGAAATAGTGAACATGCGCCTGTTATCAACCATGTGATGTGTTGAAATGCCTTTGAACAAGATACAGAAACCCCCTGTTTACTCACTATAAGTGACTTATATAGAATTATTGTCTAAATGGTAACAGTTTGAAGGTTGAGCGTTTGCCAGGCTTTTAGCTCAGTCATTGGATTAACATAGTTGTCATAGTTGTGTGGTCTTTCCTCAAAACTGCATGTCTTTCTTCCTCACTAGACTAGCTTGAACTGGTGCTGAGCAAAATCAGCCTCAATCTTACCACCAATTAAGTCTATTTATATTTTAATATCAGTTTGCTTAGAAAACCTTAACTCTCATTTATGCATTGTATAAATATAGATAATGTGCAGAATTTGTTTATGAGTAATTTGTTGTTTGTTATGCACACATTAAATACATATTCGAAACTGTTTACACAGCAGCCTCCTGTTATGGACCTCCCTTACTGTATGTTCATGTACTGCTTATTCATATATTGTCTTACTTCAAAATGAAAACACTAATGAATTAAACAAAGTTTCAGCTTTAAATTACCAAAGTTTAAATAAACACTGGCATCAATTATAGTGCATAAAACCACATTATATGTGTGTAGTCCGGATGTACCGAATAACCTACATCTGACGTTTATGTCAGGTAAATGTAGTGACTGAGCCCTGGGCAGTAGCGCTTTTCATACTTCCTGGCTGCATGTGTAGAAGAGAAGGAGGTGAGACATGCCACAGAGGAGGAGATAGCAGAGACAACAGAGAACACCAGAGCTGAAGGGCACATGACAGGGATTTGTTTGAACCAGAACCTTTTGTTATTGGAAGCCAAGTTATTTTAGACTTAAAGGAAGTATCTTGAGAGAACTTCTTCAACAAGGATGGCTTTTGTGGTAAGGAAGGTCTGTTGTTTTCTTTCATGATCAACAACACAGACTCATACAATATGTAGCTTTTGATATCAATCAATAAATTATCTAATTTGTTGGGACACTTTGCAATTTGTTGAACATGCAAATTGAAATGAACTGTAGGATCAGATGGGTCTTTTCTCTTTTCAAGAGTGATTTTGGGAATAACTTTGTCTTTTGAATATTGCATTACAGATTGCTGTCACAGGGGAGATTATTTTAGCATTATTCAATACAAATCAACAGTCTGTCTTCCTGCTTTGTCTGAATGTTTTACATCTCAGATTAATCAAACACAAGTTTCTCCTCTGAATCTCCCCCTTCTTTTGGATTATTACATTAGCATGTAAATGTGCTAAATTACACTAATTCCTCAGCTATTTTACAGGCATATCTTGAGAGGTAATTTTCTCATTTTAAGTTTTATGTAATGCAATTTGCTCCTAGACCCGACTACACTCCTGCCAACACTGACTATACAATATCAAGATTTTGTGAGAATGAAAGATTTAATTAAGTCGACTGAGGAGTGTGGGAAGTGGTAATTGTGCACTTTCAGATCAACTGCCAGTCATACAGTATGGGCAGTAATGTTAGTCAAAAAAAAAAAGCACAGCTCAAATGTAGCACTTCATTACTTACTGTATATTAGTTTTGTTTAGAGGTGTGGAGGTGAAGTTTTTAGCTAAATAAAATCAAAATTGCCAAATGAATGTGAAGAAATAACTACCTTGACAGTTTATTCGAGATGATGTTAGAGCGTTACAGTAACTAGCTAGCCCCGGCCAATCCTGTAATACCACCTTCAGATGTAATAGTGAGTCACTGTAGTGTGCATTTTGCCCTAAGACAGGAAGAAACCACATTCGGGATAAGAAGTGATAAAAATAAAAGCACAAGTTAGCATTGGCATTGCTACTGGAGACAGCTCTTGACAAGTTAACAGAATTAAGTTTGATGCTGAACTTTAAACACCTCTACTTGTCTCATAAGTAAGGAGCTGTTAATGCTAATGTGCTACATAGCCATAACAAATACCTAACTATAGCATCCTTCATGTAAATATCAAGTCAAGGCAAGTAAAAAGCTTTCAAGAAAGTATTTGGACAAACTACAAATGAAAGAAAACCTCAGGGGGGGCATATTTATAGATGTTCCTCTGCAATATGTCTTGCAACATTAAACCTCTAGTCACACAACCAAATATAATGACTTTCTGAGATTGACATTTTTTTCCCCCAGTGCCTAACACACATGTTCCCACCTACGTATAGTGTTGGTAGTGGCAGCGGGGGTTCTCCTGATGCTTCCCCATCACCACAAACCATTTTCCGCCTTGATCTCTCTCTCTCAGTCGCACAGCTCTATTCCCCCAGTGCCACAATCTCTCACCTCGCCACTAGACCTGTGTCATAAATCTTTCCGACCCCTCCACATCTCCACCCCCATTGCCCATTTTACCTCCCCTACCGCTCACTGTCAGCAAAAGCCCTATTAACCCCTTGCTAGGCTCTATATTGTTGTTGAATAATTGAAGGTGCCTCCCACCACAGTGAAAAGGCAGCTAAATAATGAATAAGATATGGCGTCTTTTAAAGGTGGAAGAGCCCTGTGAATAATTCAGTTGGCAAATCTGTAGTAAGAGACACCTGTTGCAGAGAGATCTCAGCACTGCTGTATATTGATGTACCAAGGTTTCCACATGGACACTACAATTGGGAATTTCCTTTAACTGTTTTCTACTTTGTGAAAATAAAACTTTTGATGTTTTAGGAGTAAAATGACAGTATACAGCCAAGTTATTTCTGTTATGAAATACAATCAAGATTGTTGAAAAGTGTTGCATTTGCCCAAACCAATTAAATCCTATTCTCATGGGAGAAACACACACTATAGTAGTATTCATATTTCATGAATATCATTTTTTAAAGATTATGAAGAAATTTGTCTTGATTTACAAATAAATGTGATACTGTCAGTATAACAAACATGAAATGATTTTCCACCCTTGATTTAAAACAACCTAATTTTGATACTGCTGTCATCTTTGCAGCTGATTGAATTTTGTACTTGTTCAGCTGTTGTTCACACCGTCTGGAGCAAAATTATATTGCGGCGTAACTCTCCTAAATGTCTGTGTACTTGCCACAGACTCCCTTTCAAACCTGCAGGGTACTGCCATCAAGTTGTGCAAAAATTCTATCAGTGTTGCCATCAGGAATTGTAAATGTGAGTTGAAACAATATATTTCACTCCAGTTATAGTAAAGATTTAAAGTTTGTTGCCATTTGCTTCGAGCCGTAAAATAAACAAGGGATTTTAAAGGCAGCTCGTAAAAAATCTGCTTCCAACCTCAGATAACTGATCTACAAGCCATAAGCCAAGGTATCCCTCACAATTCAGCATGTTGAACATATTTTATTCAATTCTACGATCTATTGTACACGATTAGAATTGCTATTGGCAGTTACTTCAACGTCTACTGACAAATATTTGGCCACTTTGAGGCAGTGGAAACAAATTTCAAACACTAACCTGTCATCTTTTAAAGTAATATTATAAACTTTTCCGCAAACAGCTCCTTATTTACACACCCAGCAGTTATGTAGAAAGATGGGAGTCATGTTTCTGGCCACCTGGTGAGGGCAAGTCCAATATTTACCCTCCTTTAGCTGTATCTTCTCTATCTCCTGAGGGAAATTTCTTGTCCTTTTATGTCTGCTGTTTGATGCTAACCCAGGTTGTGCAAAGTGGGTTTTTAGAGCTTTTGTCTTTTGATACAAAGCAGCTGCCTGCAGGTGCCAAAATGACCCAATGAGAATGGTAAGAGTGAACAAAAACAGTTAATTGTCAGGCTTGATACCAAAACAGATGCTTGTTACAACTGAACCCTTTCACTTTTGTCTATTGATATATTGTCATTTAAGATGCATTAAATCATTTCCCATAGTCCTATTTAGTTTACAAGAAAGCAAAAGAGAAAAAAACTAAACAAAACCAACAAAGTATTAAAACGGGAAAGTGCCTGTCAATTGTCCAGTGTAGTACATGTATCCATGAAATTTGACAAAGGTGATAGTCGTTGCTGTGGAGAGGACAGATGAGAAAATAAATGTTTGGAGCAGCTTTGTCTTTGTATCCCCCGTGGTGCAGCAGAGAGCACATCTCTGTCTGGGGTCACAGCCACCACTGAGAGCACACCTGGCAGCACAGACACATTCATTTCTCCACCAGCGCATTGAGGTGTATGTGTATTTGTTGTGTATTTGTGTGTGTGAGTGTTTGGTTGAATATTCAAATGTAAGACAAGCAAAGGCGCAGAAATAGCTTGTAAAAACAAAGTAAAAGTGGGGGTGACAATAAAGGAGAAACGGTGAAGACAGTGACATATGACTTTGCTTTAACTACAGTGTACATGATGAATGAGTTCTGAGGGAATCTTCTTCTCTCAGTTGAACATTTGCTGTTGTTAAAACTGGATGTTGTGACACAACAGATTGAAAAGTCATTTTCTTAAATTTGTTGAAATCACAGCTCTTTTATGTTTTTTTGAAATACACTTTTGCTTTCTTTCTAAAAGTTAGATGAAAAAATTGATCCCACTAATGTTTGTGCACCACGCATGTTGCCTGGGGCAATGAGCAAATAGCATTTCTTTGCACTTAGTGTACAGACATTGAAGTGGCTTTGATCTTCTCATTTAACTCCCAGCAAGAAAGAAAGAAAAAACATGCATTCCACACAATTTCGAACTATTCCTTTAATATGGTATTCTTCAAGCTACAGCTTTCTGTGTCTGAAAACAATTACGAAAATCTGTTTGGCTTGGGTGGTAGGTTTAGTACTGTATGTTTTTGTCCTTTCCGACCCCAACCTCTTTGGGCAGATCTAAATCAGGAAGCACTTAACCATAGTTGTCGGACTCACAGTTGACACCAGCACAGTACAATTGCAAGAGGACCCAGTTCAGCACCTTGTGGCACTTGGCTGCCACCAACTCCAGCGCCAGCTCAGGCGTCACAGATGTCAAAGGACATTTTAATGGAAAAAGGTAAATCATTTATAGAGAGACATTCCTGGACCTCTGAGAGGTCCCTTTCTTCTGCTCTGCAAATGTGAATGGTCATTTGTGACAGTACAAAAACGTGACAGAGATAAAGAGAGAGTAGATTGAGACACCTTGACATTTTCATCCCATTTAGGGAGCTCCTAATTGAATGACTAATGTTTCTCATTTATCGTTGATGCAGAAAAATCTATCATTCTTTGTAGCGCTCATTCCTGTGTATTTCATGTAAATGCCACATGATTTCATTAACATTTTTAACAATTCACAGTTTTGCAGATAGTGACACAGAAGATATGATAATAACATTCTCACTGATTCAATCTGCTATGCTAACAGGTGTTTTCCTCACACATTATAGGGGATGGAGGAACCTGTCAAGCTTTTTCTAAGCAGTACCAAGTGTTAGCCTGTCAGTTAAGCTGAGGTTGGTGGAGCATGCTGATTATCTGTGTGACCTGCATTGTTACAGCCACAGCCTTGTACTGTTTTGCAGCCCATTCTGAGTCTTCACACTTGTTCTCATTCATAATGAATACCGACAGAGCTGCAATATTAATAAGCCACAGAGCCTTGGGCGCCGGGTTTATTTAAGGATTCAGATTAAGAGGACAATGGAGGTGATGGGATCTCTGTGTGTGCGTATGGATGAAGTTGTGTTTTCGTTCGCATTTATTTTTCATAATGCAAGCAAAGTGTGACAGGTTTGATACCCTGACTGCTACAGTTCCACCGACTGGCCTTGGGCAGGCTAGGCTAACAAACAACTGCCAGTTCATTCGCTCAACCCATATTCACAAACTTGACAAAAACGTTTAAGACCTGCATGGAGAAACCTTTAGGACCCGAAAACCACAGGGATAAAAAAAAAAAAATGTTGATAAGAAATTCCTTTATGAAAGAACATGGAACAACCACTGAAAACTTCCTGTGACATTAATGGCTACTACTTTTCTTGTTTCCATGGTAACATTTAAAGTGCTTTCCATCAGTGCTTCCACATCGAACAAAGGGCATTTCACGACATGCAGGGACACAATTTGCACATTTTCCCCCCAAAATGCTGCTCCCCGTTGCTGTCTGAGCATCTTTTGTGACCGAGTGATGGCAAAGTTAGAGCGACACACAAGACCATTGGTTTTTCTCAAGAATGTCAGTCAACTTTTGACTTGAAAGGACTGATCAGAAACATTTTCTGCCTTCCCAGCTTGTAATTTCCCAGCCACATGTGGTGCATTGCTGATAAATCGTATTAGATAAGGGGCTCTGAGAGCACCAAGACAGTTTAGTGTGGAAAAGTGCATTAAATTGAAGTTGATGCAACTGATGTGTGGAAGTGAGGCGGCCCCTATGACCCGATCTTATTTGAATTAAAGTGTGACTTATCTTGAGAGAGCTCTTGAGAAAGTGTAAATAAGAATGGTTAAAAAAAGCACATGTAATTAGTAGATAGAAAGCTTCTCAAAAGTATACTAGCAAATGGAATGGCAATTAACATCATACAGCAACATCAAAGTGACAACACTTGGCAACTCACAAAGATAAGCAATTCGTCCACTCCTGTGATTCTTCTTGATCAGGCAACACTTTGCTTAAGACTTTGCCTTATTCTATGTACCATCGCAACATAGGACTTTCTGCCTTTGATGGTAACCCCTACACTGGAATTCAATAATTCAGTCTCTTTGAATCCAAGGAAGGAAAAGACTGCACTTCAAAAAAAAATCCACTGCAAGATTTCTTGACTCACTTTGATGAAGCAGAACTTCAGATGTTGCACAAATGCAAACAGGCAGTTCACCATGGATGGACTTACACTCATACTGGCCCAAGTGTGATAATTTAGTCGTGAGTATTCAGTATCACAAGGTCATGTCCTTGATAGACGTGCCAGACTCATCAGGCATTGTTATCACGATTCACAGTCGTCTATACAACATGCATAAAGTCAGCCTATCATTTTTCTCCGCTTTTCAAACAAATCACAGCTGGTACATCTCAAAATGACGTGTCAAGTCCAATAAGTGAAAGTAAACGATCAAATTCATTATTTGGGGAAATCAGAAAGAACACAAATTGAACAGAGTTACAATTCATTTCTATTCTGAGCTGGGGTTTTTTTCTGTTTTCCCCCAACCTCAGATCTTGATTTAATTCAAATGTGCCAAGGTTAGCAGCCGTGGCCAGGGAGAAGTATTGGTTCCAGAGATTAGCCAGTGAACAGAGCTGATGTTATGGCCTTTTCATTCAGAGGGCTCCTTTTGTTGGACAAAGTCTTACACAGGACTTAAGTGAAATGTTACAAACACTTAGAGACCTCATGTGTTTCTGGTTTGCAAAGGAAAAGAAAGAAAGGGTGGCTATTTGTTCCTTAACTACATGCTAGATTTTATGGTACCGTATTATAGCAGATATGCAACAATATGCAAATAAACAAACAAATTATCAACATGCTCTGACAACAGTTTCTTGAAATTTATTTTACAATGTTTATTCTGGCTTTTTGAGGGTCTTCTATGGGGTTCTATGAACATGGGGGTGGCTGGTTGGCACCCCTGCTATAGAAAGAAACATTGTGCTCATTGCAAACCTGGTCTTGTCATACTTTTGGCTGGAATAATAACTATTCTTTAGCTGAAGCACTCTACAGATTTACCTGGTTTACCACATTGCTGAAGGACAGATGTATCTCATATGGAGTTGGAGTAGGTCACTATTGAAAAGTGTTTTTATCTGGAGGTCAAAACTTGATGGAATGGAAAATATTGCTGCTGCCTGACATGGCAGAGCGACTTCTGGGTTTGAACCTGTGTGAATGCACATTGTTGTTTTTGTTGTATTTACAGTGGGGCATGACCTGGCAGGCACAACGCACAAGTCAAATTAAATTGCAATTCACATGCTTGCAAAGCAAAATAGAGCAGATTGATTGTTTTTAAACTCATGGTTCCTTCATTATACTTAATTCCTAGCCGTTTACAGAGGAGACTATATGTCTACAATCTCAACAATGCGAGTGTTGAGCGCAATCTCTTGTGATTAAATGTGTGTCCTAAATCATGGGCTGTATGCCAGGGTTTTAAAGAAACCAAAATTTTGTCTGTCAAACTGAAATGCCTCTAAACAAATATGTTGTCCTCTAAAACTCCCTTTACTCACTGCAACTTGCCAAGAAAAATAGATTTGTGATTTTCAAGAACCATGCACTGTTTTAGGGATTTAAAGGTCAAGCCATTTGTCAAAGAGGGAAGATGAAAACACTCAAGAACATTCATGATCTCAACTACTCGAACTATCCATCTAAGCATCTGAGTCATCAAGAAAGGTCTGTTGCGATTAATAGTGGCTGCAATTATCTTGAAAAGAAACAATTTCCCTGTGTTAAAAGGAAACCAATTTAATGTTTACAAGTTCATCTGGAGATCTAAAGCAAACTATCCACTGATTCCCCGGAGCTCCTTCAAAGTGGATCCTTGATCCATGGTCTCTTTCCCAGCAGATCGATGGCGGTTGAAGAGTTCATTATCCAAGACAAATCCATATGCTTCTCCGCCACGTCTGCAGCCGTTCTTCTCATCCCTTCCTCGCTTTGCCTTTTAATTGGCCTTCAGTCATCAGTCATCTTGCTCGCACTTGTTCTTTTACCCACTCTGTCGTTCCAGTCTAATGACACAAAGGCTAATTTTACACCCACCAGTCGTTCCGTTTAATTACTGACTGTCCAGACTCCTCTGGCTCAATCAATAAAAACCGTACCAAGATGGAGAGAAGCTTTGGGGGGAAAAAAATGTCCATGGGGCACTTGATTTGGAAGAGGAAAGACGATTCTTCATGTCATTGCACAAGGAGAGTTAGCAGAAGCAAATAGCAGGTAGGTAATTGGTCATTGGGGATGATTTGTACAATGTCACTTTCATACTGTATCATCAGCATCACATATTATCAAAGCGCAGTGTGCTTGAAGGTTTCACCCTGCGACATTGATAAACTTTGACAGTGTGGAATCGTAAATAGTATAAAGTCGTCTTGAGTAAGACTATTTTACTTGATTTCACTTGCAAATAAGCCTCTATTTAGAAATTTGGTGAATGAAAACCTGTTACTTCTTCTTTAGTTCTAGTGGTTTCATTAGCTTTAATAGGTTTAGAGCAACTTATGTTATACGGGCAGACAGGTCACTCAGTCACTAGACAGCTGCTTTGGTGACTGTCATCCTGCATTATCATCATGGATCCACTTGAGAAAATCTAATTGTGCTGACATTAACTCACGCAGCCCGTTGTGTGTGTATTTATATTCTCTGTTGGTCAAAAAGAATTCACTTACAAATAATTGATCGTGAGCATTAATGGTTTGGACATTAATAATGATGAACAGGATGGAAACGAGCTACAGTGGGATTGTCAGGTTTTCAAGTGAGGATTTGCTAAAATACAGAATGCTTTGTTTTGGCCCATTTGTACTTTCTGATACACCAAACTGAGAGTAAGAAGTGCAGGTATAATTCAGCACTATACAATAAAAGGTGGATGAGTGGCAGCCTGTTACTGTGAAATTCTGATTTATTCTGGCTGGTATTTTAAAGTACAACCCTTTCAGTTAATCTCTGCTGTACTCAAGAGTACAGGTGAGTGACATTTGACACAGAATTCACAAATCAGTGCTGAAGTAGCCATTGCAGCTTAATGAATTCAACACAGGGTTACTTATCAAGCAATGACGCTGTAAAGATGAGCTGAAAATGAGAAATATCGCCAGACTTTGTTTCGTTAGTGCCAAATCTAGAGGCAGACCCAGTAGGTTCAAAATGGTAATTAACCTGTGTCACTGACCTATGTAACCCTTTATACCCCATGTCTCCTCATGAATCTACGTTTCTCTATGTGTGTGAACCAATCGGAGACAGCCCATCAGTGGAGTCACCTGGAGATGCTTGGTTATTGGGGACCAATGGGGAAAAGGGTGCATGGGGCGGGGCTGGGAAATGATGGTGGACCTGAGTGGCTGTGGCAGTGCTAATGGTAAGTGAGAGGTAATTAGGGAGAAAAGACTTGTGTGCGGCTCTCCATCCGGTGAACAGAGTGGGGAGCCGCCCTCCTCACTGCCTCATTTATCATCATATGCTTAGCAGGCGGCTCAGAGTCAGGACAAACAGAACAAGCCCCCTCCATCTCTCCTTGCCTCGGTCTCTCTCTTGTTCCTTCTTATCTTCTGTCATTTTCATTCTTTGCTACTTATTCGATGTATTATACTTTCATCTCTCTCTCCTTCTTTGCACCTAATCTCGATTTGTGGCCAGTCCGTATTCACTTTGATCTCCTCGTCATGTGCGCCGTTGTCCTTCGTCTTTGTCTCCGCCACCTGTCACAGATGGACTTCCTTCATCTACTCCCTGGTGTCTCTAAATAGTCTCCTGCCTTTGTTTTCCATTCTATTGCTATTGCTCTATTTGCCACTTTTCCTTTCACTTTCACATCAACTTACTGTGTTCTGGCCTCTTCCCCTCTTTTTGTCCTGTTCTATTTATTCAGTATGCTTCACCCTCTTTGCTTTGGTGCCTTCCACTCTCCATTTCTGCATTGCAATTTTCCTCTTCTGTTTTCCATCTTTCCCCTCACCACCTCACTGTGACCCTGGATGTTTTTCATTTTTCCTCTTTCCACTCCAATTTGTCTCTTCATTCCCTTCACTGATGTTATTTTTCATTGGATAGATTCTGAGCTCAGGATCTCTTGTCTCCCCAAATCTGTGATTTTTGGCATAAAATTCTATTCCTCCACATTTTAGTGCATTGCATCTCATTTAGAAGATGTCACTAGTAGTCAGTCACCATCATCTTGATTGTCACTACAAAGACAAACACCCTGACCGTCAGTTCCAATGCTGAAGGCCAAATAAAAAAAAACTAACTGGGGAACAAACAAGAACAAATGGGAAACAATTAACTTGGCGTCTGTAACCAAGTAGATAAATGGATTGTTTTGGGCTGTTGGCAGTTTCATTGCTGCAGGGAGCATGAATCTGCAACTGCAATGTTTCCACTACAAAAATGAACATTACAATCTCAGATGAGGTCATATCCTCCTTCACATAATACATGATGGATGCAAAATTCAATATTAATCTTTCTATGGATGAGTCAGCAAAAAAGTTGATTGTCTCCCGATGCCAGCTGAAATTAATCAGGGTTTGCAAGTCTATCCCGTATGCAGTTGTCATTAATTAATGACTTCTCTTGTTGTACCACTGGAACAGCATGTCAAGACCCTGGCAGGGATACAGACAACAACACAGCTATCGATAATTGGCTGCAAAAGGTGACAGAGAAAAATAGAGTGAAACGAGACGGAGAAAAAAAAATAGAAGTACAAGACATGGACATAACTCCAGGGTGTGACGTGCAAATAGAGTTAATTTGTAGCAGAAAGTAATTTGTATCACTCATGACCAGCGACAGTTGTTGGAGAAACAAGGAACGAATACTTTCAGGTACCCCAATTTATCACTTCACCACTCACTTCCTCCCTGTGTCACTGGGATATCTCACAGTGCCCCTCTTTCTATTCTGAGAAACCAAAGTGAAGCTTTTTTCATTTTACTCAACCTTTTGGAAAAAACATACATAGAATAATTTCATATTTCTTCAATACAAAGTGTATGATCAGGACCACTATTTATCAACTACCTGTAGTTCTTCGTATAACAGTTTGCTCTCTGCAGTTATTGTTGCTCACTTATACCTGTACATCCTTTCTGCTGATATTAAGGAAAACGATGAGCTCAGTTGCAATTAGCAAATTAATTTGTGTTAGTGATAATAATTTATTCACTTCACATTGTTTTTGCTTGCAGTTTTTAAATTTAAAATAGCTCAAAGCTATTTCTGAGTTCATTTCACTGACTTTCACACCCCACTTTGATTCTCATTTACTTTTTGTTTTTGTCTCCTGTGTGGTCCTGCTCTGCTTATCTCTGATTCCACCCACATACACGGATGTTTTCTGTTCAGCAGCCTGAAAGTCAGCTAATGCTGCACCTCCAGATGCTCTTCCTCTCCTGTTGCAACAATGGAGGAATGCACTCAGCATTGATTAAAGCCACAGCAAGGTGAAAGCCTATGACAGGTCACCACTATGGCTGTCACCTCTAACATGCAGGGGCCGGATGAGGAGATAAAAATACTCAGACATTAACCCTCACTGTTGACTGTAACAGTGTGGGCCTATCAGATTAAGATGCTGTAAGCATGGATGTCTACTTCAAATTGCAAACAAACACCTTCACCAGTTTACCGAACCATAAAAACCCTAAGGTTTTGAGAGGCATCTGTGCAAAATTCTCCACTGACAGTAATTGACCTGGATACCATGTAGCCATGTGCCGGCCAGCTTGTCTGTTTAAATATGTATGCTGTCATCTACTGTACCTGCTTAAACATGCTCATTCACACCTGGATGGTAGCAGTGACACTGGATATGAATACCATCCAACCACTTCTGTTGTGTGAGAAGCCGGTGGGTCTGCACTGTCGCCTGGATCTCTGTCTGTCTGTTGGACAGGCACAAGTTTGTTTGGCCGGGGAGCTCTCTGTCTAATTTGGAGGTCAGTAACACAGGAGCATTTCTGTTCACTTTTCACACCTCAGGTGCTGCTCTGAATCTTGCCACCTACAGGATCCCTACTGCACAAAACTATCTAACAATAGATTAAGTAATGTTTATGTATCGTCAGTCCATCCATCCACTGGCTATGCCACCTATCCCTGCAGTGTCTCAGGAGCTGGACCCATGACACAGGGCTGACATGTAGAGACTGAGAACCCCACACACTCACATTCACACCTATGGGTGCATTAGATTCACCAGCTAATCTAATGAGTATGTCTTTGGACTGTAGGAGGAAGCTGGAGAACCTAGAGAGAACCCACACAGGCACAGGGAGTGTATGCAAACTCTGAGCAGAAAGGCCACAGGCTCAGAGTTTGCTTGTTGTGGTGCACCACAATATTTAAGTATTTATGTGTCTTTTCCAATACATTTTACTATTTTAGGTAGTTTTGAGGTATTGAAGGTTCAACTTGACAGTGTCATTTATGATAGTGTGATAGTATATCTCCCTGAACTGACATTTTTCTGCACGGTGACCTTACTTTGAATATATTTTGCACCTTATACAAACTCTATGTACTCGTGTAACGGATGTGCACTCACTCACCCATAAAGGACGTGCTAACCAAATGGATAAAGGGTTGTCGACCTCTTGGCGAAGCGGTTAGCATCGTCGCCTGCCGTGCAGGAGACCGGTGTTCGAACCCCACCTAGGGCAGGCCATGAGAAACACAACGTAGAGGGACAATATGATCATCGGCTACACGTGCAGGACCTTTACTTCATTCATTTATTTTTTTCATGTTAGCAATTTGATCAAACAATGAGATTACTTGGACCAGAATTACAGAAAACTGAAACCAATTACAAGAAGAAAAAAAAACACGCAGGCAGCTGTAAAATAACTGTTCTGTACCAGATTGTGAGCTGGTGGAAAGAACCCTGACTGATCAAGTTACCACCTGTTTGCCTCTCTCAATGTTAAGTTGACAAGGGTTTGACAGAAACCACAAAGAGTAAATTCATCAAAGTGCTGCATGTCAAATTCTATTTGTCTGAAAGGAGATCTCTTGCACACACTTATCAGCCGCCCTATCATGGCCTAATAGCTACTGTAAATTTGCTCATATCAGATGGCAGGCATTCATTTGGAAAATGACTCTCTTAATCTATATTTCATCAACTGGACTGAAGATATTAATAGTAGATATTCTTATTAGGCCTTAAATCTCATCAAGACTCCTGATGTGAAACTCATGGTAAGAGACTTAAATGATCCACAGAAAGTATTCGTCGGGATGTAATTTTTTTTTTAACACATTCCCTTTTGTCTGCAGTTTGGCCTGCAATGTTCAGTAACTATGTTCAGCTGTTGTGTAGTGCTTCTTTTGTTATATTGCCCCTTTTAACATGCACAGGGACATATAAACAAAACTATTAAGTTGTGGAAAGTTTATGAAACACACACAACTGTCTCCTGAGTGGAGTGAGCACAGATGGCTCTCAGATCAAGGCCTTAAGGTATCACACTGTGGTCTCGGATCCAAGAACGCCAGCCTGTTCCAATCTGGCTGAAACTGATAAAGTCTTCAGTGAGGGGAGTGACTTCATAGCTGTGCTTACAATGCTGCAGGACATTTGCTTAATCTGAGTGACGTGCTGCAGTTGAAGAATGATCCTGCACTTAATTGTCAGATAAGTTCAATACCCCCAAATATTTTTTTCCCCCAGTGAATTATGTAGAAAGTCTATGAAGCCCTATACAACACAGACTGCTTTAAAGCCACATGGAGCCCTGATACAGTCAGTCAGGAGCTTGAAGATAAATTAAAGTCAAGCACAGATAACAAATTTAACATCTTCAAATCAGGAGAAACTGGCAAAGCCGAACCACACAATGGATGACTATGCAGCAAAATTTAGGACACAGTAACTCCTATCTAGTCTGCTCTATCACTTTACACTCACCCACCCCACTTATCCTTCACTTTTCTCTTCCCTTAGCCTCTCTGCCCGGCCTTATCTACAGTCACACCTCTCTCCCATGTTGAGCACTTATCTCCTGCGCCAGTGTGCGTCATGCATCCCTAGGCCCGTTGAAGATAGGACATTACACAGCAAGATTCTCCTGTTTACTCAAGATCTCACATGCGGATGATTCCCTTGGGCGGCCAACTTAGCACTGAGGTGTTTGGTCCCCATCCAGGATGAGGCGTTCAATCCTATCCCAGCAGCGCATTTACCCAGGCTTGTTTGAGCAGCCGTGTACCACCTATCACCTCCCAGTTGGGACTTAGGCTGATATGGCAGCACGGTGTCTTAGTGGTATTCCAAGCAAGGCGGCAGATGCGTTGACAATAACAACAAAGACAGAGATTTTAGTGTCGATACTGTTTGACAAGAAATCGAAGGAACTTGCTCCAATGCTGCTTTAAACTTTGGAAAACTTTCCTAAGAAAGCTTTACTTGCAAGATTCAGTGTTTGCTCCAAATTAATTATGACTATTATACCGCTGTACATGATGTTTATTTAATAAATAAGAAACATAAGTAGCCTATCATGTGATATTTTCAACCAAGAATATACATTTCTCCACTCGTCTCTCACAATAAAAGCTGCTTCCCAGAAAAGTCAATTTTTAAGATACATCTTCTCAGTTACCCTGAAAGATAAAGAATCAACTTGAAAGCCAAATAACACAAAAACAATGCATTTGAATCTGATTTTGGAGAGCGGGGAAAGCAACTGTTTGCAGTAGTAGCAGCGCTTCATCTGATAGTGGGTAGCAAAGGAATATATCAGCATGGTACACAATGTGAACGCTTGCCTCCCCCACACCTATTCCAGGAGATAAGGATGTGATGACACTCATGGGGTAACAAAGGATAGAGAAAAGGAAATTGGAAAAGGGAGGGGGGAGCATGGCGTCGACCATCAAAATATCTTGGATGGTCTTCCTTGAGATATTGCTCTATGGTTTTCCACGAATGTGATAACATTTTAATGAAGTGGCATCATGTTTGATATCCATTTTGCTCCTGGTTCTCGCCTGTTTTATTAGTTATACCTTTTCATCATTTTTGGTCACTTTATCTTACCCTTAGTTTTCTTTTCTTCTTCTTCTTTAACCTGCATCATATTCATGGAGGTACACATGCCTCTGATCTTACAAGGAAAACCACAGTCTTTTGGATATTTCCACAGGACTAATAGGGGAGTAAATGTCTTGCTCAAGGGCATCTAAATTATTTGTACAGGGAAAAGAAAACATGACTCACGCACTCACTCAGTTTCCCAGTGCACAATTTCCCAGCAGTTCGGCGGTTTCAAATTGAAAAACTCCTCTTCTCCAACCTTTGGGTTCCCATCACTTTTTCAGTGGATCACACATATGAAAGGATAGTCTTGAATGGTACTGTTCTCACATGCCCATTACAGTTCCAAATTATAATGGACTGTGCCAGCAAAAGCTCACAATGTTGAGCAAGCCATTCCTTTAATTACATCACAGCAAAAGCAAAGAAAGTAAAAAGTTTGGTGCAGTCTTTGAATGGGTTTTCCACAATGGCTCCTTTGCAAAGTTTCTTCTCTTGTTTTCTTAGTCTCTGGAGGTAATAGACCTGTCGCTGCAGTAATAGTGATGAATCTCCTCTGTCTGCCCAGCAGAAGATGGGAGATGGGAGACGGCCCCAAAATATGGATGCAAGCTGCTAGGGGTATACTGGAACTGGGTTCAAATCGGTCCGAGGGCACACCAAGATTATGACCACAGCATGGAGTCATAAATCAAAGGGAAACATGCCACAGGAAAGAGAGTGTCACAGTTTAACATAAAATACCAGCCCATTATTATGAACTCATAGGTGCCATGTTGAAAGTGCATATTATTTTTATTTTTTATTTTCAAAATGCCATGAACATTACATAATAATAGATCACGCTCTGCAGGGTTCACTTCTTACATTTCCTGTTAAAAGTCATCACAGCAGAAGTGTTTGGGTTGTACCGATCATATACCTCCTCCCTTCCCTGTCCCAACAGCACAACACTTAATTAACTCCTGCCATTTTAATAGCTTCTGGGTAATGTATTTGATAGTGCAATTATTCCTCCTTGACAACATCACAATTCATTTAGGCTTTTTATTAGAGCTGAGGAATTCTTCTTCCTTGGGGAAGTGTTGGAGAGAAGGGCTGTAATCAGCTGATCTCAGATCTATATGAAGTGCACAGCTGTGTCCCATCTTCAACCAGCAGTCCAAGGCGGGTTTTTCCACTTGGCTTCGACTGTAAATTCATGCTCCCCTGCTGCAGTGAAGTGTCACCAGAGTTCGTGGTTTATGCCTTGAAAAACAAACGATTGATCTTTCACATTGCCTGTGTGTGATTTCATCAGGGAAGCAGTTGGAGAAAGAGGGCGGACAGTAAAGGTGAAAGCAAAGTGGCTGAGGACATTAAGGCAACTGTATTTTGCCCTTACATTACCTCACAGTCTTTTCTGGATTTATATCATTTAAGTCTTGTATCATGAAATGTAATTGAAACAAAAGAGCACCTTTTTTAAACCCACTGAAACTACTGAGAGTGGCCATATTGTTTAATTATTTATTATGTTCTGCACCTTGTGTACTATAAATGCAAAAGACAATATGCCAAAGCTAAAAAAAAATGTACCATAAAATAATTTATTATTGCCTTCTAACTGGTCTAACAAAACTTCTGCTGGTCTAAAATGTGCCACACAGTTTAAGCTTGATATAAGTTCATGTGAGGACAAAGTCATGTGTAGTTTTTAAATTCTGCAATAATCCTAGGATGTAACACTTGTGAATACAATAAAACTATCTCCTGTGTCCAATTTTAAAGTCATATTGTCAGTGTTTTTAAGGCTTAAATCTCTTCATACCACATCTACCACATATCTGACATCTCACATCTGATATCTCACACTTTCATTAACACCTCTTGAACTCATGTTCCATTTTCCTCCTCTGTCTCTCAGCTTCCTGTTGTAAAATATAGTTCCTTTTCACTGGCTTTTTCTCTCAACCAGTCAAGTGGGAGGATGTATGCTGCATCACCCCCTGATGCTGGCTGCACTATGACTTTTTGCTCTGTTAAACCCCACTGTAGTGCACTGACCCAGAACAGATGCAGTCGACCTATATACAGTAAGCTGTGAGTGAGCAGCTTCCATCTGCAAGAGCAATCTGGTACATTGGGGGTCCTCTGAGCTCTGCTATCTCTTCCCTCCTGCTCCTGTTGCTTTCTCTATACTTCACACTTTGGACACTGAACTGCGGTTCAACTCTGAGAATTGGCTCCTTGGACGCCTTCTGGGCCTGTGCTGAATAGCCTTGGGGCTTGACCTTTCTGGCAGGCAGTGAACTGTCAAGTCTGGTTACATTTTAGTGGTCCTGCATCAGTGTACAACACACTCCTGAATGTGTTGATTGTGACATCGTCTGGCAGACACCCCAGGCCCTGGTGTCATTAGAGGTCTTCAGCTCTGACCTTTACAACCAAATCATCCCAATGAAGATATCTGGCCTTAGAAAGAATCCAAATGAATTTGGCATGTTTCGGTCCTTGGACACAACAAGGTAGGGCAGCTGTTTCTGAAACAAGTGCTCAGACACAAGTGAGTGCCGAGGGCACTTAAGTGATCATTAACCTTAACTTCTACAGCTTTCTCATTCTGTTGCCTGTGAATGGGATCTTAGGCTACCACCACAGAAACCAGTGTAATAAAGGCAAACTGTGTAAATGTTTGCAGAGCAGCAGTCAGCAGATAACACACTCCCATCTGCTCCAATGGTGAAGGAGATTTTGCTAACAACCAGAAAGTTTTCAGGCTTTACTAGAGGAGATAGCAGTCTTCACCTCAAATCAAAATGGTGGCTGAACTTGGACTTGACGCCAGATCAGAGGTGGGTTGGCCACTACTTCGTCAGTTCCACGCCCCAGGCAGTGGCAGGTATGTTGGGAATTTTTGCAGGCCTGTATAGTGAGCATGGTGAACAGTGGAGCGTGACTTGGCTTTGTGATAGGATCTGTATGTTCTCTGTGGGTAATTGGGCTCCAGGGCTGCAGACAGAGGTTTTAAAAAAAAAAGGAGAAAAGGTGCAGCTTGTCAAAAGACGTGGACAGCCAGAAGACAAGAGAGAAAGAGTGGACACAGACAAGTTGTTCTGTGATTGGTTCATGTTTCTTCTCTGAGAGAGCATCAGGCAGAAGTGAGGAAGCTCCTCAAAACGCCAGTTGTGTTTGGTAAAACCTTGTGTGTGCCTGTGGTGTGTGTTATATAAGGAGCAGGTCTGTTAATGCATGTGTGTTTGAGTGAGAAAGGAAGACTCTGAGATGCCGTGAGTTTAAAGTTTGACGAAGTAGTCACCGGACCATAAATGAATCAGTATGTCTAGTAAGCGCAAAGGTTTCTATAGCACTTTTAATGTACAGTATAGCATCAATATCTTAGTTGGATGTATTCTCAATGGCAATCATGATGAAATCCGACTGATAAAATAAATATTGGAACTGTACAGACACACACACACACACACACACACACACACACACACACACACACACACACACACACACACACACACACACACACACACACACATTGGTGTAATGATTAATCGCAACACCCAAGGTCTAACCTTAGTAACCCCAAGGCTACAGCTACAGAGACCCATATTAAGCATGCAGCTGCATAACCTTGCACTTCAGCCACCCTCCCTCTCGACCCACTCACCTGTCTTCCACCAGCACTTGTTCTGTCATTCTGGGCATTCATCACTATTCTGATCATGCATCTTTCTTTCCCAAGTCCCCTCACATCCTCATGTCGTATGTGCTGGTGAGAAGTAGTATGAATATATGTATGCTGCAGAGATAGAAGAAGAGGAAAAAAGACTAAGCGTGTTTACAGCTTTCCTCTGGGCTCGTTTAAAAAGGAGTTTCGCCTCCAATCTAATCTCCATCTAATATTACTAGGGTGGCCACCCGCCTACATAATCTTGCATAGCTGCAGTGCCCATATGGCCCAAGGGGAACTCTTATTGTTTTATTACAGATCAGGCAATCTGGGTCCCTTTTCTCTGCCTGTTGTAACAGCCTGTCCTTGGTCCTTTTTTATGGCAGATTTTTTCATTCATTCAAACATGCCACAAAGGCCCCATTACGAGCCAAATTGGATGGAAGGGTAAACGTTAATGGATCATTAATATGCTATATTAAAATTTTTCAAAATTAATATAGGTTTCTGAAATGTTTGCTTGTGTTATTTATATTAAACAATAGAAAAGTGCTGTTTCAGAAAAGCTCAACAGTTGACAAAACCGAATAATGTGTAACAGAGTCTTACATCTTGGGGTGGGCAAGCATCCAAGTGCAATCTCCAACTGGTTATTTTATCATTGTGAGGCATTAGGTCTGTCATCCCATTGGCCAATATATGCCTTGGCGTGATTCCAAACCTGATATGCTGGCAGGGAGTTGGTCTAAGGGCTCCCATTCACTGCTATTTAGATAGTACTCCAGCCTGGCAGGGCTGGCCTTTTCACCCCCCCACCGCCCCTCCCCTGAGGCGTTACTGTCAGGGGCAGCTTAGGTCCAGCCAGGGACAAGGAGGATGAAGAGGAGTGGACTGAAGGTTGTTTAAGAATGCCGCTCAGGTTTTCAATTGGTGCAGGGAGGGGCCTCTTTGGGATGACAGAGTGTCTAGCCGATCTGGCGGGAAAGCCAACCCAAATGTGGGGATGGGATGGTTGCCGTGGTGCTGAGGGAGGATGCAAGTGATGGATGGCGGTTGTTAGACGCAGTAATTGTGTTCAGGTAATTGACCCCGCTCCCTCCCCCTTTCTCACTCTCCTCTTGGTGAGCCAAGCACTCCATCTCTCTTTCACTTCTGTTCCACAGATGGGAGAAAACATCGGCAAAAACAGGCCAGTTTCCAAGACTTGGCAGCTCACTTGTTTAGGATTTTCAAGCTTTTACTTTAGCATGGTAGTGGCTGCCTCTCATCTCGTTTCAGTTGAAGCAATTTTGTGATCTTACGCTTAAAGCACTTAGCAGAAGCTGTTAACAAGAGCAACTTAAGATGAATGCAGCAGTATGAAGAGCTCAATATCCAACATTGCATAACTAAGTTTATCATAAATGAAATTCCTAAAATAATAACTGTGCCAGTACGGCAATACATAAATAAATCATATCGCTGAATATTCAGGGACTATTAATAAGGCACACTGTCAAGGAAGTAGAAACAAAGAGAGAGAAAAAAAGAGTCCTTGAAACAGAAAAACAAGCCAAGAGATTATATATCAACAGACTTCTACCTCAAGTCATTTGGTGTGTGCTTCTTACCCTAGAATTTGGAAGAGATGATTCACACTTGAAACTTGTTTGAAACAGTTATTTGCGAAAATCTGTCTATTCAGTTGTCAAGTGGTGTATATTGCTGTAGTTATCCAAGACAGTATATTTTGTTGTTAGATCCAATCAAATAGTAAGAGTTTCTTTCTGGGCACAACCACACATGAAGAAGGTGCTTGCATTAGGCAATGAAAGCAGAGATAACCTCCAGGAAGTACCGCAATCCCCTTGTAAGAATAAGAATATTGGTACGTTAACTGACTGCTCTTGCAAAGAAAATGAGGCAGGCACATAGTACATTAGAGTAATGTATCAAAACATCTCTTGGGCAGCAGTAGTTAGTAATGGTGTTACAAAAGTTAGTTGTTTTTTTTTCTTTGAATGTTTAAAAAGGACATGTTATGGGCTTGTTCATCATTTTGTTTTTGCTGTCTTCTAAAATATTTTGTCATGCTTCAAAATTCTAATAAGTATTTTTCTTGCACGGTCAATCTTAGAATGAGCCCCGTGAGAAATGCTTTGTGAGAGTTCAGAGCCCTTTAAGACCCCCTTCCATTGCTGGTGTTGCGGTGAAGTCTATTCCACCAGTGATATGTTTTCATGACTTTCATACAGTACAAGTACCTCCATACTAATACTAACAGAAGCCTTTTTAAAATCAAAATCAAATTTTTATTCTGTCAGCCACTTTTCCCAAAGTGTTACAAAGAAATTATCATAATTATTCAAACATCGACATTTAGTCAAAGTCCTTTGAAAAGGAAACTGAGCAGTAACTGTTCCTGTCCATTCATTTGTTTGTTGTTTGTTTACTGATTTTTTTTAAAGAAAGGGAAATATATGATTTTTGTACTAATCCCAACCACTGAAGGGGGCGCCGTGGGAGGGAAATACTATTTGACCGAATACAGATTTTGCAACTACGCGTCTGCGCGTGTCTGGCTTTATTAGCACGTTGCAGCAACATAGTGTAGTCGGATGGTGTTTAAAGGGACAACGAGGAGTTTCTATTTGGTTATAAAACAGTCTCACGTTAATGTGGATGAATCTACGCTACCCACACTTGTTAATGGCTCCATTTTCGATAAATATATCGTTTTTTGTCTCTATCGTTATTTTGTTATTTTAATTAGTGGTGGAAACGCTGGGCGAGCCGACCAGTGTTTCCTTACTTTCGGTTTCGCGGACGCTGCCCGGCGGGTCATGGGAATAACGCCGCCGAATCGCCGTTCATGGTCGGAACTACGACGGTATCTGATTGTCTTTGAAATTCTGACTTTCATTCTTGATGAATGAAAACATTCTTGGCAAGACGTTCGTCTTGCGCCGGTCCAAGAATTTCACCGTGTGCGCGGAGGCTCATAGTAAATGTAGTATGAAAACACGCTTTCCAAAACTCCTCGTTGTCCCTTTAATTAGTTTGAACCAGCGTGCTGAAACCATTCACTTATATTCATAACTTGGAATTTGTGGAACTATGCAACTTTGGCAAAAGCAACTTTGATTGTGAGCACGTATATGGTTCACAGTGAAATGTTTTCAGTGGAGTGAACTTGGTAAAAATGAATTCCAGCCACTGAGTTATTATTGGTCGTTCTGCCATTGGCCAACCAAACAAAATACATTTCTCCAGGCAATTGAGAACTACAGTGTCTTTTCAGGATGGCCACAAATGTAACTAAAACTTCGCAAGGTGTACTTTAAGCCCTGCGACTTTGCAGACCATTTCTTTGCATAAAAAACGATATATGTCCTTTTATTCACATTAACAGACCTTAACATGTTTAGAAGGATCACACATCAGCGTTATTTCTACTGACATGTAAACAGTATAGACCAGCACACCCCTGTGATAAAGCCCCCCCGCATTCACGCCCTGAGTGCTGGAGAAGCAGAGACTAAAACTAAGAGGGATTGTCATGGCCTGATATGGAGGAAGTGATGATGTACTTCCCTCTTCATGCATCAGCAGATTATGGCAGCATTCATCACTGGTCCCAGACCCCGTGCTCATAATCAGCTGGGTATATCTCAATCTACAACCTGTGATTTATGCCGAGCTCTGCGGTGGGGTGACAAGTTTTTAAACGGAGCTGCACAATGTAAATCATAACCTCACTGAGCATCGAGTCGATGGGTTCATGCTGAGAGATGTGGTAAGAAGAGAGGCATTCACTTCCATCTGCAAACAAACACTCTTGTAGAAGGACAGCAAGCTGTTGGACAAAGTGAAGTGATACTGTATTTGAAGTACATAGCCTGTAATTGTGTAGTTTAGTGCTTGGTACAGTACAAATACGGTATAATGTATGACAGTATCAATATTTCTTAGTTTGTTACAATTTAGATGCTGTTGTACAGATACAGAAAATTGAGTTGTATCTGCTCTGTTTCTGCACCATTTTTTTGGAAGTTTTGTTTAGCAATGATCTTCGGGTAAAGGACACAGTCAGGACTGATGCTGTTCTCTGATGTGAAGCATGAGGCTTTCTAATTGCCAGCTAATCAGATGCATTTGAGCCCAAGTGATGTCATTACTTTGATGGTAAACAAGTCGCTCATGAGCCTTTTTTTTAAACTGTCACTTTCACCGTTCAATCTCACCTTTTAAGATCAGGCAGTAAAGCAGGCCAATGTCACCCCACTAACACAGACCATAAACTACCCTTCCTCAACTTTCCAATTCAAAGGTCTGTTGGACCTGGAGCATGATGACATCACCTTGTCTCATCCAATCAGGGAGTGGGTTATATCCTGTCTTGTTTGACCTTGCTTGTACTGATTCACAGTCTTGATCCTGAGACGCAAGTGGGTGTATAATGTCTTATTGTGGTTTTGATTACCCTGCTTTCATCTGGGATGAAAAAAAAATAATAGCAGATATGAGAGATGAGGTGCCACATCGTGTGAGCGAAAACCTCTAGTCATAAAAACCTATGTCAAGAATTAAAAAAGAAATAAAAGAGAAAAGAGTAATATTTGAGTGAACTGTCCTTTTAAGCAGTTTAAGCAATGTTTAAGGAGAAGATGAGCTGTTATGCAACTGACCTACAGGGCAATATTTTACAGCACCTAGTTTTCTCCTTGTCCGCTAGGCCACGTCTCAAGGGTTTTCTTACGATATGAGGCTTAAACAATTACAGCCCGTGCAGTGCCCTTTCACACCACCGGCTTAATCCAAAAATGGAGTTCTACTGGAATTGCGAAATGAAAAATGGCTCATTTGTAGTCCTCATTGAATTGACCTGAGAGGAGACTGACCTAATGAGAATATCCCTGAGCGGAATTGAAATGTGATTAGCATCAAATCAGGGGAAAGTTGGCAATAATCAAAGGTAGATAAATCTGGACTCTCCCTCTGTCTTTCTCCAAGGTCAGTTATTGTCGATAGCCTCATCAAACCTCTATCCTCTAATGATCTGACATGCAACTCCCCATATTGCCACCTTCCCTCATTCATTGTCCTCAGCACTTGGACCATTTCAGCACCTCTAAATGAGGTCACATTAAAGACGCCACTACAGATACTCCAAGACAAAGTGAAATTCAATGAAACCCAGTGGAAATAACATTGAGCAGATTCTTTTCATCCCATATTCCCAACCCTGCCTTGTATCCAATCTCTGCCCCTGCAACACATCTTTACACCATCCCAGGTGTATTAAAGAGAAATCAGGGCTTGGTTACAGGTCCTTTAATGATCATTTGGGCCAGCTAATATCTGACAGTTTATCCATGCAGGCCGCCACAGCGGACTTCCTTCCATCTGACATTGCTGTGACTCCATTAGCCAAAGTGTTGGAAGTAAATGATGGCAGGCAGTGCTTGGCAGTGTCAAAGCCTGCTCAGATCAGCCAGCCTTTATCGATTCAATCACAAAATAAAGGATGGAGCTGGGAACAGGCACCACAGGTGCATTTCATCCAACCAAGCCACACTCTGTCTTTTAAACATTGGCACCTAGCGACTTAGGGAGCCATCTGTTTCCAAAACTGCCCTGGTCAAGTGTGTGCACGCATATCACACAGCTGCACAAGCACATGCCTGCAAAACAAGGCCACAAATGAGATCAGACATGCAATGATTATATCCAAAAAATATATACTAATATTAGAGTATGAAAGACTTTGACACAAATACCCACATCTCTCTTCACTTCATCTAAGGGCCAAACAAAATACAGCAGCATTTGGGATATCCTTGGCCCTCTGTTTTTGTGAGTACTTAGAATCAATCGTATTGGTACAGTAAATTGCCTGATGGCTTTTACTGGCCAGGGGAATAAGAAAAGGAGAGCGAGTAAGAGAAAGAGAGGCACAAAGACAATCTTTCAAATGACCATGTTTACCGTACAGAGCGGTCCCACAGCAATTCTTTGAAAGCAGGATCTAAATCACATGTTGTTGCCTGCCTATCTTCACTCAATAACATTTCAGTTGCTATAAAGATGCTCCGAGAAGCAGCCATTAAACATCACTTTATTGCAATATATTTTATGCCTTAATGATCAGTTAAAAGACGAGTAAAAATGATTATTGTTCCTGATTGCAAAGTAAAGCAGCAACAGACATAAGAGTCTCATCCCATGTAGACCTTTGGTGATTAAGAAATAAGAAGAAAAAAATTTAATTATACTATCATAATGAAAATGCATGGGATGCGTTAGCGGAATCCAATTAGTTCTCAGCAAGTCCTCAAACCTAAATGATCAAATAGGTCACTTATGACATAAACAGCAGGCGTACTGAACCTTTGTTGTCATGGTACCGGTAATTAATGGTTTTGGTCATGGTTTGGTTACATGACAGCATGCAAAGTGCTTGGTCTTTGGAAAAGATCATGGTTTTGATTAAAATAACTCTAACATTTGCTGTAGACATCATGGTTACAGTGACACATAGTTCCGGCTGTTGCACAGTCATAGATAAAAGAAACAGAAATGTATTTCGTGAAAGTGATTTGTTCAGTCAACCCCACCTTCCTCCACTTAGCACTCCATATGCTACGATAGATTGCTGTTTTAAGTGGGAAAAATGTAAATGGGGAAATAACAGAAACTGATGGATTATCATATGATTGATCATCGTAAGGATGATTTAATTTAAATAAGTAATTAAACAAAATACATAACTGTGTGTACAATATTATTTTTCAATGTGTTGAAACCTCCTTTAGCATTAAAGTGCATTATTTTCAATTAAACCCATAAGTAGAAGCTGTGAGGAAAAATGGCACAAGAAAAAGCGTACGGCTTGCTTAGTATTTGATGAATGACACTTAAACTGGCCATTAGCCTTCCCATCACCACACAATTACCTCAGTGTCAGCCTGCTATTATTCGCACCTCACAGCCAGTGAGATCATCGCACAGTAATGTTGCACTAACAACTTAACACGCACAATCTTATACCCTAACTCACTCTGAAGAACATGTGGGCATGCATACACACAAGGCAGCTGTAATGTCTTTCATGTGCACTCCTCGTGGGAATCATGCGAGAAAAAAATGGCGGGAGATGACTTCTAAATGTTCCTCTTTGTTTTCATGGTGAAAAGAAAAGAAAAAAAAACAGTAGAATGCAGTCACCACACACCGCAGCATCCCACACTGTGTTTCTAACATAATGTCCAAACATAAAACTTTAACCACAGGCTCAAGTGCTTTCCTCTTAGACCACTGCTGAACGTGTTTGCCGGCATGAGTAGGATGAGTGTGGAGAAGTCAAAGGTTCTAGTAGCTTATTTACGTTCAGGCCCAGACTAACATCTCTATTGTCCTGTTGTGGTAGTTGGTGATTTTCCAAAATGTTTCTTCAGAGCAACTTTGCACTCTTCATAGCTGCCTGTTTTCTTGAACTCTGCCTCCAGTGAGTCTCACTGGCCTTTTCTTTTCAGTAGGGATCCTGCTCTAAGGGAATCATCTGTACAAGTATGCATTTTGCATAAGGCTGGACATGATGAGACAAAATGCTTAATATAAAGAATCTACCCTGTAAGAGAACAATTCTGCAATATTTTTGGCTGCTGATCAGCAACCTTGTGACTTTCAACACACCTAACCTCACAGATAGGCTAGTTTGTTTTGTGACAGGTGCAAGTCACTTATTTCCTCTTTAACTGTCATGTATCCCCTGGCAATTCTCCCAACTCCTCTCCTCTCTTTCATCATAAATTGCACAGGATAAGAGCCTCTGTTAAATAGGCTACCTAAAATGCAAAGCCACGGCCACTCGGACCAATAGGTCCGCTCAGACCCCACTGCTTCACTAGGCAGTCTCTTCCAGCAACGAAAGTCGCCCTGATCACGCATAGTTCAGAATACACAAAGACTATAATCATTGAATTAACAAAAAATAGAAATCACATTAAGATTAGACATTCATCAGGCTGTCGTAATACTGCAGAAATAGCCTAGATCATTTTTTTTGTCATTTAGGCTATAATTCTGAAAGTTGAATTCAAGTAGAAACACCTTAAACTTCGGTTTAGTTTGCGTGACCAATGTATGTTTGTTTCTCTCCTCTTCTAATTGTTATCATTTTCTGTTTTCGCCTGATTATTACGGATTTTTTTTGTCTAAAAACATTATTGTACTCTACCTACTTGTCAATAAAGATAAAAAACAAAACAAAAAAAACGTCGCCCTGATCTCGCGTGTGACGTCGCGTCTAATCTCGCGCTTGTTTACGTGATTCTTTCCCGCAAATATGTAAAGAAACGCCGAATTCCGTTCATTTCCCTGTGGACACTCGATAATAACTTTTATAAACTGATAGGCAAGATACATATAACTTTGACTGCATTGTATGAAGTAATAATCCGACATTTTCATCCTTGAGCTGCGGGACTCTAGGCTACTTCACTCGGTAATGTTATCGCCTCCACGCCAGCGGATACCTGTAACCATGGCAGTAACAAGCAGACATCACAGAAGGGACAACACAACACGGCTCAGTTTATGGAGTTTGAGAACAAAGACGACTGGTTTTATTTCGATGGACGCCCTTATCAGTTTGACACTGAGTTTACTGAAGACAAGCTGAAGGAAATGGAGGAGAAAAGTGAAAGATGGAGATTTGCCGGTGGATGCGCTGGACCTGGGGGAATCAAGTGGTCAGTGTGGTCACTGCCTGACCATGGCCGCTGCTGTTTGTGTGCTGCCAGTCGGCCTCGGACGTGGTTGTCAGTGCCTGGACTCTATGCTGGACGCGGGACGTTGCTGCATAATGTATTACTGGAGGAGAGGGGGTGAGTTGTTTTCGTCTCTTTTCAATAGAAACCAGGCTAAGCTAACAGATGTTTGATGCCTCATATTATGTGTTGGGACCCTGTTTGTACTGTTGATGACGCTTGGTGCTGTTCTGAGCATTATGTGTGGCTATGAGTGGCTTTTTGATCGTTTGCGCGTGGAGAAATACGTAGACTGCGGTCACTGCGCTGTTTGTTATGGTGCGGTCATTGCTAAAGTTGCTACAACTAGAGAAGCTAGCTGTTAGCAGACTTCATCTCTGGCGGCTGGGGGGGGGGGGGGGGGGGGGATCATGGGTGCATTGGATCATGGGATCATGGGTTAAACTTCATGTCTATTATGATACTTTTTCAGTGTGTGTGTGTGTGTGTGTGTGTGTGTGTGTGTGTGTGTGGGGGGGGGGGGGGGGGGTCTGAACAACACAGGTCCATGGAGCAGGTGAAAGTCATTTAAAAACGGTCTGTCTGTCCTCTTTGAATTATGAGTTTGCTCTCTGTTTGACTTTACTAAGAAGTCAGTAGTAGACTGAGAAAGCTTTAGAATATAAGGTTGATTCTGTATGGGGAAGTATGTGCTGTAGGCCTAGCCTAATTACCAGAGACATCACTTTGCCAACATGACTGGCAAATGATCTCAATTCACTGGGCAAATGATCTCAATTCACTGGGGAACTTGAATTATGCTGAAGAGATCTGCCTTTGCGTGCCATCCACTAATCTGTCTAAGACAGTTGTTAACATTGCCATTGACATTATGCTAGAAATTATTTAGGTCTGAACTCCACGTACAGTGCATTCATGAACAATCCAAAATTTTATGTTTGAACAGTTAATGTTGTCCCAAGACATTCTGTGCTAGTAATGTAGTAGTCAACAGAGAGCCATACAAGTGACTCAGTAAACATATATTTATTTTTAATCGACAGAATCAGCACCCTCTTTCCTCCTCAGCAGGGAGAAATCGCTAAGGCACAGAGGGACAAACAGCAAGCTGAGGCAAGCCAGCCAGTTAGGGCACTGGCAGCCTCGCTGAGCATGGCTTAGCTCTGCCTGACGCAGCATTATCAGGGCCGACACATTGGTTGGGCACCATACCTGCTGTTCCCATCTGTGGCAGTGCCGGCTTCACCTCTGCCAGGCGACTGCAGCACCTGGTGAAGCTCCTGTACCACTTCAGAGGACAGAGCTGCACACTGAGAAATAGGCTTGATACCACTGACAGGGAAAAGAGACAGATAGCAGCGAGAAAGCAGAGTTTGCTGGGGTGTTACTTACTGCTCAGCTATGTAGGGGTGGTGAATACTTGTTTGTTTATGACTTCGGTGAAAGCGCCGTGCCTGTCATTGGCAAAAAGCCTGCCAGACAGATCGATGATGAGGAGCTGCTGCTGCGGCAGCCATGCTAGACATGCCCTGATTTAATTCACCCACTCTCCCTGGGCGAGGTCTGGTTTTGGGTCACTTTAATTCTGATGCCTTTGCTTGTGTGGCAAATGACATATTCTCCTCTGTCTAGATAAGGATGTTATAATTAATTAATTTCATCATTACAATCAACATGTTGTTTATCAATATGGAAAGCTCACACCAATGAGTTCCCAGAGTGACAGTTTAGCCAGATCAGGCAGAAAGCACTTCCATCAAGCTGATCATAGATTAATTACATCATCACAGTCAGGTGGAGTGTAAATGAATTGGGAATATAGATGCTGTTCTTTGTTGTTGCCTCTGTGCATATTCACCTTCAAAAAGAAAAAAAAGAAGACAAAAATGGAGCAGTAGTACAAATTGGGAGATGATCCAAAACAACTCCACTGGGTTTGTGAGAACCTCAAAGAGGCTGTAAAACAAAAGATGACAGAAAGATTCCCCGTTCTGAAACACTGGTTTTAAGCGTCATCTCTAAACCTAATGGTCCCTGTCTACCCCTCATTCTTATCAAAAGGCTTTTCTTCTAGAAAGTGAAAAAAGAAACAACTAAAGTTCTTTTGAAAAGTATACATTTTTGGGGGAGTAAAAGCACCGCTAATATGCTTCAGTTACTGCTCTAAGCCATGTGTTCATCCTTGTGCTTCACGTGGTTACACTATTAATTCCCTGAAGGTTAGATAGAAAAGCACCAGAAGAGAAAGATGCTAGTGGGACGGGCAGAGAGCTCATTTTTCCATTTTAAGCATCTAATTTTAGACTGTATGAAACAGATCTGCCTCTTGTAGATCTAAAATGATTAAAAAAAACAACTTGTAGTAGTAATAAAGTGCAGGAGCGGGTAAGCAATATCCTGTAAAATACCGGCGGTGCAGAGTCATTCACACTGTATTGAGTGGGTTTTGAAACCAAAGCCAGGCTTTTACACTTCAATAAAGACATTCATGAACCCGACTTTTCCTGTAGGCAAAGGTCTAATAGCCTGGAGTGCTTTTCCTTTCAGGTGAATGCGCTTGTTCTAACAGGTGCTTAATAATGGAGGGAGAATGCAGTGGAAATGGGGATACAAGCCCCAGCCACTGTAAGCAGGTACACGAAACACAATGGGATTAGAGAGTAGATTGATCCTGGCTTTGTGTGCTGTCGTTTGCCCAGATTACCACCGCCACCGTTTTTATTGTGTGGAAATTGGACAGAAATTTGTTTTCAATTTGCCAGCTGCTTGAATTGCATTCGGCCATGCCTGTTTCTGTGTGTGCCTGTGTGTGACACAGAGGAGAGGTGTGGAGAGGAGAATTGTACCGTGCTGTGCACTCTACAATTTCACAGGATTAACCAGTTTCCCTGAGATAATTGTGTCACCAGTGACACTGAATCAACTGTATTCATTTGAAAGCGTGACTAGGGCTGGGCGATATATCGATATAAAAAATATATCGATATATTTTTTAATGGGATATGGAATTTGACCATATCGCATATATCGATATAGTTCAAATTTGCGCTGTGATCCTTGCTCCATTCAGGCTGCTGATCTGGAGCTCCCTGCACTGCTCGCCGCGCTCCGCCCCGCCCCTCCTCATGCTTCAGACCGCTGCTTCACCAGCTGACCGAGAGGAACGCACCGAGTCCACGTCGACCTCGTCCGTTAACAAGCCGAGCCGCGGCTCTAGAGGCTCAGCTGCTGTAGCACAGCTGTTAGCCGTTAGCTGTTATTAGCCGTTAGCCATTAGCAGGCCGTCCCCTGCAGCAGCGTCAGAGCTCCAGACCTCTGTGAGCCGCGGTGCTTTCACCAGATTCAGCTCGTAAGGTTCGCATTTACACCATTGATTTATGATAATAATACATCCATGGTTTAAACACGTTTGTTTTCACTCTGGTCCAAACCGTGGGTCCGTGAGTGTCACGTGACGTTTCCATGACGACTGACCGGAAAAAGACGTGGGGCACGTCACGTGACTCCAGGTTAAAAAAAAAAACATCTCTGAGAAATAACAGACACAAGGCAGTTGTTGTTTTTTAGTTTTTAGTGCAGACAATTGATAGTTTTTTTTTATTTCAAGAATGCCTTTCTATAAGACTCTGCTATAGCTGGTGTTTATGTTACAGAAATGTCTTATAATAAATTATACATGATAATGACAATATTTTCAAATTTCCAGCCAACTTTTAACATTGATCTTAGAAGAGGCCTTATGGAATCACGCCTTCTAAAATCCATTACTCCATTACTTTGATTTCAAAAAAGGTACTCTTGTCAGGCAGTATTTATGTTTATATTTTGTTATTTGAGCAACTGAACATTTATTCATGAACCAGATGAAGAAACCTGTTTATTATTTATTCATTTGATTTTGCAACTGTTCAGTGAAATAGCCGGTTTCAATAAAACTACCTGTGACTTGTCATATTTGGCTTTAACTTTGACTGAACATTTGCTCTCACTTTGCGGAAAAATATCGGGATATATATCGTATATCGATATTCAGACAAAATATATCGGGATATGACTTTTGGTCCATATCGCCCAGCCCTAAGCGTGACACGATACTGCAAGACTTGTGAAGAGACAGCGACCTGGGCACGCAAGCTGACTCCAACTGAGGGAAAGTAGTGTTGAATATCAGTGTGTGCACATCTAATTGAGCTCTATGAGATCCAACTGAAACGCCAAACGCCATACAAAGTGTAGCCTGAATCGATTGTGCATAGACTGCAGCAGGTTTTTATTTACTGCTGCTTCCTTCTGCAACTGCCAAAGCATGTATGCACAAATTATGGTCCAATTACAGACACATGCGATTTCAACACAGTGCAGCTTCCCTTAACAGCACATGCGGCATTTTTGGGAAAACATTCCAACATGTGTTTGTGGGTAGGCATTCTTTCTAATCCTTTTGTGTAGATAATTTTTGGGTATTTTTGCCTTAATCTGTTAAATGTGGACAGTAATAAAAAACAGGAGATGAAACAACGAAAGTGCCCAGCAAATATCTTGAGCTTTAATACACAGATATTGGTATTAAAGTGTTCCCCTTAGCCTTGTCAGTCTGCTACAGTGTCTTTTTCAAGCTGCAGGGGATTTAACTTTGTTTCAACCAGACTTGTACTGCTATGTATTCTATTTAATAAACCCAATACTTTGGTAAAATCATTTGTCAATACCAATAAGCACTCGTCTCTCGAGTGAGACTCAAAGATTAGAAAAAAAGAAGAGAGGCCACAGGTTTCTGGGGATGTTAATCATTTATTAAACTAAATGTAAAAAGGAAAATCGTGTGTGTGTGTGGGTGGAGAGAATCAACACCAATACTACACCAGTAGGCCATCTTGCCAGAGAGAGAGTAAGCAGACTGAGTGAGGTGGGCTTTTAATTAGGGCTGCCCCCAAATAGTCGACCAAGCACTGGTCGACCAAAAAAATCATTAGCCGACCAAAATTTCATTGGTCGATTGGTCGCAGGAAAAAAAAACAGAACATTTAGAGCCGTGTCTTGTCAAAATTAAGCCAATATCAATGACTGAACTGTATATGAAAGGTTATGGGGCTTTTATTTTGAAGGGCCAGATACAGGAAGTCGTGACGTGACACTTTTTTTTTTTACAAGGCACGGCAGTCTCTCTCTCTCATATCACCGCTGTCACCATTAGCGGGTGCTGTCTGAGCCCCGGTCCCGTCCCACAGCGCTCACCGGCGGTCAGTCTCAGTGTCACGGAGCGGATCCATGATAGTCCCCGCTGCAGTCAGAGACCCGCACCCATAGACACATGTCTATGCCCGCACCGCTCCACGCCGTGGACCCCCACCCCCGCACCCCCGTCACACAGCCTGAGCTCAGTAACTTTTTACCCTCCTCATCTACTGTGTTTATTGGTGATAAACAGGCATTCTGCCGGTAATAACGGTGAAACCCGACCGGCTTGTTGTTGAATCTCGGACCCAACACTGCCGGTGTCACGAGCATTAATTAATTAATTCTCAACCTGACCGCGGGCAAAGAAAGAAAAAAAAAAATTAATTTTTAATTTTTTTTTTCCCTCAAGGTGGGGGGTCGATTAGTCGACTAATCGCCATAAGTGACGACTACTGGTCGACCAACAAAATCTTTGGTCGGGGGCAGCCCTACTTTTAATGAGACCACACCCTGAGGTGTGGAGTGATTTGGACGGCCCACTTCTTCAGATTCTCCTGAACGGGGAACTGCAGAGAGAAGCAGACAAGTTAGCAAGGCTGTTAGAGACTGTGTTAGTTTTCTGCTTGTGCTTTATGCATACGACAGCCTCGACTAACACCAGAAATTCACTTTGGCAGATACAGCATATCAGTTAGGAGAGATGATGAGATGATTAGCTATGATTAGCCTGATTATAAATTATTATGACAAAAAGAAAAATCTTGCCTGGTTGAACTGAACCTGCCCTCACTCCCCTTTACATTCCCAGACTTCACTACTTTAATGTGCAGGAGTCATGCAGTGTATTGAAAAAGCTCAGCATGCTGCACATATCCCTCCAGTTTTACCCCATTTGTTATTATTATTTGAATTGCATTGAACTGTGATGCTTGTGAATTGGAAATGGGAGGGCGAAGCAGAGACCACCTCAGACCCAGTGTTTTAGGCACAGTTCTGCCTCAGTGAGCCGGGCTGATTGGGATGCAGCGGGGTCTCTCCCTCTCTCACCCTCTTGCTTTCTGCCTGCGTCTCTTGTGCTCGGTCTGAAACAGACATTCTGATGAAAAACAGAGGGGGCCAAAATGTTTATGAAGGCAGGACACATGCAGGAACATACTCACTCACAGAGTGTGTATAGACTTGTATTTCTGTGCATTGCATGCACAAATGTTCAGGAGGTGTTTAACAGCCCTTGAATTTCAGTGCATCTCCGTTAGTGCTACAGAAATATCTAATTTTACAGATGTTCAATATCAGGTTTGCAGAATTTAAAGTGCAAACTGACATTTGATCTCAGCAGAACACTGAAGTCTGTACTTCAGTACGAACTCTTTCTCAAAGAGTGACCCCTAGTTGTCCGCATGGTGACATGGTAACATATCACGAGTAAGATTTACAGTTTTTTTTTAACTGCCTGCTATATGTAGGTGTGTTTTTTTTTCAATATTAAGGGTGTTTTCACAAATGCTAGTGTGCTCCCTTGGTCTACACCAAATGCAAAAATGATACATTGTTTCATTTTTCCGCTAGTGCAGTTGGCGCTCACACACGTTTCTTTTAATTCTGGTCCAAACGCCACACCAACGTCAAATGTCATGTTTTCATGACAACTGACCGGAAGAAGACATGTGGAATGACACATGTGCGCAATGCGGGTTATTTGTAGTACTGGTCATTTCATTTTATATTGTTTGTCTTTGCCACTCTAATAGAATTTGAAAATTAAGCGCAGCTGCACTGCCCAGCTAACTACAACTTGTGATGTGCCATGTTCATATGAACTCACTGGGGTTTTACCGTAGCCGCACCGAGACCACCATTTGGAGCTGGTCTTGGTGTGGCTGTTTTGGTTTGCACTCAAGTGCAACTGTTGTGTTGGGCCCAAAGTTCAACTGGGCCAACCTAAACACTGCCTGGGTGAAAACACCCTTAATCAACTAGCACCGTATGTAAAATCAGAGACTATGATATTGGTAAAGCTGCTGTTTTAGGTTGTATTTTGTCAACTGTTGAAGTTGGCATATTATTTTGGGGGCTATTTAGAGTTAGGTGGTGTGTGAGTGTTTTTTTTTATGGCTTAAGTGGTCCTTGGTCTGAAAAATTTGAGACACACTGCTGTAGACTGTAGCCAACAAGGAGAAAGAGACAACGGAACAGGCAGCATAATCAGTAGGTCTGCTCCCTGGAACCTGACAGTGGATTGGACAAGCTACTCAAAACATGACAACGGTGTCGATCTGTCCACAGCATACCAGACTAGGACCTAACACACAGCACCATATTGCAGGGGGATGAAAATCTGAGGTGAATTAGTCTAGGTGAAGGTGATAACGCAGTGAGAGAAAACAAAGATTTATTGCACAATAATTGTTATTTGATTGTCCTCTAATAGAGGACAAAATACATCTGTGAAGGGGAATCATACAATTCATCATGATAAAAATGTGATCAGAGATACAGGAATAAATGATTTAAGGTGGTTTAAAAATATATATCACTGTGTGCAGCCAAGCTTTGTTACTTAAGGGCTAATTCTTGGATAAAATGTAGTAGAGCAGCTAAAGGATTCTGGACCTCTATACAATTTCTAACATCATCAGCACCCAGTATCAGGCACTAGCTGATGCAACAAGAGGCTTAAAGTAAACAAAGAAAAGAATATTACTGATTGCCAGAAGATTTAGAATAAAAACAGATAAATTGAAGAAAAGGAAATATTCACCTTCAGGGAAACTTTTCAGTCCTTATTTAGACCCAGTAAAAAGAGTAGTACAAAACATAAATGGCAGTCTACAACACATTTCCCTCTGGCTTCAAATAAAATAACTGGATTACTGAATTAAATAACTTGTTGCTTGAGTTAAAGTATTATTTGAGAAACAAAACTATTTTGTGCTTTAATTTTTGGGTCCATAAGTTTAGAGCAAACAGTCATTCTACCCCCTGCCACTTAAAAGTATGTTTCAAGCAAACAAACCTTCTCACACACCATTACTTGTTTTGCTTGATATTTTTTCCCCCTGTTCCACCGACACTTTGAAACCTGGTGACGTGAAATTGGAAGGCATTAAACTTAACATTGGTATTGGGGGAAAAGTCACCATCACTGTGACAGTTAGAGGTATAACTCAAGGAGCAAAATTGAGCAAAATCAAATCAATAACACACATTTTATCCACTGGCAGCACCACAGACAATTGTGAAGCCCTAAAACTGGCCTCATCCCTCGCAGCACCTCTCTCTCTCTCTCTCTCTCTCTCTCTCTCTCTCTCTCTCTCTCTCTCTCTCTCTCTCTCTCTCTCTCTCTCTCTCTCTCTTTCTTGTCTTGCCCTCAAAGCGTATGATCACTCTGCCCTGTCCTGTGATTGCACATTTCACTGAAAGGTTTACTGAACACTGGAGTCACCAACCTGTGGCCAAAGAATGAAGTGGGATTAAATGGACTAAAGGTTGCCACATGCCACATCTGTGCAGCTTCATCTATAGCGCTAGTGACATTTTCCACTATTTAGAATTTAAAAAGACTGATTGCAATGTCTCAATGACATCGATGCCTACAGAGACCAAGTCCCTTTTTTCCCCTAATGGCATTGACTTTGTTTCGAAGTGTTAGAGTGTTTTTTTTTTGCCTCGCTTTGGCATTTTGAGATGAGCGTTCCCAGCCTCGTCTTCATCTCTAAGCCTCCGTGTCTACATGTTTGTCTGGAGGCAGCCAGGCATACGGCGAAGATTAACCATACATTGTTCTGGTTGTGTTTGTATGTGTCTCTCTGTAGCCTGGATGTTGGAAGGGGAGGGGGGGAAACACCATCTGAGCATGTCCAGGATTACCATCATCTCCATGGCGACTGCCTCCTCCACCTTGTGCTCTTCCTGTATATGGTCCTCTCTCTCTCTCTCTCTCTCTGAGGGTAATCTGTGGTGTTCGCTCTGCTGCGCCCACTCATTCATCTCCCATCCCCGCCACAAAATCTGAATTCTGAAATTGCAAAAAGAGTAATAAACAAGATTGACTGCAACTCTCGCTATTGATTGCTGCTCCAATGTGCTCACATGATTTGTAATATCACCCCCCCCCTCACACACACACACACACACGCGCGCGCATTAAGCTACTTGTTCTCTCATGTCCATAGGGGGTGAAAAGTGAAAGGAAGCAGGTACTGTTTGTGCTTTTCATCTCAAGCTGATTGTATCAAACACCAGTATACTACCATAATACTCAGTAACACCTTCAGAAACAAAAATCAATAAAAAATGAAGTCACTGTCATCAATGTACAAAAATACATTAGAAAGAAATCCAAAACAAACAACAGTAGAAGAGGCAGAAAGTGACGGAAAACTTTCATAAAAACCCATTAGGCTACATGCTCAGTTTTGAGCTGAACGTGCTGTCTATGGAACATTTTCTTCATGTGACTCTGTTCACCAATGAGTAGTTAGATTTAGAAGATGCTGTCTTGCCTTTATTAGCCAGGAATAATAATATAATGGCAATAAATGAGAAAAAGCAAATAAAATACACTGGAAAAACAAACAACGAAAAAACAGGGACATCCTTATCGTAACTGAGATTAAATCATAGCCTCCGGACAAGCGGGTGCTTGAGTCTCCCTGTCACATTTTTCAGATGTGTGCACTGACATGCGACTGCGTCCTATTTGATACAGTATGTGGTAACAATTTGGTTTGCAGGGTCCAAAAGACTGATTTGTTATTCACTGATAACAATGTGTGTGTGTGTGCACATTCAGTGTAATTGCTGCTGTACATGACCGGAGAAGAGAAAAAGAGCGGAAGAAGGAGAGAAAGAATGAAGAGCATTTTCATTTCCAAGTCTGAATTCCACAGTATACCGCCAGATATTTAAGTCCAATAAGATGCCGAGTCCCCCCCCCCCCCCCCCCCCCCCCCCCCCCGCCTTTGCTTTCTCTTGGTTATGCTTCCTCTCTTCTTATTACCATGTTTACAACTTGTTGGCACCAAGAAAGCTATCTTGGCTTTGGTAGCAGCAGCATGGAAAATAAAGGGGAAGAATTTTGAAAACATGTCAGTGAGTATGCTGATATAAGAGGATCAGACATGCAAGAGTGGAATTGGGCCCTTAAGTGTTCCAAAAGGGAATAAAGGGGCGAATTATCATTTAATCCCACACTGGTCAGTACAAGGGAGAGGATGAGAGGAGAGAAAAAAGGTTCATTTGTACTACAAAAGGATATTAGATAGTGGGAACAGTCTCAGACAAAGGTCTGTGGGATGGGAGGATGAGAGGGGAGTGTGTGTGGGGGGGTCATCCCACGTGTAAGCCAGTAAATAGCAGCAGAGCTACTGAGGCAGAGCAGGTAGAAAAAAAAAAGTTCCTCTTTACTAACATCTCCCGGAGGAGAATGAGCTCCTTCTAAATATTTGATCACATCTCCATTCGGTGAACAGCAGGGCGACGACAGGGAAAAGAGGCCAAGTGATAACGTTGTAGGATGAGCTGCAAAATTGAGCTTTACTCACCTGTGGTTCACAAACCACACACTTTCAGAAATGTGTTTGGCATGTGTTATGACAAGATCATGAATTTATTACAATGACACCACTCTGTTTTTTTCTTTTTTTTAAACAACATTTAGTGTCTCCTGGTTAGTGTCATGCGTGAGCAAGCTGACACTGCATTCCTGTCTGTTGCAGAAAAAAAAGGAAAGCTCACACAGAAAAAACAAAATACTGAAAACATATTCTACATACAAACAGCCCCGACTGGGTTTCATTTGCAAAATGGCTGCATGTCACAGCATTGCATTGGTGAATAAAAGTTAAACATGATTCACTGTAACGCCCTGGGGCCTCATTTATCATTGTGGATACACGCTTTTTTACACGCTCTTTCCCCCATTTTGTGCGTACGCACTTTTCTCCGCCTAATTTGGGATCTATCAAACCAAAACTTGTCGGGAGTAAGTGCAAAAATTTACGACCAGTCCGACCATGGCGTACCGGCATTTACACGCTTTTTGAAGAACAGGAGGAATTGGCGACGCCGCTGCAGAGTCAGAGAACTGCAGTATGCGAGGGAGAGAGGAGCGCGGACACTGTTTGAAGTAGCAAGTGGTGGTGATGATGACCCCCCCCCCCCCCCCCCCCCCAGCACCACCACCACCACCACCGCACACGTGTTGACGTCGGCACTTTACATGAAAAGCACAGCGACTCTGATTTCCCCCCTGTGCATTTACACTAGTTTGCTCCTAAATACTGGCTTTATAAAACGAATTTCGTTTTCTTTTGATATCATGTTGATATTTTCCCCTGCATGTAGGCTACACCTCTTCCACAACCAGTCTGTCCAGTCTGGAAAATAATTTCTGAGACGTGCGTGTGTTAAGTAGCCAGACTGGACACACACAAGCAAGCAGCAAGCCCAATGATGTCGGCGCAAATCAAAGCAAATGAGAAAATATGATCGATATTTTTTGTGTGAATAATATTTATTGTATTTAACAAAAATGGGTGCTGCCCAACATCATTTTAGGAAAAGTCACAGACTGGTGGACTTCAATGTTTTTTTTTTTTTTTTTTAAATATATAGCTATGCACAAATGAAAATCAAATCTTCCAGTGAACGGAAGTTGGGGGTTAAGGGGTGCAAAGTAGTACTGACTGGCAGTGGAAACCCTGCTTTAAATTATTATGACATAATCTAAAATAAGGGGCAGAATAAATATGATTCTTCTTCTTTCTGCTCTGTTTCATTTAGATTTGGGAGTTTTTTGTTTTTATTGTAGCCTTTCAATGCAAGATGATGTTTCTGACTGATATTGCCTTGTTACCGTGTATCTCGCTTTCAGAGAAATTCCGCTTCTTTCTCCGCTCTCCGTCCGTCTGTTGTCTTCACCGTCTTCCACTGACGTCATTCCACAGGTTTCCAGAGCGCACATGGCTACTTAATATGCACGTAACTGATTTGCATTGACCACATATGGTTGTGTGGGGCTGTTTAGGGGGCTGGGTAAGAGGCGTGTTCTCATCCACGCTTTTCTCAGGTCCGGTGTGATCTATCAAGGGAAATACCGTGCAGCCGTGTGTACGCGGAGTTTGATAGATCTGAAAAGAGTGTATATTTTTTGGTCGTACGCACATTTTGCCTTTCCGTCGTACTGAAAATTTAAGAGGACTTTTACACGCTCTTTGATAAATGAGGCCCCTGAAAGATAAGCACTGAAGTAATGCATCTCACTGAGTGCAGGACTGTTTGTTTCATTATGAGAGGGCTGAAGAGATAAAGGTGTGGCGAGAGATAGCATGTGTGTATGTGTGTGGAATCCATCGCTGAATGTTCTCACTCGTGAACATAAAACAATCCATAGCAGCCGAGCAGGCCCCGATATCCACCGTCAAATAAATACATGTGGATCTGACTGTTATTTCCGACATAGGGGAGGCATTGTAAGCAATAAATAGGAGGTTTTGTTTGATCGGGGAGGTGAGGCAACCTACAGAAGTGGTCTTACTTGTTACAGCTGAGGTTGCTCTTCCGTGACCAGAAATATGTCCAAGGAGACAAATGAGAAAGAGGTGCAGGTGCTCTGCAACTACAAGGTAAATCTCCAGCTTCCTGTAATGACTCACAGGTCCCCCCTCTCAACATACAGCTGCAGGTCCCCATGAATGTAATATCTCCATCAGAGAAATATTCATGAAGGTGAAGAGTGTACTGTGCCCGTGGATTCACAACATCAATTTGTTTCTGAGGGAGGATAACTGCTTTTCTGTTTTCTCTCTTTCTCTCTTTTTTTGGAATGTCAATTGTTTGCCAGATGTATCACAGAAACAAACACTGCTTCTCCAAATGTTGTGAAATTGTGTTGTGAAATCCAGACTACAAGTTAGTGTGAATTATGAGGACAGACCTGCTTTCAATATTCAACTTTATGAAGGTTTTATAGTTGTGTCCTTAGATGTCTCCATTTTCTTTGTCCATATTTTTGCATATAGGTCATATTCACTTTGGTGAAACGGAGAGACCTGCACAGGCCTTTCTCCACACGTATTATACAAATTGTTAATAATTCAGTACAACTGGACAGATGGACAGATTCTTAATGATTAAAATAAAGATGATACCTAAGGTCTTACTGTTTGTCAATTATGCAGAGTATTAAAAGGTCACCGGTAATGGAGAGCATATTAAACTTAAAGGAAATTGAACTGAGAACTTGCCACAATACAAAGGCATGAGTAAGAGGGAGACTTTTTGGAACAGACTGTGTCTTGAAAATGCTTTGTGTCAGCCTGCTCGCTGTTTCTTCTTGGATGATTAGGCGCCATTGGCAGAATCTCCTCTTTTTTTTCAGTTCAATTTTAAATTTTCAAGCCCCAACTCATGATGTATTACCATTATCGCTAACTGTGAGACTCCATCGAGCTGTCTGGTACCTGTGGACATGCGTGGAAATTGCTGCAAAATGCTAGTCTAAATGTAAATTGACTCAGGTAATTGTTATCTTTTGTGAGTAGAACTTTTCTCATTGACTACTCTTTTTAGAGTATTCTGATTTTTTTCATTCAGCATAATTTGAATTTAATGCCCCAGGCGCATGGTGAAATAGGGTCATATAACCTGTTAAGAAATGCATTTCTGACACTTTAACCTCTGTTTGTAAGTGCCTTCCATTCGAATGAAGTAATGACAACACTGTTTAGTCTGTGAGGAACCTTTGCAAACTATTACAGTGTTTGATATCGTTGCACATCTATTTAGCATGGTAATAACCTTTCTCCTGTTTTGTGTGACTCTTGGGCTGCATCTTAACAAACAAGAGCCGTGTTTAAATGTTTCCCAAGGATCTTCTGTTTCTTTGGCAATACCTGTGTCCCCATCTGTTCTCAATTTGTTAAGGCATGGCAGAATGCTGGATCCTCTGATATCCCCCTTTTTTATAAAGTATTGTTTCATGAAACATGTGATGTTAACAAACATTTAATTGTGAACTCATGTTACATGAATGCAACTGTGATGAACAATAGGCAGAAAACACATTAATAAGATTAGGTTGCAGCTATTGTTTCTTTTTGATCAGGCAAATGCTCATCCTGTAAATGGTTCTGTAAATGTCACAGGGTTAAATTATTGCCAGATAAATTTGGGCTATGCACAAGCTCGGTTTGTTTAATTCCTTCTCCTCCTACCATCATGACACTACCAGCCCGTCTTTGACTGCAGAGGTTTAGTTTAATTCCTCCATGTCTTTCTCTCTCTGGCACTCAACACACTCTGTGTGACATGCTTCATGCGCTGAGGGATCCACTGCTGATAAGCAAACCCCCCCATACCACCACCAAAAACTGATTTCGGGTCTCCAAAGCAGAACTGTCCAAAGAGGACTATCTCCACAAAGCTGCCACGCATGAGCTGGTGAGCTGTCTCATTGATCTGCCTTTCCCCACAGTCCAGACTGGGCATTCACTCTTGTTTGATACGCCTTAGCGAGTCCACTTTGGAAAACATCACCCTTGTGGGGGAGGTGGGGGAGATTACAAAAAAAAAAAAACTCTCTCTCACACTCTCCAAGAAATAAACTTTCGCTCCAGCCACCCACTGCAGGCTACATGCAGTGATGTCATCTAATAAAATGGAAATCGTATGCATGCTATGCAGGGGAAACGAGCAGGGCTTTACATATGGTGCCATGCACAGTGAAGTGAAACAGGCTAATCTGGCGCTGATGCTTGCACATGCGTTAATGTGGGAGTATGAGTGGGAACATGTATGGCACATAAGTGAAAGCATGCATGCTTCCCCACATCACGCCAACAAATTCACTGTTGAGATCCATGCCGTGAGAGTGTTGAAAGTTCAAAGTTCACAGCATTATCCGGGAACTCATCCATCCAAAAGAGACATGCACACTGTATTTACATCTATATCTTATTCATTCCAATTATGCTTTATCTTTCTATAATCTGGATGATTTTAAAGGAGTTTCAAAATTAGCATTCAAGTGTGTTCTCTACCTCATGTCCTCTGTGGGCTGCACTCATTCTGCCTTATTGTTAGGGTACAGTAATTTGGCCTGGTACCTCCACTGCTCCCGTAGGTAGGTGGATGGGTGTTGTCTGCAGTGTTTCAATGTTTTCTACCACAGCACTGGGACCTTTTTGTGGCTTTCGGATCACATTGCCGTAATGGAATAGCTGCATGGTGGGAAACATAGTGAGTCATGCCTCTAGTGTGTGTGTGCGAAAATGAGTGTGCTTGTGGCAGCAGCGGGGGGTGGGGTGGGATGAGCGAGCCAAGTTTGGGTGTGTGTTTCACTTGTTTATGCCCATCTACGATAATTGTGTTGACATTCATATTCAAAAGCGATATACTCCTCTGAGCCGTCGTCCTCGGTTTGTCCCACACCCTTGTGCTGGTGTTAAAGAGGTTGTTCTGTCCTTGTGTCCTCGAGTGGAGCTGGCCACTTTCTCTAGCAAGTGAGGGAAGTGTTGCTCAAGGCAGTCATTTCAATACTTTCAACAAACAGAGAGAATGCCTTATCCTGTTATTACCTGGTTTTCAAGAAAAACAAATATATGACTCGTCACAAAGTACACCACCTAAATGAAAAAATCCAGTGCATGTGTTGGAAGCTACTAACACTTGAAGAGCGATACAGAAGGTGGACTCTAAATTACCTGAGATGCAGCAGTAGACCAACATGCTTTTAATTTATTGGGCAAAGAAAGTTGTTGACTGAGCTATTGGCTATAGTGTTGGGTAGTAACGCGTTATTAGTAACGGCGTTACTTTTTTCAGTAACTAATAACGTAACGCGTTGTTTTTTTAAAATCAGTAACTCCGTTTCTGTTACCAAAAGCTGCGTTACTCCGTTCCTTTCCGTTCTTTTTGGTGAGGTTTTACAGCGGCACACACTTCCTATAACATTTCAGCGATCAATAAAGTTTCATTGAATTGAAAGAAAGACAGAGCACAGACAGCACTTGGTGGCCGCCCTCTAGCGTCCCACACGTAATCAAACACGCTACATGAAGAGGACTGGACAGGTCAGAGCAGGGCCAGAGCGATTCTCTGGGCATGGCATGACGGCGAGCTAAGGTAACGTTGGCTAACGCAGCATCCGACCGAGACCGGAGCTGTGTCCCAGTTCAGGCTGCAGCCCCTGAACTGGGGCACAGCTCGAGAGTCACAGTGAGACACACAAGCAGCCACTCCACCCGAGCAGCAGCGGTTGGAGTCCGACATACGGACTCCAATTATGACACCTGAAACGGTAAACACAGAGCAATCGCTCTGGGTAAACACAGCTGATCGATCGAAAAAAAATACAGCTGGAATGAATTTACTTCCGTCACTGAAAACAGGTTCTTGAACGTAACTCGAGATTTTTTTGCAGTTCTGTTAGGTCAAGCTGCTGCTGACATCATGCTGCATGATGATGATGGTAAAATAGATAAAAAACACGTGCTTTTTCATCAGCATCAGTACAGAACTGAAATGAGGGTTAGATGGGAATTCAATCAACCTTTATTTAATGGGAGCATTGGAAAAAAAAACGTTTTAAAGTAACGAAAAAGTTACTTTCTCAGTAACGCATTGATTTTTGGTTTAAGTAACTGAGTTACTAACTGAGTTACTTTTTAATGAAGTAACTAGTAACTGTAACTAGTTACTATTTTTCAGTAACTAGCACAACACTGGCTATATATAACCTACAGTATATTTATCAATTGTGGTTCTTAAAAAATTATATCTTATAAAATAAATGTAAAAATGTCTTTTAAAGCTCTGACCCTTGAATTAGTGCATACAAAATAATTTAACTTTATTGTACTACTATTTACCAACAACATTAAGTGAAGCACTTGCTCCATAGGCATTGGAATAGGCGTCCCGCCATAGTGTCTCATAAAAAACTATTATCAATGTGGTGTTTAACAGCGTTTCACCTCCTCTCTGTCAGTCATCCCCTCCTCCTCTTCCTCCTCCTGCTGCTGCTGCTGCACAGGTTGCGCTGTAGCGCAAATAAACACTACTGTAAATCGCTAATTGGTCATGAATGCGATTATCAACCCCTGGTCCTATACACCAGACCTATACTGTACAATGCTGCTGGCGCATCTTCTAGCTCTGACTCTTATGACTCGCCATGCTCACAAACATTTCCAACTGACCGGCTGCTACACTGCTTTGCTTCTTCTTGTTTACTGGCAGTGGCATCCAGCTTTAGGCGCAGTAATGCCACCTTCTGCTCTGGAGTGAACACTCTTCACCCCGTTAGTAAATGAGAAAAAGGAGCAACACATGCCTATGAAACGAATGCGATGCAGGCAAACCGAACTGAGAGAGTCGAACCGTTACATCCCTCATTTATACAGCTGCCACAAGCGACTTGGGAGGTCCATCAGTTAGTATGTGGAACATGCAGCAAGCTAATATTCTCTCAGGGCTATTAAAAAGACAAAATTATGTGATCATAGGCCTACAATGAACTTGCTGCAAAATTTGGCTTTAAAAAGTCCTCCAAATGTTCATTGTGCATTAGGGGTGGGACGATATGGGTAACTCACGATTCGATACTGTGGCGATATTTGGCCCACGATAATGATAATATCACGATACACGATATCTGCGATATTCGATATTGCAAGAAATTTCATCAACGATATATTACGATATATGTGACTGAAAAAAAAAACATAAAAAGGAAAAAGTCTCATGTATTTATTCCAAAACTTTGTACAAATTAATAAACACTGTACAGCTGGAGACATTAAAGTGCATGAACATTAATAACATGTCTTATGTAAACCAGGACAGTGCTTTATGATACTGAAAAGTCAGTAGCAACTTGTTTTATGTAGTTTCTTATGCTTTCCATCTATTCTATTTAAAAAATCAGCTGTCAGAGAGAGAGAGCAGCATCTTTGGTGATAAGAAGAACAAGTTCTCTATAGTGTAGGACATGAGGAGAAAAAACATGCAGGTTTTCTGTAACATTACTGTATAAGACAGCGCCAACCCCCCCCCCCCCCCCCCCCCCCCAGGCTGAATGAACGGGCGATTGGGGGGAAAAAAGAAAAAACTCACTAGTCGAAGCGGCAGCTCGATGTCGCGCACAACCGCAACAACGGCAACAACAGCAACAACAGCAACTACAACTTCCTCCTACAAATGTACGACCGTCGGTGTGACGTGCAGACGCAGTGGGACGACTCCTCAGTCCATGAGTTTCATGTCTCAGACCGGATCATGTAAATCAAGCTGCAGAAATATCCGGGGGACGGGAGCGTCGCGGTAACCGTAGTAACTCACACACACACAGAGAGACCATAGACTGTAGAGAGAGACACATACGCCTGACTGTGTGGTTGCTCTATATTTTACCTTCGCAAAACAGTTCTTGCAGATTATATTCTTTATCCAGTGTTCTCCTGTCATCTGTTTCGTAAAAGCCAAAGTGGGTCCACACTTTAGAGTGGAAACTCTGGTGGAAACTTGCGGGTGGGTCTTCTTCTTCTGCCGCTACTCACGCCTACTTTACCCTCATTTACGGGATTAGCGCCCCCACAAAAAGGACAGGAGAGATTAAGTACTGACGGTGAAAAAAAAAAAGTACTGACTGTGACAACGGGGTAAATGTGTGTTGTAACAAAATATCGATATTTCCCGTTAGTGTATCGATTATTTATTGCGACAGAGAGCACAACAATATATTGCAATATCGATTTTTTTTCCCACCCCTATTGTGCATGGGGTTATAGCGGGTAACATCCATTGTCATGCATCTATTATTAGGCCCAGATTAGACAGAGAATCCTATGCTGTGGATTCTTTTCAAAAACGTATCTCTCCCCATGGGTCCAGTTGCTTTGATTTGATTTAACTTGATCCCTTCCTCTCAGATGTTGGTTAAGGCTTCTGGCGTCACTGTTATCTATGTCATCAAGCAGTTGCGACATGGGCACTTTTGTTGCTCATGAGAATCATTGGCTGGCAAGGTTTGAGGTCAGAGGTCAACGCTGTTTTCCATCCAAACTAAATTTTGCAAAGATGATATTATCTTCTAAGGCTTCCTGAAAGCTCTTGAAAGTTGAGTTAGTAACACATAAACTGCGCACTCACACACGCACACACTATATGAAGCCAAGGAAATCAATCTATGTTGACTGATAAGTGATGGGAACTCAAGTGTGTCATTGACCCGAACAGCTGCTCTATTTGTCAGAGGAGGGCTGTGTGTGCGATGTCCATGAAACCTCCAGGAGGAGGGCTAGCCTCTGGGCCGAGGATTTAAGATGTGATAAGGTAATTGCCCAGTGTTTAGACAGTAGTATCATCGGTTCTCCATCTCCAGTCCACCGTCAAGGAGGTTAACGACCAGGAGCCCAGACAGTGATTAAACATTTATATGGGACACCTAACCCCTTATATATCAAATGGTCTCTACAGCGTAGGCCCCTGACTGTCCAGCTCATCTTACCCTTCTTCCAAAATCCTGTACCCCTCATCAGACTCCTCTGTCTCCAGACCTTCACAGTACACATGGGAACTGTAACCCTCAGGACACTACTCATAGGTTTTTTCATCATCTTCTTGAAATGGCGATCCATGCGTGCATTTTCAAACAGTACTGCACAGGCTGGGGCCACTACAGCTTTAAAAATGGCATATTACACACATAAAACAGGAAACTTCCCCTCCCGGATTCTGAGCATTTATGAGAAATCTCATTTCAGCAAAGGACAACTGCTTTAGCTGCTGTGGTGGGAGGGAGGCTGCATTCGCCATTACGTGTATCTTCAAAACCTCGAACCATTCGAGTGTTATGAGCTACGCTTTGCCAGCCAACGTTACCAAGGAAGCACAGGCTTTCTTTTTCTTTTTTTCCTTTTTTTTAAACCAGCATCCCGATATGCTGAAAAGCCTAATCCAGAGAGGCTTTTATTAGCTTTTAAACTGATTGACCATGTCGTCTTGGCCCTGGAAGCCCCTCCCCGAGTGGTGGTTTTATGTGCAGGAGCTGGCCACTGAAGAGAGGGTGTGGGGTTACCATTTTGCCACAGGGTGAACCTTTGCTTTGCCATAGTTCCTCCCCCCTCTATTTCAACGTCTTAATTTGTGTAATGCATTGAGAAACAAAGCCAAGACGATATAAAGAGTTTTACTTCCTCTGGTGCTTTCGCTCACAATATAGGCTACTTTCTAAATTGAAGGAAATAAGAGAATAGAAAGGTGGATCAATAAAGCCTTACCAGAAGTGGCCCCTGTAGCAAAGCTGCTCTCCTACTTCATGTAATAGCCATTCCCACAAGACCTTTTCACCTGCTACCTTCTTCATCTGTTCTTCACTGTCTTTTAGTGTATCTCATTGGCGTTACTATAGCATCTGTGGAATCAAACAAAGGGCAGCTAAGGTTTTGTGGCTAATCTTTATGGCCTGAAGGCACAGATATAGGAATAGGCTGACACTTTATCTGGCATGTAGCCACTGGTCTTGTATGTACTTATATTGTTCTCCTATTGTTTTGCTCCTGTCCTCAGGGAGCTTTTTCCATGTTCAATATGAACCTCAGGGTGTCTTTTAAAGATGATATTCTAGAGATCGATATGAATGAGTGTGGTCATCGGGGACATGGCCCTATTTGGAACAAGTGCACCGCTGTGTAGGGCTATTGGGTGAACTATAGTCAGTCAAATCACATGACAGGCTCCAGGCGCTGGTCTGGTTTCAATCTCAGATAAATAAATCACAGCTTAATACCTGTCCCATATAATTCCTCCACTACACTCTGTGACTGGAATACAGACTTGGACGAGGGATGAAGCAGACTGCACGCTGCAAAGAAAGTGGCGGTAAGGGCTGGCAGACATAAAGGCTTGATCTGTCTCCTTCCGTCCCTTTTTCAGCTTGGGCAGCGGATGGAAGTTGGGGATTGGGTTACTCTGATTAGAAGATTGCACAGGCTGACGCGCTGGGATAAAGGATGGGCAAGCCATGTTGGATGTAACCCAAGCTAGATGCTAGTCTCCAGGTTAATTGGTAGGATTAGAGAGACAGGTGTTCATGGCTTGTTGAGGGAACAAGTTACACCTGAGACACAGGTATTGATGGGTGTTTCGGCGTAGCATAAAATTGCTACATTAAGTGCTATTGTGTTTCCCAGTATGTGTCTGCAGACGCACTTAGCGGCAGTCTTATAGGACTTAAACACCCTCGCACATGTATCAACCTGTTTCCCAGCAATGACTTTGCTGGTTTTGTTTTACACGCATATTTCAAAACAAGCTAATTCTGGGTTGTTTTAAAGTACCTTTTACTCTTCCTCCACACAGACACAAAAACATTTGGCTCGAATTGTCCAGATCTGAAAGGCTAATGTTTTGGGAAGGAGAGGATTAAGATAAGTCTTTAATTTGCAGCATCTTTCAGGACTGTTGTGTACACAAGCCTTGGAGATTAGTCTCTGGCAAACAACAGCTCAATTAAGAAGTGAAGATAAAGTTGCATTTGGTTTCCAAATACTTGCAGAAAGCAATATACACAAAACACATTGCCACACTTACAGTCAATTTGTAAAGGGGTAATTAAGGGTCTTCTTTTTTCTTTGGTTGGTTTATTGCCACCCAAGGATGATATACAAATCCACCATACCTGGGTTTTAACCAGAGTTTTGAGCAGCAACAGATGCTTTTGGGTATTTAAATGTAACCAACCCTTTGCTGAAAACCTTTGTACTTAGTAACTAAGACTACGAAGCTTTCTCCTCATCCTTACCTGAAACTGAACACCTGAGCAAAGCCTGTGAAAGAAGTCCACGACCAGGCTACAAAGGGGCCATTTGGTCAAGCTGGGCTAGCACAATACCTCAGGGTCTGAGCCTGCACTGCTTTGCACCAACGTCTGGCCACGTTTCCTCTTTCAATCCCTTCTTCTATTACCAACCCTCCACTTTTCCACCCTCTGCCTTTTCTCCTATGCACCTCTTCTCTTTCCAAGACAGAGTGAATGCCACTGACCCTTGCCAGGTGACGTTGTCAGCAAAGAAACACACAGCCACAGTCCACTCCAAATCTCTGTTGGATGGTATGGATCTGGAATCAGCACGGAGGAAAAAGAGACAAAGTCTCTTTCAGTATCATTGGCAGGTCCTTCTCTTTCACCGCCTTTCTTCTGTCTCTATTTCACCCCACTGGCCCCGTATGGGCCTTTTAAAACTTCATAACAGGTTTACAGCATGGCGGATTCATTTAACATTACATTACACCACAGGAGCCTTGGCCTGCTGCCTCTAAACTGAAGGGGGAAAGGGAAAATGACAGAAAGTGAGGTGGCCACAGCCCAAAGCTCCTTACCCACTCAGAAACAAGTGGTTCTGTGTTCCTCTGCAGCCAACAATGGGAGCCATAGCTACATGTTGATAATCCCTGACGTGTTTTATGTGCTCTTTAAGTATGGATTCATAATCGTGTTAAGAGCTTCCCAGGATGATCCGTCACGGTGTGGAAAGAGGCGGGGTCTTTGTGTAAACAAGCACCTTGCATTAGCTCATCTTTTATTATGAGGGCCTCGTCCTGGGATCTGATTAAAGAGCTCCAGCTTAATGAATGAATAATGACGACAGTGATATATTTAGTCATGTATCACATGTTCAGTATTTACACCTGTTTGTGTGGGTCTGCCTGGAGAGGTGTATATGAGAGCTATTAAGTTGCCACTTTATCAGTATTAGTGTAACAGACAAACAAAAACACTCATATTTCAAAGAATCTCATAACAGATACAGTAATGAATGTTGTGTAAAACTAAAAACTAAAAATCATTTTGCATTAATACCACCTTTCACTATGATGCAAACCAATCCACAAGAACCCAACACAGCCTCTGAACTCTGCCTTTACAAGGCTCTGGTATGGTGTCAATACAACATGAGTAGAAAATTATTTGTTGGGCTGTGCAGTATTGAATTGCACTGGCTGTACTGACTGTAGGTGGGCCTAATAAACTAGCAACTCGGTGTCATTAATCTAGCACATAACGCAGTAAATAGCATTCATTTTTTAAGTTTTTCCTGTTGCCTGATTAAAGCTTGAAAACAGCTTAAAACTAAGTGAGGTACCTTTCCCCCTAATTTATAATCTGTGTTGCCTCAGAGGACATTTCTCAATTTATGAACTTCTTTGAAAAATCCCTATCTGATTTGTCATGCTCAGAAATTCCCATTTTCCTCATATCTGATAGGCGGTCGACAGCTATGAGCCTCGTAATGATTGGTCGAGAGAGGCACTGTTTAACAGGCGATAAGTATGCTCAGTGATGGGTGAGGATTCCATTAGGGGGAAATTAGGAAACTCAAGAATAGGAGTAGCAATAACGGCTTATATTAGACCTCTAAATCATCTGGCTCTCAAACCTCATAGCTGCCCAATCCTTCCTGTCGGCCCCTCTCTCTCCACTTCTGTCCCCCTCTCTCTCTTGTTCTTGTCTCTGAGACCTTGTCAGTTTGGAGGAGCTTGATCATTCAGCATACTCTCTGCGGAGTCCTGGCCTAGAGGTTGATAAATTAGGCCCTCTGCTCTCACGGCACCTAAACACACATAGAAAGCACTGGACACACTATCTACTCTATCTAGAACCAGGGGCTTGTGGTATTAATTTTGCAGAGGACTTCAAGGCTGTGTGTATGCACCTATAAATTTGCCCCAAAAAGAGCAGTTAGACTGACTTACATATCCTTGTCCCACTGGTTTTCAGGATTAAGTTCTGTTTTAAAGAGAAAATAAGCAGGATTTTGCTTAAAGAAACAAAATGACACATACATGTAAACTGGCAGCAAACAATTAGACAAAATTAGTTATTATTGCTGACTGAAATATTAGAGCCTCTACAGTTTTGTTAGCATTAGATGGCTTACACAAGAGTAGTTTGGTGTGTGGTGATTATCAATAACCAATACAATTACTGTTTCTAGTTCTACTAATTGGCAACACTGTTGTGTTCTTAAAGAATGACAGCATGAGAGTGAAAAAAGTGTGCGAGAACAAAATGGAAGAAATGTGTGTGTCACTTTGTTGGGGGAAGGAGTTCAGCCTGAAGCTGCTTCATTAACATGTTTGTGTCCAGAATTAGTACTCAGACAATCAGGCAGTTTGCAAATGTGCAGTTTAGCTTGATTGTCTAACGAGGATTTTTCATGGAGATTCAACTACAAATGAGCAGGACTCTCTTTATTATGCATGCAGGAAAACTGCATGTGAGTGAAATTTGAACAAGGAATGGTCTGTTGAACAGATTGTTTGCTGGCTTTCTTTTTCTCTCCCAAAAATAGTTTAGCTGACCCTGTGGTTTATTTAGAATCTGTGTGATCAATCAGCTGCTTGCATGATGTTAGAACTTTTTTTTTTTTTTTTTGCAACATTGTTTTCAGATCACAGAAATTCATTTGGTGAGCCCAATGCCATTATTATTCAGGATAAAGGTCAAAACTCAAAGACCGATGTTGTAAATAAGCAATATTTCTCTTACGGAACTTGTTGTATGTGGTGTAATGAAGGCCCTGTGATGAGGTTGTTTCTTCTGTGTTTTCTGTGATTGCAGACGCCCTGGAGGCGTCTGACAAGGGGGTTGACGCTGGGCTCACTTGCTTCTGAGCGAGACCCTTTGGTTCAGGTCAGTGAGCATACAAGCGGCACAACAAAGCAGTAACACTTAGCAAGAGCAACTCTCTGTGGGTCCCCTTAATGTTGTCACATGCATGACATGGCAGACATCCAGACCTGATATACAGACAGCCTTGGCGGCAGAGACTGAAACAGTGGTCACTGTCAGCAGTCATAATTCATAGGTTTTGCAGCTGCAGATGTCGTTTTGCAAATACATTTACTTATCCTTGGATGGTTTGCTGAATGCAGTCTTTGTTAATCAGCAGCAAGATTCTCAGCTTCACATCTGCACTTATTTACACATGGGAGAAGCCATATGTCCACAGTCACCAATCACCTCCTCTTAAAGGGCAAATGTCCCACATTCCTAGTTTTTACAATATTGTTTTTAAAAATAAGCTCAGGTTAAAGACTCTTACTGATGGTTTGCAAATAATTTTAGTATTGGCATACTAAATAAACTTAAAGATTTGCAGAATTTGGATTAAGACTCACTCTGCTGTCAAATTAAATAAATGAAATATCAGTCATAGTATATATAAAATACAATTGGCAGTTAGATCACAAAACCCCCAAAACATTGTCATTTAAATGATGTATGGAAAATATTCTACACAGGACCAGAATCAATCTTCATAAGTTTAATGCATCCTTATTGTCGCTGCAGGGAAATTGGTTAGCAGCATGTGTAATAGATATGCAAACAAATACAACACTAATAGACAATCCACAAATATTTATCACGTAAATACAAAACCCTGCAAGAGATCATCCAGCATGAGCAACATGACATTAGAATTAAGTGGTGGAGGCCTGAGAAAAAACAAACAAACATGGAAAAATATAAATTGGCATGGCTGTACACCTACTCATAACATCATAGGTAAAATGTAAATAAAATGACAGGAAATTAACTGGACTTTTCAGCATGTACCTCAGCTCAGCTCACTTATCCTAAAGTCAAAGCTAATCTTATACTATATGCTTATATGATACTATATATCATATAACTAATAATAATCCTAGAGAAATTAATCTACAATTCTGTTGAGGAAGACCAATTACTTCAGTCTGAAGTCTCTTGTTAACACAATGTTTTACACTATGTGTGTCGCTTGTATCGCTGTATGAGGACAGAGCTGGAAGAATATTTTAATTCTCGTAATAATGTATTGCCTAGCTCCTCTGTAACATAGTTGCTGTTAAATTACAGAGAATATTTCTCAACTGAGCTAAATGAGTGACCTTTTCCAGGCTCAACCCCACCCCTGTAACGCCTAAGCCTGTGCCAGATACCACATTGAAGCCCCTCAGCGGAGTCGCAGCAAGAACTGCATACCACTATGAAAAACACTTTATGTGGTATCATATTGAAAAGGACTAATTTTTGAGGTCATAAACATGGAGATATTTAAGAATTTCCTTTGGCCTGAACAACTAAAGGTACTTTGTTCTAGAGCTATAGCGTATCCTGACCTGAGGGTAGCGTTTTTAATAGTGCGAGAAGAGAAACACATTTTAAACCACTGCAAATGTAATTGAGGAGGAAGAATTTGATTAAGAGGGCGGTAATCGAGTCAGTGTGCTATAACCAGAGGCCTGGTGCTGTGAACTGCTATTGCACAAGTGTAACAAGAGTGAATTTAGCACCCGGCGTGGGCATTTTGTTAATCCAGCTCTGTAATTTAGTCTTTCCTCCCCCATCTTTCAATTATCATTATCATAAAATGAAGTGAGGCCTGAGAAGCTCTACATGCAGCAAAGTTTTATCCAATTACCCGCTCCAAAGCTTTGTGTTCTCATCTCTATTAAAGATGATTTTTTTTCTCTCTCTCTCTCTCTCTCTCTCTTTTTCAGTTTCTGTCATTTTGAAACCATTTTTCTGTTTAGAAATACGGCGAAATCGATCAGACATTCATCGGTGAGATACTGAGCAGGGAAGAAGTTTCGATTTAAAACCAGAGTGAATATCTGCAACTTTTATTTTTTGATCTCGCTCAATAGAAGTGGTATTGTATGCGATGATATATGTTGTGTGTACATGAACAAAGGCATACATCTGCCTGAGCCTGTGCCCACAGCAAAAACTCCACAGCAGTTGTAGCTATGTATGTGTGTGTGTGTGTGTGTGTGTGTGTGTGTGCGCGTGAGCTGTCAAATGTTTCTCTTGTATCCAATAAAAGTAAAAAAGGGGCAAGAGGTCAATGACAACATACCAATTTCTTTCACGCTGTTATTCGGGAGTTTCCTATGAACAATTAGGCTAATTCTAACCTCAGGCATTTTCCTCTCTTCACCTACTAACACCTTTCCGTTCAAGCCACTGTTAATAAGCTTCCCTGATGGTATAACTTATGATGAAATGCAGCAACGCCGAGCCGAGTTCAAGGGGGGCAATCGTTAAGGAGATGAAATCAACTCCTCTGGGAGCAGAGCAGACCTAAATTGCTCTTTTAATTCATTAACAAGCAGATGTAGACCATCCATATTCAGCTCCCGACGGGGACTTACCAACCTAGGCAGGGGTTAAAGGGGCTTCTGCAGGAGAAGATGCCAGCTCACTGACCCACCACCCATTCAGCCTCGTTGTGTGGGAACTATCAATCAGGCTTCCACAGCCCTCACAGAAGGGCTCATCTTAATTGTGGGTAGGGTCTTCATCAAATATGGATAGAGAGACCTCCCAGTAATGTCTTAATTACTTAAGAAGAAGACAGTTTGCTGATCAGCCTGTCTGGGCCCGTAGGCAATGTGAAGCAACTCCAAGGATGGAAAGATCTCTCACTCCGTTCTCCTGCTTCCTCCGTCTCTACCTCCCATCCCGTGTGCATCGATCTCATCAGCATGGAGGCTCGCTGACAGGAAATCAATCCAAGAGTCTTCTTAATAAAGCCCGAGACTCATTTTGGTTCCCTTTTCTACGCTTCACGAATTATGCTTCAGACTGTGGTTGCCTCGCTGTCCTTCACGTCAGCGAATCTGTATTTGGAAGACCTCGAGAGGGTCTACCGATCCAGCTGCTGCTCAGACTGAGAGTTTGAAAGTTTCCCTATTCAAATTACCTGAGATTTAAATGAAATGAAGAAATTCACAGATGGTCAAACTCATCCTCAGTTTACAGTTCCTTGAAGTGCCAGGATTACTTGAACTGTGCTGTATATTTTTCTTTCCTTAAAAAATATTATAAGATAATTCCATTGATTACAGTGTTGAGAACTTAAACCTAATACTATAAATGCAGTATATCATAATGTCACATGAATAATGTTATACAACAGGTGGACTGAGCCGAATAATCCTATTAGTTGCAGATGCTGTTTACATAATGAATACTAGATTTGCTTAATTGGTTGCCATGGTTTCCAGGGAGGTTGTTGGCAGTCTGGATGCTTTATTTCATAATTTACATCTTTTGTTTATTTTTTTTCTCTATACTACTTTACATACATCAGAGGTTGCGCTAGACTTTTTCGTTGCCGGTCATTTCGACTGACGGGGTCCTAAAAATTCCGTCATAATCTATTTTTACCGGTCACTTTTATGATAATAATGACATATTCAATAGCATTCAATTTTAATTCCCTTTCAATTCATATGCAAACAAATTGAACAGAGAATGCTCCGGAGCAGAGTCGGCGTCACAGCACCCCCCCCCCCCCCCCCCCTCTCTCTCTCTGTGCCTCTCATCTCTCTTTTACGCACGCACGCAGCCATTGCGCATCACTGAAAGAACTGCTACTAAACCACACAGCCAGACGCAGCACAAATTCAGACAGGACAAAACCCCACTCAGCTTTAAGTGTTATAAACAATGCCACGGCGGGCAAAATGCATTAAAAGAAGCTTTGGCCTTACCTTTAGAAGGGTTCTATGCGGCGATTGTGTGAAACGATTATGTCATATCCCGACCGCTCTACCTGTACACACCTGTAGCCTACAGCTACGGTCTATGGACGTAACTTAACAACAGCTGACTACTGTCGGTCCCTCGGACACTGCAGCTGAATCTTGCCCGTTGAATCATTATCGATCGTCATATTTGCACTGACACGACTCCCAGTCAACATTTAATCCACTTATAATGTCTGGAGTTTGAATACTGCGGGGAAGCTTTCTGTCTTCTTCTCTGTTGTTGGTGTTTATGTGTGGCAGCGCTACAGCGCCACACGCTCCACACAGGCCTGGAGTATACACTACAGCGTTTTCTACTGAAAGCGCACCAGCCAGCTGTGAGTTTTTTTTATTTAAATCTAATTCTCACCGTAGTGACTTCGTGTATATGTTATATAACATTATCCACCGCTCCATGTATTGATTATCCACTGGCTTCATTGTAAACAAATGCACATGGCCAGATGGCCATGGGTGAGAATTGCAATCTGTCAAAATGACGGATGGCCTCAAAATTTTTCCGTCACCGTTTTAAAAAAACCGTCAATGACGGAAAATATTCGGTTAACGCGACCCCTGACATACATGAATATAAATTATAAATGTAGCCTTATTTTTAAACAGTGTACTATACAAAAAGTGTGTATGAAAGAGGCCTTGCACATTTAAGTAAAAATGCATGGATGTTCATACACAAAGCTCTGTCCTATACATATTTTTTACATCAGTAATAATAATAGTAATAATTAGGCCTAATAGCATCAAGTTTATCATTAAAGCAGAAGTGAGTGATCCGGTCGTTTTCGCTAATGCTGCGTTCCAGGCAGGCTTTTGAAATCGTAAATTACAGCTTCAAGTCACAATTTACGACTTTGTAGCGTTCCAGGCAACCCACTCGTGTTTTTCCGACCTGTTTTACCGGTGAAAGTCACTATAACGGCCACTCGTAACTTCCGACCGGTGAACTCGTACCAGATCGAACTGGTACCACTTCACGGTCGGAAAAATACGAGTTTCCTTGAACGCACCATAACAGTCCTCGTCGCTACGTCACCACATTCACGGCGTTCCTTGGCTGCACACACAGCCCTGCATGCCGTTCTCTCTCCTCATTGGATAAAAACTGTAGGATACGATAAATGTTTTCTCTTCGGCTCAGAGCAGAGCAGAGTGACTGAGAGACCTGTGTTTCAGTCCAAACACTCTATGTAAGTGATTGCTTTCGGAAGATATAACTATTTAAGACTTATATTAACACAAATATATCACTCACTTCTGCTTTAAGGTAAACATTTAAGAGATATTTTGTATGACTGGTGATCTCCTGAATGTTTTTTGTAATTAGAGCAATCATTTATTGTAATACTAAAACAGTTCCCACAAGATGCAAGCCCTTGACTTAAACCTCAGTGTCATGGTTGTCCAAGTCGGGGGCTCCAGTTCGCCAGGTGTCAAGAGCCTCTGTCACTGGAGGTCATAGGGTGAAGGCGACTTAGTGGTATTTCTCAGCATCCCCACTGAAAATCCCACTTGGAAAATCCAGATAATCCCTCATCCCTGTTGCTTGGAATGCTGAAACACAACTCAGTGCACAAACACACAAACACCAACAATTGCAGTGCACAGACACATCGGCAGTAAACAGACATATAAGCGCATGTGTATGTTCACACAGAAGACACACACACTTCCTCTCTCTCTCACTCACTCACTCTCTCACACATACACAAACACACACATACACACACACACACTCACACACATACTGAAGCTAGGACCCAGCTCACCACAGTGTGGATAATCTCCTTTATCTAGCCGAGCAGTGCTCACCAGGTCAACTCCCAGATTACCCTTCTGTGTTTGTTTGTTTGTGTGTGTGTGCGTGTCTTATCTTCTGGTGAATATTTATTTGCCAACACTACTGCTGCTTCCAACATTGCCGATATTATGCAGTGTTGCGTATCTGCATTCAGATGAACAATTCCATCTAGACATTCTCCTCTAGTGACTTATCTTATTTTAAAGCAGGTTGGATTTATTCTAGACACTTCCTTCACCAGAGACACAACAGTTCTACTCGTTCTTTTCAAATACTCAAAACTGCCAGTGTTCGTGTTTTCTTTACACGTGACCTCTCGCACTCCTGTATGGACGGTCAGTTCTCTTGGATTTATTAGCAAAAAAATGTCACAAATGTTGTTTTTGTGGCTTTCAACTAGGGCTGCAACTAACGATTATTTTGATAATCGATTAATCTGTCGATTATTTCTTCGATTAATCGATTAATCAGATTTAAAAAAGGCACAAATTTGATTTACATTGTACGGAAGAGAAGAACGAGAGGAGTTGTTTCTCAGTTTGGTCCAGCATGTCACTGGTATCATTTATTTCTTTCTCCCTAACTTTATTCAAAAACAGAATGTTATTCCAAATGGACAATATTAGTGCAAATAATTGCACAAATACGTTTTTTTTTAAGTTAGTTGAACGGCCCAGAGCTGTTAAACTAATAATACATTAAAAAATAATAATAGACAAAATTCATTAGGGCACTGCCTGATTTGCTTACAAGCGGAAGTCTGCAGCATGTTTACATCCAGATGAAAATTCTGATCAACCCTGAAAGTTGATCATTCACTGGATCAACCGACAACAACCAAACCAGTTTGGCTCACAGCCCGCTTCCCCGACCGGCCCACGTAATCACACCGTGATAAACATCAGTCACCGCGGGGGGACAGGCTGCACCCTCCGGTCACACACCCACAGCAGCGATCTGATGTAAACATCGGTATTAACTGTAATAGCGCCCATCACTATAAAATAAGACAGGTAAATGATGATCAAATCTCTAATCTGAGTCCTCCTCCGCTGACTGTTTTGGACACGGGTAAAGATATATTTCATTTTTTTCCCTGGCTCTGGGCCAAGTTAATCGCTACCCAACGAATCGATAATCAAATTCGTTGCCAACGAATTTAATAATCGATTTTTATCGATTTTATCGATTTGTTGTTGCAGCCCTACTTTCAACGTCTCAAGGTTTTCAACAGTAAGTGGAACCATCATAATTATCTGTATTCAGGTGAACATGTCAGTGTACTTAAGGAGGATCCTTGATCAGTTGTGGTGATTGTCCTCCATCCATTGACTTCTAGTTTCTTGACTCTTTCCTTGTCCGACATGCGACCAAAACACACCCAGGTTGGCTCTGGTGTCCGCAGACAGCTGATGTCTTTTCCCAGGTTCCTCAGCCTTAGACGTTGCATGTTTTTGTCCTTTATATTGGCTGAATGGGAGCATGTTCAGTTGATAGCTAGTCTAGACACCACTGAGACACTGTAATCTGAATTCCATATTTTTTCATTTTCTGCTACCAAGTTGAAGTTTGATGTCATCTGAAACCAACCACTAATAATTGCATGCGCATTCTACAAACCTGAAAGAGAATGAAATGAAATATAGATTTGAAGAGAGAGAGGGACTTTACAGCTTTTGGCATACTGGAAAAAATGCTTCGTAAAAGGTTGGCAGTTAGATAGAGGGAGTTATATGCTCTCGAATCATGCTACAATATACTGTTAATAGATGAGCTGAGCCATCTGTCTTGGCATTGCTTTTTAGTGTACCCAAAAAGAAAAAAAAAGAAAAAAGACAAGAGTTACCCATGAACATCGAGCGAGTTTAATTCCATCTTACTGTATTTTACTATTCTCTGGGCACACTCTGAGCTACATAGAAAGAAAAAGTCCAAAGTTCTCTGTGACCACTGAGTTGGGCTGAGCGAGGAGCCTAATCTTAGGGCGTATTCACACCAGGCTCGTTTGGTCCGCTTAAAACACCGACTCCTCCGGCCTGTAGGGAGAGTGGGGTAAAGTGAGACACTTTTTACATTTGCTCCCCTCTAAGCGAGCTAAAATGATTTATCAGTAAAATTTACACATTTCCCATTAATTCAGGATGTTTCCTAGCAATGGAAATTATCAGAATGTATTCAGGATGAAGGACAGTGAAAATATGATAGTTTAAAAAAAAAGTGGTCTTGTGTCTCACTTTACCCCAGCTCAGGGGTAAACCGAGACAAACCAGAGAAATCAATGGGGTAAACTGATCCACTTACTTTTTCCACTCTGAAACTACCATAACAACACATGTTGTAACAGTTAGAATCCTGACAGCTAGCTTGACAACCACACTTTCCAGAACTAATGTCGGACTAGTAACAGAATCATGGGGATTGGTCAATTAAGCATTTTTTTTTGTCTCAACACAAAGTGACTCAAGAACAAAATCAAATACAACACAAAATGTTTTAATTAACATTCAAATAACAGATAGAATCAGTTAGATAGTCTGGGGGTCAGATTGTAGGCCCTGACAATTGTGACCATTTTGATCAAAAGTCCTCTTGTGTGTGGGGGGAGCCGACAAAGTGGAATGTGACTAAAATTGAATGTAACCAATAAATAAGCGAGCTGACTGAAGAGCACATCATAACAAAGCAGTGTGGCTACGGATCATGTTTGATCACGCAAGATTTCTGGCTTGGGAGACGAGATTCTAGTGTAAATCTTTGTGTGTGGTGTGCTCACAGTCTCACTCTTGGATTTATTATAATACATCCATGGTCTCACTTTACCCCGCAGCATTTGTCTCACTTTACCCCCAACACCCCCATTTTAGAAAAAACAACCTCTCTTAGAAATTCAGGGTAATTTTCAGCCAGCATCATCAGATGGTTTTATGTGTTGGTAGTTCAACATCATGTATCGTATAAGTTTTTCTACCTGAATCAATTTGCTTTGGCACAACAGTTGATTAAGTTGACAGCAAGAAAATTTACTTTTATATGCAAAAACGACATTTTTGTGAAAAAAACATGCTTTCCACAGCATCATGAGGTCCTCTCCTTCATGGCCATGGGGAAATGGAAGGGGCTTGAAAACATAATGGTCACATGACCAAAAATGTGTTCCGTTTTCTAGCAGGGGGTGTCTCACATTACCCGGTGTCTCACATTACCCCACTCTCCCCTACTGCGAAGGAGGCTCAACATCGCCAGGCTTTGTGTTCATGTTCCAGCTTAACAAAACCCCGGCCCGAGTTAACACGGCACTACGAAGCTGGTTATCAACTTGCTCCTGACGCGAGGAGCGTATTCCCTCATCTGAACATCTGCAGGCGGAGACGCTCAGAGAGAAAGTAAACAGCAGCGGATCAGCGCGATCTCTCCGTACAAACGCAGACAGGCGACCGCCTCAAAATTTAGGCTATAATGCAGAAAAAAACCCGGTCTGAGTACGCTGATAATTTTTATCCAATGATTGAGCGACTGTGGGACACACGTGCTTTTGTTTACAACTTATGATCTGCTTGTGAAAAAATGCAATGTGAATACAAACCGCACCAAGTAAAACAAAATTTAGTCCGCGCCAAAGCAAGTGAACTATCGGACTTTCCTGGTGTGAATACGCCCTTAGTGATTAACATTTTAATTATAATAAAGGGAGGAGTGTCGTTTTGCTAGAATATCCTCTTTTAATTGTGCTTTTTGTGTTCATTTTCTTATAGATTTAAACTTATTTTTTGTCCACTGACCTCCATGTGCTCGCACATGGATCACAAAGGCAGGTGTGGAGGAGGAAGGAGGGGGAGGGAGTTATTGCCTCTGAAGAACAAATGAGATCACATATGTCAAAGGCCCAAGTTCTGGGCTTTGATCACTGTGGAGAATTCAGGTTCCAGGGGGAGAGCTATCCGCCTCAACAGGGGGCGCTGTGGATGTGCTCTCGAGGGCCCACCATGCCGCAGCTAAAGGGTATCGAATCAAAGGGAATCACTCCCAACCATCATGCTCCCAATCACTGCTAATTACTGGCCCGTGACTCAATTAGGTGAATGATTAATTGCTTTCCAGAGAAATGTGGAAGGATTCAATTATAAACAACAGAACAGCAGCAAACTGCTGTTCACCTCATCTCTGCTCGCTGTCTAGACTGAAAGGAGGCAGACCTTGGTTGAATACCATACATAGTATTTCAGTTTTTATTGGAACGTTTAAAGTAGTTTCCATACTAAGGTGCTGTTGCATGGCTTAAGCTTCTATCAGTAAAAATGTCTGCTGAACAAATATTCTTATACAGTGCGTCCCACTACAGCTGCAGGCCCCCGATGAACTGCTTATTGGAGTGGACTGGCAACATGCCTCCAGAAAAGAACCGATCCGGGAGAGTCTGGCACATTTTCATCCAGGAGAGGCTTTTGGATTAAACAAATCTATGATAAAGTAAAATGTCTCACAAGGCCAAATCTCTAGTCTGCGCTCCTCCCCGAGCCCTTCCACCCTGTGTATCAAACAAAGTGACATTTGAAAGAGAGCAGAGGAGTGGAGTGGGCAGATGAAGGGAGGTGCTGGGAGCAAGAGAGCAGGGAGGTAGCCACAGAGCCATCTGGCTGGAGGAGATGGATTTCATTGAATTTTTCTCTCAGGAAATCATACAAATACTTTCTACTGAGACAGATGAAAAAAAAGTGAAACCTGTTATGTATTACTCCAATATTAAACAAATGTCATCTATTTTTGTCTTCGCTCTCCGCTTAAAGAGGTCACTGCTAGTCTGACCGGCTACTGAAACTTGTCACTGTCTCCACCAATACCTTCACATGAACACTAGAAAGGCATTGCAGCACTTAAACTCCTTTGTCTTCCAAAAGGGCTGGACCAAGACCAAGCAATGGGGTAAATATTGAGGTCATTACTGTGTCTTTGCCGTTGCTAGGTGAAAGAGCATCACCAACATTACCTCAGGCTACTCAAGCCTGGTTGCTCAAGCTGCCACGGCAACTCACCTGTCATTCACCATCCACACCTAGACTGACATATTCCAATAAGCTCACACTGACATCCATCTCGTTCTGAACAAGTCTGAGGTGAGTGTGACAGGGCTAATTTGGATTTTGTTTTGGCTGCAGTGTTGTGTATTGTTTTGGGGGAAGATTTGAATGGCAGTGCTTTTTTCTTGTTTTTCCACACTTGAATTCACCACTAATCCAACATTTATTGAAAAAAAAAGCTCAACAGTTAAACTCTGACTTATGAACTCATGTGTTTTGTGAGACACATTGTGTGCCTCTCACACCGGTTAAATGCTATTTATCTGCGTCTTTTTGTGATATTTCAATTAATAAATGATAACAAGAATAACAATCGTGGCATTTTTTCTTCTAAATTAAAGAATAATAAAAAATTACTGTGGATGTGGGCTGTTTTTTTTTTAAGCGCTATAAAAAAAAATCTCCCAAGGGAGCTACATTTTCAGGAAAATAGATGTATCAACTGAATATGAGTCACTATGCTAACACAGTGTACAGTATAATGACTTCACATTTACTGTCACCTGCAACAAAGCACAGATAAGTGTGCAGTGCTTCTCTGTGGCATTTACAGAGCTTGTACTTAAATGAACTGTAGCTTCAACACAAATGGTGTGCAAGAGGTAAAGAAATGGAATCTTTCCCACGGCAGAACAATGACAACAACATAGCGTGCTTGTGCTATACAGTAGTTTGTCTCTAATTCCAGTGTTTGAATGAGGGATAGTCTGCCCCACACACCTCCATTGTCCTCACAGAATGCAGTTTTCCTTTCGAATAATAACTCCCGAAATGTACGAACCAGTGAGACTTATGCATTCATGATAATGCTACTCCCTTTTCTCATACTTACACGTCTCTGTTTCTCTGTCTCCTCAAATGGTAACTAACTAGGTGTGTCATCCTTTCTTGTGGAAGAACAGTGGAGAGGCCTTTAAAGACCTACTAACCAAATACATTTTTTTTATTCACACACCCTTTAGCAGACACAAATGCTGTCAGAAACTAAAATAGGAGGGCTGAGCAGTGTGGTGGGACAAAATAACAGGTCCTAAGATGCTTGAAACCCTAACAGTAATATGGGGCGCCAATTGACGCAGGCACACACCCCCAGAAAGCCATCAGTCATAATATTTACCCCGTACTTGTCCTCTGTTTATTTTTTCTTTGTTCCTTTCCTTCTTTTCACTCTCACATGTCCTGCCAACAAACGCTCATTGGTAACACAGTGTCTAATTTGACAAATGCTTCGCCGAAACATTGCTTTGAAAAGACGAGACGGGAAGACACGAAAGAAAGGAAGGTTTTGGTGATGTATGTTCAGTTTATCAGGCGACGGTTTCTTGCTCACCAGAGATCATATAGAATATGTCAGCCCTAACAAACAGTGAAAATCCGCCGACAGATCTTCACCCAATTCAGGCTTAATTCCTCTTTCCCACCCTCTCTTGGCTTTTTCTGGACTTTGTCATGCTTCATTTTGACACAGCTTCTTTTTTTTTTCCAACAGATGGCCCAGACATCTTTTGGAGAGCAGACCTCAGAGATGAGGCTGTTTAAGAGTCTTGAGGAAGTTGCACTTTGTGAGAAAGCTGCCTCTTTGTTACGGACGATGTGTGCATTTATCTAAATGACTATCGTGCTTGCTCGACATTTAAGCCAAGCAGAAGTCCACTCCAGCTGTGACACGTCTGCTCCTTCTTTGCCCAGGAAATTTGCTCAAGAGTCACCATATTTCTCCCTCCACGGCAGGTCTCTTTTTTTAGGGAGCCGGAATGGGAGAACACTGTGGATGGTGCAATATTTTCAGAAAGATTACAATCAAACCAGAAATCAAATCTGAAAATCCAGGACCTGGGCTTTCTCTGCTTGATTTCCAGTCACCCTCTCTCCCTCCATTTCCCCCGTCTGCTAAGGATGTGCATGTATCTGCGCAGGCCTCGGCTTGGTCTGATTTATGGCCATGCGGATATAGAAAGAGAATCAAACGAATAGCCCGCATGTGTTCCTTATTTATAGCCAACACAAATGAAAAGTGAGCTCATCCTCTCCCTGCTTTCTCACTTTCTCTCGCCGTGTACAACTGCTTCTCCATTTCTAACAGTGAAACATCTGGAAAGAGTTATGGTCGCCACTCACCCACAAGAAAGGCAAGTGTCTGCCCCCTTTGGACCATGATGATTTGGAGAAGACGTTGTGAATAAGGAGCGCAGTGGGTGTCCGTAACACACTGTTCATGTACAGACACTGCTAAACACTGCTATATATTTTCATGTGACAGCACCGTCTGTGGTTTAGGTGAAGTTGGAACGTGTGCCCCTGTATCATTCCTCAGCTTTATTTTTTTTCCTCTTTAAATTACTTATTAGTATTCTTTACCATGGTAGCCTGATATTGTGATCAGTCAATTCACATTTTAATCAACATGTCAAATCTTTATTTGTATATTTGCATGTGTTTTTGATTTAAGCTATCAGTGTCTGTTTCATAAAACCCACTCAACCATAGTAATTAATGTAATTAGCTGGGTTTTTAATATCTCTCTCTGTGCCCGTGAGACATCGCAGTAGAAAATGTGATAGTATGGCGCAGTTTTAAAGCAGCACTGTACTGGAGGTATGAAGTGGTAAAACAAGGTAGACTGCAGGAATTCTTCTTTTCCACGGGGAGGCCTTTTTTTTTCCTCTAGAGAGATCCCCACTCTGTGATAAGAGAAACAAAATTACTTTACAAAATTAATTAAGATCTAGCAAAACGATTACTGGATTAGTCTAGCATTAATTGAAAAAGCTGATGAAGACTGTATATCACAAAGATTAGGAGCATCTGAGCCTCTTGTGTTCAAGGAAACAATATCAGGAGGGATTTTTTTTTTATTTCAAAAAACGTCTACGTGGTGAGATAGGGGTGTCCAGGGTGTATTCCAAGACTTAACATAGAGTTGTCTCATTATGGAGACCCAAAGACAGCTTGAAGGGGAAGTATACATTACTTACTGGTCATACTCATGTTCACACCTGATCCTCAACACACAGACACACACTTGTCTTGTCTTGTACCTCACGCTCTAAAAATAAAAAAAAGTGTTTCAAACTTCTGTAGCTATCCTTTTAAGCTATTTTGGGGTCTTTGCCAGGTAAGCAGGCTAACACTTCAAATGCAACACCTTCCAACTTGCAATGAGGAGAAGGTACCAGAAGTAGCATAGCCGTAGGGTTAGCAGTCTGTAGCTTTTTTTTCTCCAATCTTGCGGCCCTCATTCCTTCCTTCCCCCAGCATCCACCATGTTGGATCAGTACCTTATGTGTTACTGAAGGCAAAGGCTGCTATAGTATTAACAAGAGAACTGCCCTCCCTGAGCCTGGCAGGCACACACTGGGTCTACCTGTCTCCTCAGCCTTCAGGCAACAGACGTCCAATAAAGGTAATCCTCCCTCAACAACAACACACGGCTGAGTGCATGGTTTAGTGTCTTTTGGCAGACGTGGATGGTGGGCTTGACAGGAAGGTATGGATTTGACCGCGATGAGGTCATTGTTTACCTGCAGAGGTTGTAATGAAGCAGCAACGGTGCTGCAGGGAAGAACTCGGCGTGGAAGAGGAAGAATATGAAGAAGACGTGTCTGAATGCAAATCTCCTCTGAGAGCACACAAAACACTCTCAATCTTATCAGTCTCTTATTCCGCCTTCTTCTCCAAGTTTATGTGACGATTTATGTTTACATACGTGTGTTTGGAAAAAGACAGATTGTGCTGCTATGTGAGCGCTGTGCGTGTTTGTGTTTATAAGCGAAAGGATCCAGGTATAGAAGCCAGATATCCACGGCCATCACTCACACCAACAGTGAGTCTTCGACTTTGCTGAGCCCTTACTCTGAGATAAGGCTTCGGATCCCTTCGGCACTGCAGTTTGATCAATCTGCAGATTTACAGCCACCACTGCAGCACACTGATGAACCATAAGAGTAGTAAATTCTGCTCCAGTCATAGACAACTCGCCTTTCTATCTCTCTCATGCATTGATGTAACTCCCTTGAAATCTTTCCATTCTAGTTTCGGTGGAATAACTAGCAACAGGCTGATCTTAATCAGGTAGGACTCGTTCCCTCTCTATGTCTCTGTTCAAATAACTATTTTCTTTTCACACATTCACTGTACATCTAATACCTCACATAAATTGCACAATTTCTCATTTACATCCCTTAATGTCGGTGCTGATCCGTCAAGCGCTCAGCAAGACTTCCTTTGAGAAGCCTCCCCGTGTAACTGAGTTTTCCCTGTTGCGAATATTTGATGCTCATCACAGCTTAAATGGCAGGAGTTGTTCTTTTCTTATTCTGATTCATATCCCTATCAGTCCTTTCCCAAGTTATCTTAATAACTTCTAATGCTCTGGATTAGACGTCTTCTCTCTGCCGTCTTCATTAATTTTGACTGTCTTTATTCCTCTCACTGCCAACATTGGAAAGAAATCAGATCTCTCAGAAGCGAGAGAACACTGGCACTCCAACAAATATGGATTTGACTAGTTTAGCACACAGGAGTCTGACCTAATTTCTCAGTTAGGATGACGCTCATTGAGCTGCCTTCCTAGCTGAGTTATCATAACTACACTTTGGCTAAATCTGATGCCCACCAAGCTGCAATCATAGACCCTTCAGTTTGCCCCAGAGTCTGTTAAGATTCTGTGGAGGCAGTGCGCACCTGGGGCTGAAAATGCCTCTCGGTTGGGCTGTTACTTGAGACATGATAAGGTCTCCAGAGTCTTAAAAGCATGGAGGTGATGAAGCAAGCACAAAGCCTGGATCACCCTACTCCTGCATAGTGAAATAAGATGTGGGGGGGGGGGGGGGGGGGGGGGTGGTTAATGGCAACCTGCCTAACCTCCTGACCCTACTTTGTTGGATGGGAGGAACTAGGGGTACCTGACTAAGGCTCCATTCAGGAATAATAAAAGCACAAAGCTTGGATATCCGACATGTGGTTCAAATTCCTCCCAGCTCCTCCCAGGACTTGGTGAAGGCCCTTGTCACAAGTGCACAAAGAAGTTCAATTTCTTCTTCTTGTATTGCAACATTTCTTATCTCCTAACCAACAGATTTCATCGCTGTGGTTACTACTTGTTTATCACATTTACAACTTTCCTCAAGATGCGTATTTTGAGAATTACTACATGTCCAGAAATGACTGTCTCACACAATTATCATCCGATAATTTTTTTTTTTCCTAGTTCTAGTTCTCTGGTTCATGCAGGCCAGGTGAAGTGTGAGATCATTAATCCTGGTTAGACTGAAAACGGAGGCCCAAACAAGATGAACAAACTCTGATCCCCTACAAGCTCTTCATCCTTGGAACTTTTTACTGTGCAGCTAAAGTTGTACTGATGATGGATCAAACAAACCTTTGCCTCCCTAGAGTGAGACTCTCTTCATTTACTCCCATCATGAGCATCCTTCCTCTCTGTGCTCAAACTGTTGGGAAATGCAACCTTCTGCATACTTGCATTATGTATATTTCCTGCTTGTTAAATCTTGAGTGCATTAAGTGCCAATGGCTGTCTGGACTCACTAGCATAGATAAGACTTCAGACATTCCTATGAGAGTAAAAGTTTAAAAAACAGAGGCTCTCTGGCTCTCGCTCTCACTGTAGGGTTTTGCTGTGCACCACTCTCCCTATAGGGGGAGCCATGACCTCACGTTGCTGCTGTCATGTTCCTCCCCTGCTCCAGCTCCACTCTCTTTTTCAGCCTGTTTCCACTCTCTAGTGTTGCTCCTAAAAGCAACTTCAGGCTCATCTTTGGCCCCAGCCCTGTTAATACATCAGAATTAGAATACTTTGATCAAGTGCAGCGCATCTTGCACAGTCTTATGGTAGGACAGACGGGCAGCGGCATACAGCAGGTAATGATACATGATTTATGTGCTTTTGCCTGCACAATGGGCCTTAGTGGCTGAGTAATAGATATCACTGTCAGTCAAACTGACTGCCGCTCCATGGAAACTAAAATATATGGATACAGAACAGGGAGAAGCAATATCTCAGGACTGTGCACCCATCAGCCTCTAAAGCCTATTGTGGCTGTAAGAAAAAAACTCAGAACCCTTCCTTCTATTGCAGTCAAGGTATTTGCATTATGATTCTACAAATAATCCATAAATTAGTTACATAAATTCATACACATGTGTGTGTGTGTGTGTGTGTGTGTGTGTATAATATATTCAATTTAAGACATCAAATCAATAATGAGTAAATTGAGTAAACATTTTTTTGCTATCAAGATATGAATCCATTATTTTTATGAATTAGTTTTGAGATTTTCATGATCAAATGCAAATTGTCTTTATGAATGCAATTTAAACCTTAATTATTTCACTAAGTACAGACTTTTCCAGATCCCAGGAGATGACTTGATGGACCACAAAGAATCTATTTGCATTGCAGCCTGTAAACTTGCTCAGCACTTGAGCACTGAGGAAACACAATGTCGAAGTGTGCATGTGAGTGCATTAGACTGAATGCTATTGAGAATACAGTATTCATCTAACCCCCCCATTTGAGCTTTAGGGCAAATAAACAACATAGGGGTTATTCAATGGATCTCTGTTTCCCAGAGATAAGTGTGGCTTGAACACAGAAGCATCAAATGTAGGGGTGGGGGGGGTTGATGTTTGGCTTGACCGAGAGATTATATGTGCCCGTGGAGTGATGTGTTTCGTGGCCTGGGTGACATGAGGCTATTGGCAGGATGTTGGTTGTTGTTTGCCGACGTTCATGCAAGAGATGGTGTTTGGCCTGAGGGGAGGTAGACATCTGCATGTCTTTGATGCTTTGCTTCGGTTGATTCACATGTCGGGTCTGGGGTCAACTGTGCAAAGCAGACCCTTTATCACCCCGGGCTGGACAAGATTCTCAGCTGGTCTGTGCATGGTCTGCCCACTAGGTTAAGCTGTATTTTCACCACAGAACTTTACATAATAAAATAGCTAACAAATTAGAATTGTAAGTTGAAGACACATATACATTAACACTACAAAGCAGCATTGTACCAGCGGCTGCCCTTTTGGCCATAACTTTACCAGTTAATCTACGAGTGATTTGTGTTTCTGTGAAACCACGATGCTGTGGCAGGTTTCTTGAAAGCCAGCCTCTCATTTCTGGAATCCTGTGAAAATTGCTGCTTGGTAATAGTATCATAAATGCAATAGAGATAATAGATCTTATTTAATGTTAAGTTTGTGTTTGGGACCAATCTGCCACCTTCTGTCTACCCTTATGGTGCTACAATATAATGCTAGCTTGGGTCACCCTGTTCAATATGTGATTAGTGTGTATTATAACCCTATAGCAGACAAGAACATCAATATTGGATGACTCTGCAAAACCCTGGGTTATATATCAGTGGCTTTCTGTGTTACGTCCAGTGCCAAAAGTCTTGGCGAGTGAGTTTATCCAACATATTCACATGGCAACTTCAAGATAGTTGAAGTTAGGGGGAAATTGCGGTCATGGCATATAAACATGTATGTATATAGTTTGCAACAAAAACACTTGGTTGAGGATGAGCAAATTTGTTCATAATAGTTAAATTTAACTATGTGTGTGTGTATGTATATGCTGCACACAGGTGGCACTCTGGTAGGTAAAGGCATATGTGGCAAATCATCTCCCCCTCTCTCCCCTTTGTTTTCCTGTCTTTCTCTTGAATAAAGGTAAAATGGCAATATGCCACTTTGCTGCATGTAGGGCACACTCCTGCTGGCACTGGGGCTTATCATTGGCACTGAATGGAAATTGAGGTTTGAAAGTTTTTGACTTTGAAAATTTTAATGTAAGTTATATATTCCTTATAAAATATCTAAAAACAGAAACACAGACACAAAACAAAGTCTCTGGTTAGAAAAAAAAATCATTGCCATTTAATGATCTAATCTAATATATGCATATCAATCACGTACCAGTCCCCAAAGGTGTGTTATTCATGTGCATAGAAATCCTCACTCTTTGAATATGTATGCCACATGCTACATGCAGGTACATGTATACAGATATGCATGCTCATGTGCACAAGCTCTCATTAGAATATCACATTTGCAAGCAGTCATTTGACCGTGCAAATATTGGTGGTTTGCGGTGACTTATTGTGTAAAAATAATAATCTGATGATTGCCAACATCTAATTGCCACAGCTGGGTGTGAGTGTCTCTCTCTCTCTCTCTCTCTCTCTCTCTCTCTCTCCCTCTGTGCTAATAGAGCGAGTGGGTCCTAGCTCATTACTCTGGCAGAGAGAGGCTGCTTTATCTACTATCTGGCCCATTTTAAATGCTAGCCTATTTTTAAATGGGTTCCTACACACTGCCTTGTAAGCAGCAAAGAGCGTAATCTCTCACCAGGCTTCACTGCACTCTCTCTAACTACCCAAGTCTCTCTCACAGTCAGACTTTCTGTCTGACTTTTTCTTCTCTTGTTGTTGCCTCAGATAATTAGAGAATGGTAGACAGTGTGTTGTGTTTGTTTTTTTGTTGTTGTTCTTCTCCAAATGTAAATAATGAATTCATGCAATACTCCGAAATGATCACAGAATGCCATTGTTATTTCTATGCATTAGTGTATAAACTGATTTTAAATTCAGGATAGTTTGTGTTGTTGTTGACGGCCATGGACAGACTATCTAACTAGTTATTCTAATGGCTCTGTGTTGCATGACTTCAAATTTAACACCTGACTAAAATATTCACAACACTGGTGAGAGGACCCAAACAGCAAACTATACAGAGTGGTTCTGCAGTTAAACCGGTAATTGTATTTGCCTCAGTGCTGGAGATTGACTCTGTTGTATCACATCTACAAAGTGATCTACAGTGGGATTTCAGAGAGCTGCTTCCCTATGGAGCGAATCCTGACAGCTTGTTACTTGAAATGATTTAAAGATATTCACAATGTCCATCTTCCTCGCTCTCTCTCTCTGCCTACTGCTATCACTCATGCTTTACCTTTCTTCTCCTCTTCTCCTTCTCTTTTCCCCCATCTGTTTCTCTTTGTCCACCCTTACTGGGGGTACACTCAGCGCTTTTGCTTTCCTTGGTTTGCCCCTTAAATCTCTCTCCTTCCCTTTCTCGGTGCTGTGCAGGGGATACTTGGCTGACACCCAATTTGCTGGCAATGTGTTGTAATTGGTTCTTGTTGGTGAAAAAAAAATCCACTAACTGAAAAATAAATTCATCATATTGAATTTGCTTATTATTGAATCCCTGATTGCGCACATGATTTGTGATCTGTGCATGTCCATGTTCATGCTGTGGCATTGGTTGTGTTTTCATGGGTTACAGCTACTGTTCGGTTTCATGCAATTGTCCAAAAACATCTGTTTTTGTTTGTATTAAGTGTTTGCATACCTTTATGTACATCTGCATTTGAATTGGCTGTAGGGATCTACTGTGAAAGACAGTGTCTCTGTCTTTGGAGGGAACTCATTAGGTGTGCAGACGTCTGCCCCATCCTTTTTAGTGCTTCCTCCGTCAACACCATTTGTGCTTTTCATTTTTCACGCCTGCTTTTTTCTTCTTCTTTTTTTCACTCCACTCCCTCTGCATCACCCTCCACCCCTCCTTCAACCCTCTCTGTATCCCCCTTAGCCCCCTTCCCGTCTCCTTCCCTATCCCCTTGTCTTGGCCCGGTGAAAATCTAGACCATTCTGCTAAAACTGCAAGGGTTGGTGTTCCTGAAACCAAGCAACACATACTGTACATTCATGTCTCAAGCACCCATGACTGTGACAGACATGTATATAATGTTATCAGACTCTGTCAGACATGCCAACTCTGTGCTGTTGTTCATTTGAAAGCTATTTAATGTGTCAGCCCCATGTGTAGTGGGAAAACCTACAGTGGCTCTTTGCTATGCTGAGACTCTCATTTTGCAGGTGTTGACACACTGCTGCACATAAATATGAAACACACTTTACATTTAAATTGAGGGTATTTAGCAGTAGGGGTGGGGAGGAGGGGTGTCACTGACATGCTGTAGTGAACTTCATGGCAATTGCAGGGACTGATCCTGTGACATTTTGGATGAGGGATTTAAACTAAATGCTCCATGAACATGGTGTAACAAAACAGTGAGAGGGTCACATTAATTATGTACTGAGACACAACTGACGAAGCAATGCGTTCTCTTCTTTGTTAGTGAGAGTTTAGAAGTTCAGCTTTCTAAACCCATGGGGGGCAAAAATCTGACTTTATCTGATAATGAGCCCCTTCAGACATGTCCCCTCTTTCCTCTGTGAGCTAGCTGAAGAAATTTCTTACCCTTTGAGTATACGACCAATCACTGGCTCCTGAGCCCGACACCCACATCGCACCATCTTCCCTCCATCCTTAGAGACAGAGTGTCTCCCTTTTAAAGGGCTTACATTTCAACTGCACAATGTAAATGTCTTAACATTTCACAATTCTCAACCATATTTAAATGGCATTTAGACTTGACTGAAAAACTTAGATGCATGGAGACTGTACAATGGGACATCAAGTTAACTCCACAGAGAGCGCTACACTTTATAGCTGCTGTGTAATGTTTTATATGAGAAGACAAAAATACTAGAGAGCAAACAAGTTTTGATATCTTAAGAAAGATAAGTCACTGGCTGGTGTGCTGTTTGGGAGTTTGTATTCATCGTTTCTAAGGCTCTATTCAGCAAGTACAGAGCTGAATCCTCCTACCCATGACACCAAATAGAAAATCTCCCCTTTGTGGTGTCAAAAGATGCAATCATCCTACAAAATATTGCAACACCCCATAAATCCCAGAAAAACAGAGGACATGACCTCAATGTTGTTAGCTATAGCCCTGATCACTTCCTGCTGTTGGAAAACAGATTGGATGCTGTACTGGAGCCCTGATTTGTGATTTAGTGCAATTTAGAAAAACTTAACTTCTGAATGAACCACTGTTTTGACTCTTTGGTTGACACATGCTACAGTAAATACACTGTAGATGTCATTATCATCAACCCAACGACTGCATCCTCGAAGCGCTTGAAATGTAACACTTTTAAATTGCACATACTCATAAAACACCACCTAACCCACCTCTGACACTGTTGCAGTGTGCTCACTTCAGGTTTGAAGGCAACGTGGTGTGTTTTGCTGTGTTGGTGCAGGTCCAGAGCGGCTCTCAAAATTAAACTGTGGAAAAGCCCTACAGTCAACATTGGCTTAGCGAGTGCCACTGGCAAATTGGGTCGGATGTGCAAAAGTCACCTTGACAGTTTCCACTACAGCGCTGTCATTGCTAGACAGCGATGTCATCCAAATAGGTGGTGGGTGTTAAGCGTGTTAAAGGACATCGCACCCAGTCCATAGAAGAGACTGCAAATGTAGACAGAACAGGCAAAGCAGAGGCGACATAGTGTTTCACCTGTTATTAGAATAGCTGCGGGCAATATCATCACATTTATGTATTGGGTGACTGTGTGCAGTATGAGTGCGTTCATGTGATGATGGGTTTGCTTGTTGGCTCCCCCCCCCCCCCCCCCCCCCTTTTTTTGCTCTGTTGTTCACAACCCTAATGTATTCAGAGGTAGGTTACCTCCGCAATAATAAATTGAACAATATTGGTTTTCACCAAAACCCTTTAAGTCACCTCCCCTCCACCCGGCCTGATATGCACCATTTCCCTGCACAATAGGGGATTAGTGATTTACCTACATTACTACAATGCGTTGCACATGTTGCGCTGACAGATTTAGTGACTCTCGCCAACAGGATTTTTCATCGTAATGTGCACTTTATTCTTCCTTGTAAAAGTTCCCTGTCATATTGAGGAGGATTGAACAGACATAACAAACTGTGACAGCATCGGTGATGAATGGCCCTCCAGTTGCAATCTGAAATTTCACTGTTTACAATTCCACAGAAGCAATTTTCTAGCATAAATCATAATCTGTGTATATAGCCCATCAAAATCAGACATTCTAAGAGCGGGAGACACCGCATTCGTTGACTCTGTCATGCCAAAAGGCTGAATGTGCTGCGTACGCTGACAACATGTCTGGATTACGAGGCTGTAAACTTCTTGCAGGATTAATATTTTTTGTATCCCACAACAATTCAAGTTTGACCACATCTGCAAAAACAGCTCAACCACAATCACCTAAACCTTTGACACAAAATACAAACAGAACTGACTGATTGTATGGAAACATTTTATGTGAATGCAAGTCAAATCCATTGTGTATGTATTTTTTAAATATCTGAAATTGTAGTATTGAATATTGCCAGATGTGGTTCATTTCGAACAAACACAGTAAAAATTCTTCAAAATCTTCAACCTACAAATTTCCCCCATACTCACTCTGTAATAGCACTGAGTTCCCAGAGAGTCCTGTTGGACCTCTGTTTGGCAGGGGGGCTATTGATTTCATTAAGAAGACGTGTGGAGCACATTACAGAATGATGACTGCTTCATGGGAGGTCAACAAGAAATCAATATGAAATTATATTACAGTTTCGACAAGCTGGGGTAAGGCCAGCTACCACGCACCACTGCCAACACCCGACTGGATAATGAGGGAAGGGTTTTTTCTTCAGGAATGTTGAAGATAGAGAAGGACAAGGATTAACAGTGGCCTTGTCTGTGAGTAAAAGGCTGATGAGGTTGATCTGGACTTGCTCTGGACGTGAAGGTGTGAGAACCACTGTGAATTGGGCAGTGTTACAAAATATCATGTAATGGTAAGGGACGGATAAACACGTGAGCACAGAGCCTATATAAAGGTTTTGGTTAGGTGCAGTGGGTCTTGAATATTGTCTAAAAGTCAATGAGGAAATCATAGTATGATTAAAGAAAACCCCAAACAAAACAAACATACAACAACCAAGTTAGAAATGAATAACACATTATCTATACATTTAGTATTCTAAGACACAGTGGTGCCTGTGATATGTCCATCCTTGACCTAATAGTGTATTTCAGATGTTCCTTTTACCACTAACTAAGCATGATCAACATATAAATTCTTATATTTTAGCAACACTAAGCATTTGGTTTACATTTGAAAGCAGTGTGCTGGTAAAATATTTATAAGGCCAGGCTGTGTTCACCCTTGATCAAACATGGAGGCTTACCATGGTCCCCTGCCTCAAAGTCCTATCCTTTGTCTGCTACAACAAAAAAGCACATTGTTGACTGAAAAGAAAATGTACCTAAGGTATATAATCTAGGCTGCAGTGATATGTCCTCCAATATACAGTATGTTATGTATATAAATTTAACTTGCTAGAGACATAGACAATACTAAGATCTACAGTAGAACCCAAATGAAAGCATTAACTAATACATATATTGTGTCTATTGCTTTGTATTTTTTTTAGAGGATTATATTCAACAGTAAAATGAAAAAGGTAAAACACAATTTGTTAGTAGAGTAGTGAGTGCCTGCAGTTTAAACGTTAATAATGCCAGATCAAGTGTCACAAGTGGTGGACACTTGTCTTACAGAAGTAGTGTAACCAAACACCAGAAAAACGTACATTTAAATTCTGCCACTGAATACAGCACAATGTTGGAGACAAAGACTGTCTGAAAATATATTCAAATCCAGCTTCCCCTCCCCCCATGCTAGATACCGACATACTCTGATGTGGAGCAAGGGAAAACCCTGATCATTACAGTTTTTCTCTGTTGGTTTGGCTCATTTCTTGAAACAGAAATTACATTCTTAAAACTATAAGACCATTTGGCCAAACAGTCTTACAGTTCTGCACAACATTACAGCTCACTAGCAAAAGCGCATATCTCTCCCAAAACTGTTCACACATGCTGCAAAACTAGATTCCTTTACCATGTAAAGTGTCAGTACCATCAAAATGGCAAAGATCTTTCTCAATTGCTTTTGGCTCATTTGCATTCACTTAGTGCTTTTACCAAAAATAAACTGGATGGTTCAGCATAACACCATGGATGAGCTGCAGAACCTCATATCTCTCCCAAAACAGTTTACTTATGTGTCAAAACCAAACTTCTTTCTCATGTAAGTAGTCAGTGCCCCCAAAATGCATCATCCCTGTGGCATTCTGTGAGCACTGCCAGTCAAAATGCTTAGATGTTTTGTCACTATGGCAGAGACGTATAAAACCTAAGAAAAGGACTTTACAGTAAGAGCAGCCTCCAAAGTTTGACATCACACACACAGCACTCATATTGCCAAGGAAATTGTAACCATTTTTATTCACATAGCCTACATAAAGTAACTCAAGATTATGTACTGTAAAAACAAAATGTATAGGCCTACAGTTCTCTGTACATGTATGAAATATGAACACAAAAAAAAAACACCAAGCCTTTGGTGCAGTAAACAAAGTTTCACGAGTAGAGACATTTTCACTGGTCATCACTGTCATCACCCTCTGTCTCCTGGCCACCATCTTCATCCTCCTGACCATCCATACGCTGCGCTCTGATTGGCCACATATTTTCATCAACATCACAGCGGATATTTTCCCTTGCGTGGTCTATAATTGTGGCCCGAATTTCATCAGGCACAACTCTGTGTCTTCTTGCTCCTCGGCCTCTTCCGCCTATTCCACCACGCATCCGCACTCCTCCTCCTCTTCTTCTTCTTCCTCCTCTTCCTCTTCCTTGAGCAGGGAGTTGCTCATGATAATTTTCTTGGCCAGGTACCTCCATGTTTATACTGCAAAAGGTACAGGCCCTAGCCAAGCTCTATATATACGCGTTTGGCAGCATTCACAATCATAGACAGCACCAGTCAGGTAGCTAAACAGCTGATTGATTGGTCATCTGAGATGTAGGAACTCCTCCTTCGTTAGTCAAGTTCTAATTTCACCTGACTGTCAATTACTGTCATGAATTTATGTAATGCTGCAAGAAATTCATATGGTTTTCATGGTATTAGCCTACAGTATGTTGACTCATTTTGACAGTTGAACAGACTATTGTGCATATGATGATTTACACAGTGAAATCATGCTGACATGTTTTGGAGAGAGCAACCATTAGACTGAGAATCAACTAATCAGCTTAGATCAGCAAGATCTATTCATTTGGGAAATGTGCTAAATGTATGCTCATTGTGCTAACTCTAGGGTACTTGTACATAACCATTTGCAAAGATGCACTAAGACACTTGAGACATGTACTAAGACATTTGCAATTTGATGAAATCAATGAGAAATGCCATTCTGTTGTGAACATTTGCAAGGTGGTTTGGAGATTTGTCCATGTTATTTTGAGAATGTAATTTCTGTTTCAAGAATTGAGCCAAACCAATAGAGAAAAACTGTAATATAATCATCACTCCCACACGGGTGTTAATGCTCATATTACTGATAAAAATGACTTTTGAAATGGATGTCTGACCTCTTTAAAATGTCTTGCTCTACTGTACGTCTGCCTATTCGTTAAAACATCTTCTTATACTAATAGAGTCCATATTCACTTTGTTTTCCCTTTTTGCTGGGGCTTCATCTTCTTTTCTCACACTGTATCATTAAACACTACTGTATAATTTATTGATACCCTATGTTTCATATACAATTTTCCACAGTGTAGATTTTGTTAGGCTGCACTTTGCCATACTATTGAGCTGAATGAATAATAGAGTGTTTGGCTTGATCAGAACATGGTGGAGACACAACAACAGTAAAGAAAAAAGTGCAGCCTGCTGCTTGTGTAGAAACTTTATGTTTTTTCTTTCCCTCCTTTAGTGTTTTATCTTCTAATTTTGGCATTGTTTGCAAATTTATATAAAAAGAAAAAAATAGCAGTTTGATGGATTAACCATATGTTTTATTATTTGCAAAGAAGATTGTACAGGTGTTTACAAAAGCCAACACGGTGACATAAACAGCTCTGTGTAGCTGAGAAACGAGCTAGTCAGTCACTGGGTCATCACCTCACAGATGGATTTATGGAGGTTCTGCAACCCTAGGCTGGTGAACACGAGGCAAGTTTATGCAAATGAGCGTGCAGAGTAAGGGCTAATGAGATTTATCAAAGCTGATGCTGAAACCGTGGGAGGCATGGTTTAGTTGGATGAGGAACCAAAATAAGTGTCAGGAAAAGCATGCCCCACGGCAAATGATTTATACCTGCTTATCAAAAATATGATATCTACTAATATGGAGCTGCTGTGAAAGACCTTGATGATAGATGATTAATTACTGCGAGAATTAATTCTGAATTAATTACAATCTCTTCTAGACATCATTAAGGCTTTAGAAAGATTGAAAAGTCCTCAATTGGAACATGTTTAATTTTTGTTTTCTCACTATGAAATGTCAATACGTACAACTGATCATAACATATTTATTTTGAATTGCAAATACATTTAAGGCGTAGTTGGAATTTACTTTTCTAATTGATAAAGCCTATAGCTCCAACAGCTGGTGCTTTTCACAGCCCACTCCTTTCACAAAAGTCTCTCCTGATGGGAATTCTGGGTAAGGGTAATGACATACCGGAGTGCTTGCGATGGGGTGGGAGGGTGGTGGGAGTTTAAGCCATTTCACCAATGAAGCCATGAAGTCTCAGAAAGGTAAAGAGAGAGAGAGGGGAAAAAAGAACAGAGTGAGTGACAAGTTAATTGGTGGGATCTGTGGACCTTAGGGTCTGGTCCTGATGTGGAGGCCAGACAGTTGGGATGGTATGCCAGCTAATCCACCTTTGTTCTCCCCCCCGGTGTGGGACTGGCTCCTTAGAGAGGAAGGACCTGTTCAGCTGAGAACCTCAACAAGCTGATTGTTCCAGCTCTAGTCCCAGTCCCACAAAGGCTGAGTTGATTTTTACTTTGACTGAATGGCCTTTGGCATGTACTCTTTAGTTTACTGACATCAAAGAAAGAATGTCTCATTGCAAGCTGTGGAATAATCAGCCATTATCTGAAATGGCATGTTAATTTGTGACCATTAACAGCGTTTAATTCCAAACAATCTATCCTGCTATACTGTACAAACAGCTCATTAGTTCATTATTGAATGACCCTAACCTCATTGTGACAGCATTGTAAGTCAATTTGCCCACATTCCTAATGTGTCATAGTCCCCGAAAAGCAAAGCAGCGCAAGGGGAAGCAACTGTATTATAGCATCTTTCAATTTGAGTGCTGTACAAAAGGCATCGAGTGCATTAAGACAAGATATAAAAGGACGTGAAAATATAAAAAGGCTGCTTTAAAGGACAAAATTACACAAAAAGCAGTTCTGCAATTTGACATCTGACATTTTTGCTGCATTAAGTCCTTAAACCTTGACAGAAAAGGAGTCATGGCTGTGCAGACACGGATGTGTTTATTATTGAGTCTTGCAGTGTATTCAGAGTTCAAAATGTTAATGATACATTCCTCCCTTTGCCACGTTCTTCACAATCATTCTAACCTCTGAACACATGGGAGCACTTTTATTAAAAAAATGGGCATGTTTGGTTTCTTAAGGACATTTTACATTACTCTACTCACTGCTCTCTCCCTCAAGTACATTAAAAGCATATTACTCAGGCCTAGGGGTGTAAAGGTATACCGTACTTCGGTATACCACGGTGGTGAAAAGCCACGGTGGTGACACTGTGAGATTTCCAAGCTCACGGTGACGGTAATTAATTAATTATTTTAACATTATGCGGCGCTGCCGGCGCAACTCCACTTACACGTCGGAAACTCAAAACATTTCACTTCACGTTCACATGCAAGTCGGCCGGAAATAGCTCGCTCCTTCGTTGGTTTCTCTTTTTTTTTTTCCTCTCCGGAGCTCCCCCACAGTTCTGGGAGGCACATGTCACTGTGTACACACACACACGTGCTTTTGTTTACAACGGGCAGTTGTGTCTCAGTACATAATTAATGTGACCCTCTCACTGTTTTGTTACACCATGTTCATGGAGCATTTAGTTTAAATCCCTCATCCAAAATGTCACAGGATCAGTCCGTGCAATGGGAAACTATAGAAACACGTTGTTGGGGGGAAAAACACGGCGTGCAGGGCCCAGTTTGATGTTTGGTAGAACCGGTGCTAGGATCTCTCAGCTGGACGCCAACTACAGGCACTCCATATAAGCCTGTCCATCTACGTACCTTTGGTGAGTGGCAGTTTTTGGTGTGTAGAAATCAATAATATTCACTGTATCCAGTGAGTCACTGATGTCCTGCATCAGCAGAATCTCAACGCTAATAGGCTGTCCCGACACGGTGTCATGCCCATATTTCAACTTGGGCGAATAAGTGAATGATGTGAAATTAGTATCATTTATGTCGCACTATTCCCGTCATTTGCACTGCTGGAACAAATTTGTGTGTATTTGCATCTTTGCATTCACGTTGTGTGTAATCTTGTGTGAAAAATTTGCCTCACGCCTGGTGTGAACGTACCGTTAAGGCCCTTACACAACAGGGATGTAGTAGTGAAGTAATTCGCACGTCAATATCTTTTTTCAAACTGGTTTTCATCATGAGTCCTTTCACACAGACAGCGAATGTTACACAGTGGAAAAGAGTTGGTAACAAGACAACAGTGGCATAGCAGGTTTTGAATGTGGTGGTGAGGGATAATCAACAAGTAGGTCTGCGCTGTACAGTTTTAAGGCACGACCTGGAAGCATAGAACCATCCGACGCAAAGCGAAACTTTGGTTTATAATTTTCTTTTATTTGTCATGTCCCTGGTGTGTACAGTAAGGACCTTTAGACTGACAAAGATAATATTTTTGGCAGCAGCTTACTAGCTGTAGCCTTGTCTATTTTCCATGATCTCTAGTAGGGATGGGACTTTTTGTCGACAAATCGACAAAAAATCGACACATGCTCCCCTCGACAAAAAGCTTGTGGGATTTCCAAGTGTAAATTGCCTTTTGTCTTTCAATATTTCCTATTCAAATAAACAGCAGAAAGTGCCACTTTTCCCCTAATGAAATAAAATATTTTAAATAAAACAAATCCACTTTTTCTAAATGGGATAGCTACTTGAGTTGACCCTCATTCTACTTCACATGTGACGGGAGCGTGCGCGCATGCTGACAGGCGACAGAGTCAAGAGATCTGCTGTCCGGGCTCCCTGCAGTCTCAGGTGATGGTGCGCTGTTGATGACGAGTCCGGCTCCGCAAAAAGGGCAAAACCATCGGCAAAACAGGTGGATGCAATGGTTGCATTCTTCGTAGAGGACCGCGGACATGCACGGAAAAAAAAAGAAACCGAATGCGTGCTGCCTCGTCCGCTCGTGCCGACGGCGGCGTTAATATACCACAACAGAAGCACGTGTAGCCCCCCCCCCAACCCCCCGCCCGCATATCTGCTGCTGCTGTTAAAAAAAAAAAGGGCCGACAATTCGACAAAAAGTCGACACATGGGCCTCGACAATCGATTTTCCAAATCCTGTGTCGTTCCCATCCCTAATCTCTAGTTTGCTTTCAATGCAACCATATTATCGGCATTTTGCTGTTTAGGTAGTGACCATAACCCCTACTGCTAAGGTTCTTAGCCACTACATATTTGATGTGTGGCCCTTTAGAAAAGAAAAAGAAAAATCTGCCCTCACACACAATTTTATCCTCATCAGATGAGATGTTCAGTGTGTTCCAGCAGTTATTCTGACTCCCCTCAACCTTTTCATTTGTACTTGCTCCATTTAGTGATTTCCAACATTTTGAAAATCCATTTTGAATTGATGAATGGATCTGAACTTGTTGCTTTCAGGAGGTTAAATGAGTACACAGAGTAAAAAAAGAGAAGTAGAAACATGGGAGTTTCTTGAAGCTGAGGAAAACAAGGAAAGGTGTGCCTTCTAATAAAAATGGAGCAGGAGTTGTTTTGTTTTGTTTTCAGCTGAGAATTGTTTTAATATCACCCCTGCTCCTTCTATAATGAAGCATAACTCCACATGTTCCATTAAACTTTCTAAACAACACAGGATAAAAGGAGAGGTTCTACTTTCTGTATAGTGTGTTTACAGTAAAATAGATCATCAGAATGAGTTGAAGGTTGAGGTCTGTTAAACATGTACGATCTATTGGTGGTACGAAGGATGATTCTTTCTGGAGGAATGAGAGCTGAAAGCACACAGACTACAATTCCACCAAAAAAAAGAAACATTGAAAAGAAAACCTGTGAGTCATTCATCACAATTTAGTTACTTAGCCTCATATTCCACACCTGGGTGCCCAGCTTGCCATTAATGTCAGCTGCTCACCAATACAAGTCAGCAAGACACTTCAGAATATCCACTTTGACACATTGGCTCCTCGCTTTGCAGATTAAAGATTCATATTTCAGTTAGAGACATTATATTTACAGCCTCGAGTGCCTAAGCCTATATTTCTCCTCGCAACTGGAGACCCACTTGGGAAGGAGGGCTTTTAGTTTGAAGACAAAGAACAATAGAAATTAACTTAGGGAACACATTACTGTCTGTACTGCAAATATGACTAAAAATACTGTAATCTAATTATCACTTGTTTAAATTTTAATGATACAATTAAGTAGAGTTTAAATGGAAATGCCAAGATGGGATTTCAAAAACCAAGACCCTTGTTTTCACAACAAAGGCAGAATCTCAATTTTTAGCATCTATTAAAGGAAGCATTTAAACTGATTTAGTGTTTATGTGAAAAACATCCGTTACTGCAGGTGTCTGTGCAGACAGATGTCTTTTTAATTGTAAAGCAGCGGAGATGAACCTTCTCTAATGAATGACTTAGTTATAATCAAAATATGTATTTTGTTTCTCTCTACTCTGTGATTCAATATCAAAAACTGCAAAGATCCAACATCATCTCTTGCACTGCATCACATACTGTAGCCTACAAGCAGATATATTACAAGATTATATCCAAATCACATCATCAGGGACATTATATATTTTATGAAGACAGAGGAGGCTGCTCCTCTATTTCTGACGGACAAAAGAGAGATCAAAGAAGACTAACTGGTGGAAATTAAAAACATTACCAAATCCTGGTATAAATTATACATTTCTTTGGTTCTTTGGAAAAAAGTAATTATTTAAATTTTGGTTAACATTGGGAGGCAGGGCAGACAAGAGCGAAGAGAGAGTATAGTCTGTGCTGGTCTGATATTAATGTCTAGATTTCATCTTCAGTTCTCTATACTAGTCTGTCCTGCTAACATGCTGCTGCACTTCTCTCACCCTAGGCTGGATCTCTGCATAGACGATGGACAACTGCAGTACGGGCTTGCACAGCATGGAGCATGTTCAAGTGAGTCAAGTGAGCTTTACAAGATCTAAAGAACACAGTCAGCCCTTACTTCTCTCTTTTTCATGATAGACTGGATGCAACAAGAGTCCTCACAGCAGGTACAAAAAAAATCTCCCAACATGTAAAGTGAGTGGAAGTCTCCCACAGGCAGAAGAATGCTTGGTGTACTTCATTTTCTCCCTTTGTTTTTAAATTTCAACAGTATTTAGCATTCTCTGAAAAACAATACTTTGTCCTGACTTTAAAATGACTTCCTTTCTCTTATGACATCATAAAAAATAAAATGTGAATTGAGACGTTAGAGTGTGAAGTGGCAGACAGTGGAAGGTATAGGCGTTTTTGTGACAGTATATAGAGTCTCGCTTTTTACATAAAGCTACCGTACCATCAAGTGAGTACTGAGTGAGAAGGTGAGAGTGATGGGGTGGGCGTAGTGTTCTTGTTGTACATGTTGAGAGTGATTTATCACTTACTTTGCATAACAGAATGTGGACATAAAGTATGCAGCATTTAAGGTCATTGTTGTAAATGAGCAACACCACTGCTTCAACAAAAAGTAACATCATACACCAACATCAATGGAAATTGAGTTGATATGATTTGTTTCACTCCTTGAATTGAACAGAAGAAGATGTAGAACTCATCATCACTTGCAGTTCTGTCATAAATGTTTTATCTGTGTTTTCTTTATGTTGCCAAGCTTGGCAAGTTTAGACGTATCACAGATCCCCTGATACACAGCTCTTCTTCCTCTGCAATCGGCATTCGTGGTAACATCAAACACAGCAGACACTGCACTGATATCCAATTTATAAAGATAAATTGAGCAAACAAACAGCTTGAGGTCTACCTGCAACTGTCCATACTGAATGAGGAACACTGAGTGAATCTGCATACATCTAAGGAATGCCACTGTGCCATGCTTTTATTAATTTCACATTTATATTCATATCATGGCATGTCAAAGCAGGATGCCTCTGTAGTGGGCATGGAGAGGTGGGGCATATGCCTCTGAATCAACATCTCAAAGTGAAAGTGTTAAAAGCAAGTATTAAAAGCATAAACATGCATACTCGCCAGCGGGAGTAATGTTTTTTCATACTGCTGGAGCTCAATAAACAGGCTTAAGAATGTTCATTGTCTTGCTGATGAATTCTGCCCTTTATAATGACTTTGGAGTTACTCTAAAGGAGCTGAAAGTCTTCCTGATGCTACAGAGGTGGCATCAGCATTAACTGCCTCACCTGTCTAGACGACACATCGTAAGAGTTGCCTACAATCAGTGGAAGGCACTTCTACTAAATTTAGCATTCTAACTAGCCAGCCCCAGCACTTTTGGACTGTCATGCTATTTTCCGATACTGGCTCACTGCAGCCCTTAAAGCAGAAGTGAGTGATATATTTGTGTTAATATAAGTCTTAAATAGTTATATCTTCCGACAGCAATCACGTACATAGAGTGTTTGGACTGAAACACGGGTCTGTCAGTCACTCTGCTCTGCTCTGAGCCGAAGAGAAAACATTTATCGTATCCTACAGTTTTTATCCAATGAGGAGAGAGAACGGCATGCAGGGCTGTGTGTGCAGCCAAGGAACGCCGTGAATGTGGTGACGTAGCGACGAGGACTGTTATGGTGCGTTCAAGGAAACTCGTATTTTTCCGACCGTGAAGTGGTACCAGTTCGATCTGGTACGAGTTCACCGGTCGGAAGTTACGAGTGGCCGTTATAGTGACTTTCACCGGTAAAACAGGTCGGAAAAACACGAGTGGGTTGCCTGGAACGCTACAAAGTCGTAAGTTGTGACTTGAAGCTGTAATTTACGATTTCAAAAGCCTGCCTGGAACGCAGCATTAGCGAAAACGACCGGATCACTCACTTCTGCTTTAAGTATCACTACTCAGAGGATGTATTATAACTAGTAGGGCTGCACGATATTGGAAAAAACTCACATTGCAATATTTTTTTTTCTGCATTTGATATTAGAAATACAATACATATACATGTTTACATAGCTCCCAGTTGTAAAAATGAAACTCTGTAAACTAAAACTTTAACAATGCCTGTGTGAAGCACCCTAAATCTCCCCTTCTCGTTTCTCTCACTCATTTTCAATGTGTGACTGACAGTGTGTGCGCGGGGCTGACTGTTTATAGACGGAGAGAGGGAGAGAGAGAACTGAATGGAACTGGAGTTCTCAACGGGCCGGGCCAGCTAGACCAATCCAACTGGATGCGCTGGTTCGGGCTGAGAAATAACGGGCTGTCAGGCCGTGTCAGGTCTGGGCTTCAACACCCTTGTCCACTCGGGCCAGGTTGGGTTTTAATTTCCATGCCCGAAATCTAAGCTGACCATGGAGCTGGTTCAAACCCCGTCCCATATTGAGTCAAAACAGGACGCACTATTTAATCCTCAATGTTACCGTTTCAATGGACGGATGACACAAACCCAGTGGCGACACAGACCATAGACTATATACACAGAGAAGCTCTACAGTAAGTCACGTGGCATGATTAATCGTGCGTTTTCTTTCTCTTTTCTTTTTTTTTTTACACATTATTGTTTCAAGGTTAATCACATGCGTTACCGTGTTAACTTTGACAGCCCTAGTTATAACCTTTTGTCTTCAGCAGCGAAACTGGTCAGTAAACAGCTGTATGCTAATATTGGCTCTGTAGTGATAGCTACACTTATCAAACTACTTATCAACTTATCAAATCTAAGTTTAAGTAAACAAAGCAGCTTGTTCAGAATATTATAGGGGAAGGCTAATGTATAGCAGTGTAAGAAATGAGAAATTACAGTGAGTAATTCATAATTGCCACGTTTACACCTACAACAGTATGCATGAGTGGGTGTTCTTATGTATGTGTAAGGAGCTTAGTACTGTATCTAGTGTAATATTTCAGGGCGTTATAATCAGATGTTGGGACTTCAACATTGAGAAATACGTGGCTGGCTGAGAATTTGTATATTTTCCATTTTCTGTTGCAAAAGTTTAGTTCAGGAACACCACAGCTGCTGAGAGCTAAATGCCTGAAAATGAGTGTTTGGACTGTGGTGATTTCTAATCACGTAGGCAAAACATCTACAGATACAAACATCAGATGCAAAAGAGTGCACATAAGAACATTCAAATGGAAACGCACATTGGAGCGGATCTTAGATATTATGAGTCATTCCCCATTGTTGTTGCTGAAGTCAAAACAAACAAAATCCCAGAACATTTTAAAGGTCTAGACCTGTTCAATAATTAGAGGCTGTATTCATATACAGGCGAAAGATAATAATCACCCAGGGACTATACATACAGTGTAAAGGAAGTGCAGTTGCCACCTCAAGTAGCTCCTGGCGCAAACATGTCACAACAAACATACACACAATTAAGGACATCCACGTGGTAATCCTGACAACAGCTGTTATTAACACACAACTCAAGTCAATAACTTACAGCACATGATCACAATATTGAACCACCACTCACATCACACAACAAATAATTAACAAATCCCGCTCAAACCTAAGCAACAAGAATGTTAACTATACTCAACAAGCTATTATTATAAGGTTTTACAACAGATATGACAGCTAAACTGCTGGAAGCCAAACAGTGAGGGGGCAAGTTTACAATTTATGAAAGCAACACGAACGTAAGTGCAGCTCAGACATAGTACAAGTTATGTTAAAAGGCAACGTAGCAATCCGCCTCTTGATGTACATGTTAACTACTGTGTATGTGGGAACTTACTGCCCATGCAAAAACAGCCAAATACGCACCGTTCTGGCAGAGGAAGTCTATGCTCTTGTTATAAAATACAATGAAATGCAACAGCGAATGTCTTGTGCAGCTGCTGTCTGACCAGAGGATATTGCTGTTGAGTCGCATTTATTAGAATAAGAAAATCGCCAAATGCCAGCACATTCAAACCTGTACTACATTTATCTGAAATTAGAAAAAAAATATCAAACCTGATAATGATAATAATAATTTATTTTTTCCTGACAGCCATAGTGTATGCAATGCCTACCCTGACTGCATGTCACTGGCTTTAGTGTACTTGGTAGAGCGGGACAAATTTAAACCAATCTCTTCTTTTGCAGATCTCTCTTGCCCCCCACTTTGTGTGCACAAATCCATCCAAAAGCACCCACATTAACCTGCATCCATTTACACACATACATGTGGACCCAAGAAGTACAATTGTAAATTCAGTTTATTTTGCTCTGTCTGTCTTCTTCTGCTGTTTGATGCTTCTACTCTGTTGATCACTTTGGCCTTTGCTCTTGTACACGTGTATCCACAGAGAAATCAAGTTTCTGAAGTGCAACCATGCACACAGGAGAAACAATGCCTGAGCACTGACGAAATGTGCTGTGTACTTGTCCTTTGTTCTGCTGCTGTGCAGACATAAGCCTCCGTCACCACGCCTCCTCACACAGTAAATTTCAAGGCCACATCTTAATTGAAAAGCTCGAGTGGGCCATTACATTTTGTGTAGGCGGCAGGAAAGAGAATAATTTGAATTCACGTACTCTGCTCGAAGTGATGACTCAGATGCCTTGACTAATGGCATTTATCTGGCAGTCAAGTGAGAAACAGCATTATTAGTAAATCACACTGACTTCTTAATGCTTCTAATGATTTGTCCATTAACTTCTAAAAATTGTATTTATCCTTAAAGGGATATTTCAGGTTTTTTGAAGTGTGGTTGTATGAGCTACAAATGCACATTAAGTACTCTACATGCAGTAGAGAGGTACCCCCCGCCCCTCAACTGAGAAACACCGACTTATTGTGCTGCAGCGAGACACAGACAATACACTGTGGTCAATGAGGAACAATTAATCAGCGTATTTCCACTACTAACTAACTCACTCAGAACTCCTTGGAACTCCTCCGCACAGGCAGGCTCAGCAACGCGCTGTATCACTCTGCTGTTCAGCTGTTTGGATCAGCGATGTGAAGTGGCGGAGTGATACAGCTCGTCGCGGAGCCTGCGGAGGAGTACCGAGGAGTGAGTTAGTTCCAGATAAAAATAACTTGCATTGTAATTTTTTTACTTTAGATCGTACTCTTGAACTGGTGTATTATTTTGAGATGGGACTTCTCATAGGTGATGAAAATACACTGATTAATTGTGTATTTCCTGTGTCTCTCTTCTCAGTGGGCGAGAGCAGAAACCATCCTGCATCTAGTGTACCTAATGGGCATTTGTTAGTTCATACAACCCCACTTCAAAAAAGCTGAACTATCCCTTTAATGTTACAATCGCTGGACTTTATCTGTTCTAATCCTGTGAGCTGATACTTTGGACCAAATTTTCTGTCTGAAATTTCTGATGTCAGAAAAAGGCAGCAAAAGACATGAACAAAAAAAGTTGTTTTTATTTCTTTTACTACACAGTGCAAATTAGTCATTCCTCATATTTTTGTTTTTTCTTCGCTTTAAACAATTTTCAGCTTACACATCTATGTTAATAAACTGTCTCTTAAGCATACTGTTGATACTGTTAAACTTTGAAAGAGTTGACTGGTTGTGGTAATGGGAAAACAGCCTGGAGGTGAAGCAGTGGAAGACAGTGTTAGCTCTATGGTAAGGACTAAGGAGACAAAGAGAATGAGTGTAAGCAGTAGGGAGGCGAGTTTTCTTTGGTGTTGAACAAGTGTTGACGCGTCACAGAGCTGAGACGACTCAGCTTCAGCCTTTTACTATTTCCAGCGTATCGTTGAGATAAGATGGACAGGGGAGTCTCTTCAGGATATCTTCATGAGAGACCATCTGGAGTCTTCCCACACTCAGTTATACAGTAGAGTCTCACACAGGAATAATTTGATTCATGTTTGGTTAACAGAGACAATCGGTGGTTCATCCAATGTTAAACACTCTGAAATTGTAATTTTTTTTCCGAGTGCAAATTAACTAAATTACAAATAAATCAGAAAGTCTCCCCAAAATGGATGTTTTTATAAACATTTCTACAACAGCGTGTGATTTGACCTCAAAACACACAGAGAATTGTCTCATTCCTATGACTATTCTTTTTCAGCCATGAAAGTACAGAAAGAGAAGCCTGTGCATAGTGTTCCCTGTTAACCCTTAAGGCTAACTGTGCCGCAGGTAGGGCTTCTAAGATGGATTAAACGGCAATCGTTGAGGCAGAGGGCTCCCCAGCCTGAGGTTATGTATTCACAAGCCGCCCACCTCCCTGAGGCAGAGGGCAGCCAGGATAGCAGGTCTTATCCAGGGCATTTTCTCTGCAGGCCTTGACAGTGCTATGTCATCAGCCTCTCTGAAAGACCAACAAAGTTTCATTTTACCAAAACTGACCTTTCCTGTTTTTCGCGTTCAGGCTAAATTTCCACAGCAAGATGTGTGACTGCCAGTGTAGGCTATACCTCAAAATAAAATAAAATATTTGGTCTTTACAGGCAAAATGGCTGCATGTGACCGCAAAGGATTATCGCAATTATGCTCCACTTTGTACATTCAATGGCCAGTTTTGCACGGCACATCAATGTACAATACAGATGTAGCGTTTTGTTTTGATTCATTTGTGTTGTGCAATTTAACATCAGTGGGATGATGCATTTGTCTCAGTAGCTACATCTACTGTACATTTTTTGGTCTATGTACGATTTCCTCTCCTCTGTGGGGAAAGAAGATTTGGTTTCCATGCACTAAGGAAAAGACTTTCATCACTGAATGAATGTATTTAGAAAAAATGAATTCTTGGATGTTAAAAAACAAACAAACTATTTTTTCAATATAAGGAAGTAATTTTAAGGGTGAAGAAATTTCACGATTTCTTTGGCAAAATGAGTTTTTGTAAGAAATCACAGGTCAGGAAGATATTTTTTCACCCACAGTGGAGATATACTTTTAACAGAGTTGCACAATAAACTTGAAATCTCAAGGAGTTTTGTGATGACCCCTATGGTTGTGTGTTGTTAAATTGTCAGCGCTGAGGCTTTTGTCTTACAGGTGAATATGAGCAGGAATTGGGCTCAGTGAGCCTCTGCTTCCCGTCGTTGCTAAACATAGCTAAACAGTGAGAACTTACAACTCAGTTTGTCCTTGCCCACACATACACATATTAAAATTGGAGCATTTCCTGCTTTGTTCAAATCAAAGACCTCATGCGAACCAATATGTGACATGTTGGCCAATCAGAGGCCTGAAAAAGTTCCAGTACGGTATGAATAATGACGTTGCGACCCTTCTGTTTTCACTGTGTGTCACAATAAACTACATTATTCATCCTTCTGAATTTAAATAGCAGATGTTATTCTCCTCTAAACAAGCCACTTCCTTTGAAGCATTAATTCCCTGTCACTTGGTAACACCACAGATGGTGTGGACTGACACAGAGATGTCATACACACGTGATGAGTCAATGTATGTGTGATAAACTGCATAAGTGCACCTCTGTGAAATCTCTCCCCGTGATTGTGTGTGTGTCGGGGTGTGTGTGTGTGAGTGCATGTGCATACGGATGACTGCATAAATGTAGTGTGGATGTACTGTAGGAGCCAGGTGCATGACTCCATGTAAGAAGGTCAGCTGCAGGGCAAGCGTGTGATTGCAGCAGTTCAGTGCTTTATCTGTGTGTTTACATGTGCATTGACGTTCAGCATGAATGTCCCTGTTGCCTTTTCAAGTAAAACATCCACATGGCCTTTCTCTGTCTACCTGTATGGCATTGCTTTATTCACACAGTGATTATAAACAGGCAAGAATATTCACTGTCATGTGAATTTAGCATTCAGTCCATCTCTGATTATACACCATAAATATAAACAGGGACAACCATGCCTTTATACAGTAAGCCAATAAACAAGGCAGACATGCCTCAACTCAATTTCAAACTGGGCCTGGAAAAACTCCTGGATATCTAAAACTTGATGTAAATCATGAAGCAACAAGGCCAAACTTGTAAATAGCTAAGTGTTTCTTGTAATTTATGTATTTTTAGTGTTAAATCTTCTTAAAGTTGCTTTCGTCTGCATCTTGTGTCTCTTTGTCTGCACACAAGCTGTACTTAACAAGTAGAGGAGCAACACATTTTCAAAGACTGTGGTTTTGCTGCCTTTGATTTGTCAGCTGAATTGAATTTCATGAGTGATATGGACCAGGTGTAAAGTAAAATTCAGTCACTGCTGTTTAATATAATAAGTTTTAGTGTTCCCAGTGCGGACATAGAAACTAGATGCTAGACTGTCATTGCAAAGACAACAAGAAGCTATTTTCCATTTGGAGGATATGTCTCTGAGACCTTTCTCCTCATGCACCTGTTCCCCATCAATCCCTTTACTTGGATTCCAGACAAGGTCTTTCAAGGTTCTCTTACTTTTAGGATAAGCAGTAGCTTTTGGGATGTAAAATATGCCAATCCCAGCATTCCCTTCCTGCCTCTCCTTCTCTTTCTCCTTTACAAATCTAACCTTGATAGTTATACTCCATAAGATTGCTGGGAGCTACCTCCAGGTCTCCGACTGGATTGAAATTTATTATGGCAGTTGCAACAAAGCCAATTGCTTTCCACTAACAACATCCAAGTGCAGATTTTTCCATGTGCTTTCACAGGAATACGTCACTCCAGTGAACAGATTTATAAGTTCCTGCGTAGGCTCACAGTGTGGCCTGCACCTACGCTATCCAAACTCACACAGGAAGCCGATGGGAGACATCTCTCACTCTAGGTGAAGCACATAATCAATCAAAGCGAGGTAATAATGTCAAGGTCTGCTAACAATGCCTCAACGTGAATGGATGTGATGCATTCCTGCATATTTGTGTCTGTAAGGCGGCGAGGCTGAGAGTAACACAATCTGGAGGAAGTGAGGGGTCGAGGAGGGGCTGAGGAGACAACAGCACACAGTGTTGGGCTGAGAAAAAAAAGAGGAGAAAATAAGAAAGGTGGGCTGGGAAAGAGGGTCAAGAAGCTAGACAATGAGTGACCCTATCCCTAGACACTTCCACGGCTGTATCTCTTGGTTGTCTCTGGAGAAACGAGGTGCCCTGGACAGTGCATTCCCAGGGAAAGAGGGAGATTAACATTCCTAGGATGCTGCAGCGTGTAGAGTTATGAGAGATGTGGTCCTTGGTGAATTCATTTACTAACAGGATGTAATGTCAAAAAGGCAAGAAAATCTGATTTACTTATCATTTAGCATATGACATGTTGTGAAGGCCAGTGAAATCGGCACAAAGTAAAGTGTTATATAATCTTAGGTTTTTTTTTTCTTCTTTTTTTCATAGCCTTGATTAGATTAGTTTTTGTTGATCACTGAGTGGTTTCCTCTGTTCATCATTTGAAAATACTGTAATGCATCTTGAAAAGGAGTGTGGTTCCCATCCCAGTGCAAAAATGCAGCTGGTCCCATGGAAAAGTAAAACAGTTGCGAGTGGGTGAGTAGTGTTGGTGGGGAGGAGGGGGGGCACTTGGTTAAGGCTGTCACAGAATGAAATATGGTTGTTTAAAAGGAAAGTGTTGTGACATACAATACTACACTGAGTAAGTCACAGTGTGTGTGTATGTGTGTGTGTGTGTGTCTAATGACACAGGACGGCCACTGTCTGTCTGTTTGCCCTCCCACTATTTCCTATGAACTCGTCTGTGCTTGCAGGACAAAAGGCTCCTTCAGTGGCTCTGTCTGCCGGCCAGCGGAGCAGCAGTGGCTTTCTCTGCATAGGTTGCGAGGGAGGGAGAGACCAGGAGTAGTCTGATGATGTGTGTGTGTGTGTGTGTGTGGGTGTGTGTGCATAAACATATATAGTACATATCAATCGCATGTGTCCATTAAATTGATAAAGAGTGACATGATGCACATAACTACAGGTGTCTGTTAATGAGTGTGAGATTTTAAACCTTAATATTGAAAATATTTTTTTTTAGGAAGTGGGGACATTTCGGCTTGTCCTTAATTCCTTGAAGACCTTTGTTCTAGGGTTAATGTTACAATTAGTTTTAGGTTAAAGGCTAGAGGTTAAAACTAGACATGGCTGTGATGGTTTAGGTTACGGTATATTTCAAAGCTGGATAATGTAGCCTACTGAGTCCTTACGTGAATAGATTCTGTGAGTTTGTGCCTCTTTCATGTATGTCTGCCTGGATGAGCATGCATGTGTGTCCCACTCTTATTACTCTCTCACTGTGCAGTTTTGATGGTGTATTACTGTATGTCTGAATCACTGGCTATATATATGTGTGTGTGTGTGTGTGTCTGTCTATGTTTCAATGTGTGGGTGTGGAGATGACACAGACTGTCAGACTGTAAAGCATTGTGAGGAGTCAGGGGAGGCATGGCTCTGTTCTCAGACGCTTCCCTCTGTGACCCCGGACCATCATAAATCTCCTAATTCCCTCATTCCAGTGTCAAACGGAGCAGCGCTCTCATGTGCTGGAAATTCCCCCATTCCCCACTGCTGGAGAACGAGTCCTGCAGCAGCTCCACCAGCAAAGCCTGACTTCTGTACTGCTGTCACAATTTGATGGTACCATATGGTCATCTATGACTTACCCAAGTGTCAGGTGAACAGCTTTGATAGAACTTTGGCTTTTGTCGTCGACCGTCACCTTGAATGACAGTACAAGTCAAAATAGAGAAAAGCAATTTTGTAATTTTAGCTTGCAGAAATCAGCTAGTACAAAATGCTGCAGGAATAATAGTCCAATCATAAAGCCACCACACTTTAGAGAAGGAAAAAAAGATACACAGGCTTTTTTGAGGGAATAAATTCTAACATGACTCTGTTGTTATATGTCTTTCGCACGTATGACAGCATTCTAGATAATAAAGCATATGCGATAAGATTAAGCAAAGCTTATCATCTTAAATTAAATAACATATGGGTGCATTTTTAGGTGGTAATGCAGCAGTGGCTGCTCGCCAGAAACCAGCATTCATTTGAATTAGGCCAGTTTGACAGCATAAGGGGTGCTACAGAGGGCTTTAGTTAGAATAAAATAAAAAATCTCCCATTAAGACTATTTTTTGGCTTGGAATATGTCGACAAGAGTAACAAATATCTAATCATTGGACTGCATAGTGCTTGTATCAAAAGCATTTTACATTTCTTATGCAACAACATCCCACTGGTGGCAAGCTATTGAGAAAGGTGCTGGCCTAACCACTGGCAACAATTTTGGGTTCAATGTTCTGTGGACGGGAAGAGCTGGATATCGATCCAGCAGTCCTGTACTAAGGGCCAATATGTATTGAGCTGAGCATTTGAATGGGCCACTCTGTAATGCGAATGGTTTTGTGGCCGTTGCTCTGGAGGATCAGCCTCTCAGTGTGGCACTGATGACTTCATGTTCCCACAGGAATATAATACAAGAGGGCTAAACTTTTCTTTTCTTTTTTTTCTTTTAGGACTTATACATTTTCGTTCTTTGTAAATAAAATGTGATGATGTTGGCTTCTAGCTTCATCCTCCATCAGTGAGCAATTACGGGGAAAAAAACAATAGGTGGTCTAGAGGTATAGGAGTGTGTCTTGCCAACAGGCAGAGAGTTTAATTCCAAAGCAGAGTCCCAGCCACTAAAAAAGTCTCAGAACCTGGCGTAGTGATCACTCAGTCACTGGTACTGATTAATTCCACCATCAACACCTTGCATTATGTTCTTATTGTGGTATGGGGGAGTCACAGTGGTTTTTACAGCCCTTTTAATGGAGCACAGCAAGACTTACAACTTTCATATCACAGGTCTAGAGGCGTCAACTTAGAATCCAGGTCCATTAACACCAGCAGTTTGCTCGGCATGTCTCAGTCCAAATCCGGCACTCACTGTATTCTTCCCAGGTAGTGGGAATTTAGGGGATAGTGAGACAGTGACTACCCACTACTGGACAGTTAGCTGTAGCAAAGCACCGTATTGTGCAGAAAACAATGTGCAGGAGTTTTGTGTGTCTGTGTTGATTTGTTCAACAAATCACCCATCTGTGCATGAATGACAGGCTTTCAACTTGAGAAATTGTGACAAGGCTACTACACATTGTTGCTTTTCCCAGACAGCCGCAATCCTGAAATGGCAATTAAAACTCCTTAGAGCTCTGAAACTGCTGAAAAGTGAGGATCAGTGCAAAAAAAAAGAAAGAAAGTAGTAACAAAGAGTCAGGAAATGAGGTTAAAAAAAAAGGAGAGAAGCACCACTCGATTGAGAATGACATCCTTGCGATCATGTTTCAACAAGATTTGCTGCTTTAATATAAAGTCAATTAATTCCAGTGTAAGAGCAGCAACACTTTGTAACATGTGGTATTAATGGGGCAGCTTCAAAACCCATATACCTGTTAACAGTGATCACTATCACTGCCCCATATATGCTTTATTTGGTCTGGGATTTGATCAGAAGTACTCTATCCTGTGGCCCCATGAGACCCTGGCAGCCAGGGAACCGACTTCCTCTCATGCCTCTACAGCATTTATTAACCCGATTCATAGGGACTTGTGTGGAGATTTACTGCTCACTTCATCTTGAAAGCTTTTTTATTGTTGTAATGTTAACCCTGAAAGAACACACTAAGTCCCGATGCGAGTGTATATCACATACAGGAGGAGCGGTGCCTGCAAATTCAGACCCTGTGGTTTTTAATATGCACACACATAGGAGAGATGGCATGTACTATTAAATGTACAAATGACACGCACGCACGCACACACATACTTACACATCCCAGCTGCCCTTGAGGCGAGATACCGTGGCTCAGGTTTGAAGGATTAAAAGGAAGGATTAATAAACACGTTACTTTGTAGCTGTAGGATTAACCCTCTTCCTTCCTCCATTAATGGCAAACACATTTCCAATAACACCACCAGTTCATACTGGCTGAGAATAAATTACGCACACTCATACACAGACACTCAAATACACACACACACACACACACACACACACACACACACACACACACACACACACACACACACACACACACACACACACACACACACAGCTACAATTAAATACAGAAACAGTGTTTGAAAGTGAAATACCAAACACCTCCAATGCACACTTATTCTTAAGTTCCGGCTCGAGGCTTCACATCTCCTGAGCTTCAGAGGAATGTGCCGTGTAATAGTGTTATGGGCGAGCTGAAGGAGGTATACTGGAGGCTGGATGGGGGAGGAAGTGCCAAGGGGAGGGAGGCAAGGGAAATCGTCTACGACTCCGAGTATTTCTTCTAAACAGTCCCAGTCTTGACAGCTCTCTCTTCCTGAGGCCCACCTCTGTTCAGGTAGTGGCTACTATGGCATTGCCTGAGAAAGACTTTTTTTTTTTTTTTTTTGGTTGAAAGGGCTCCGAGGGTGAATAAATTTGACAAAGGAGTTCTTACTGTGGAATTTAAAGTGCCAGTGAATCGGTGTGGGGGGATTGGGTGAGAAGGGCGGAGTGGGGGGGAAGAGCAGCATAAATGGAGCGAGCCCTTCGGGGCGGCTGTCTCTGCGAAGTTGATCCCACCGAGTTTAATCCTTGACATCACGTGAGCAAAATCCCAACGCTGCCACTGCTGTCTCCTCCAGACAGCCCGTGGATGTGGGTTTTATAAGCAAAAGGATGGATGTGGGGCAGCACGTCAGTGTAGTTCCTGCCTATGTGCTTGCTCTGCATTTTTCCAAATTGTATAGGGCAGGGAATGGGCAGATAAGGTCAGGGATATAGGTTTAATTTAACTATTAGAGGGGAAGGTCTGTTCCAGGTTGTAAATCACACCTATAATGCCTTTTACAGCAGCATTTGTGCGTATATTACAAAATCTCTAGAGAATCTAAACAATACAAATTGGCAGTGAGGACTATTCCATATCCATCTCCTACTCGCTACAGTGAATGTTTCATTATGTCAACCTTTAGTTCTGGATCGGGTTGTGCTATCTTTTCAGTATAAGACTGAGCATGTCTTAGCCTTAGCCAGGAGGCAGCGGAAAGTGACTGGAGATAAAGGGTGAGAGGGACAAGGGAGGGAGGACGCGCAACAAACATCACGTCCAAACTTGAACCAGGGACGCCGTTGTTATATGGTCAATGTGCCCAACCACAAGGCCACCAGCGTATAGCTTAGGTTTTTCAGATATTTGTCATTGTGTGTTTGCTTCAACTAGCTGAGGCAGTCTCTTGCAGAAATAAATCTTGATTTAAATGAGACTTTTTGAATAAATATAGCTTGACAACTGGAACAGTTTAACAAATACTGTAGCCTCTCACGACTGAAAAATCACATGTCAGTCTCCAGTGTTGCGGCATGCTTTTTGTCCACAATTTCTCTCGCAGCATTTACAGGCTTTGTCTGGTTACCCACTGTGGCTGCCTCTACCAACACTAACCACCATCTCTCGTCCATATAAAATATATTGTTTCCTGTGTGCCAGAGGTCTTGCCCACTACAAAAACACTGTCTGTGTATGGAGTTTACAAAAATGCAAAACAATCTTTCATCTGAAGCTGTTACCTCCTTGAGCTATTTACCCTTAAAGCAAAGCCCGGCCGACCATCAAAGCTGCAAAGAGTAACGGTCGAGCTAATGACTGAAAGTGGACAAACAGCGGCCTGTTTCACTGCTCCACTCCCACACAGGTGCACTCGCCCACACTCCAGGTGCAGCGATCTCATCTGCGCAAGACAGAGCAACCTAACAAATCCAGATTAGAGTTAATCCATGACATGTCAAAACATCTGTCACAAAGGTCACTCACTATAAACAGAGACAGAGCCACTGACAAAAGATCAAGCTGGAGGTTTTTTTTTATTTTTGTTTTTTTCATTTTTGTTTTTTGTGAGATTTCTTTATTTTACAAAATGTAGGTGAAAACATGGAAACCCCATCAAAAATAATCAAATGTATGAATCAAAGCAGCATGCTGGAATTATATTATGGAAAAACAGGTTGCAGTTAGAGAGAAGACAAATTCACAGGGAAAGAGAGACAGAGATAGAGATATGGGAAATTGCATACACAACTGACAATATATGAAACTAGGTTATGAACAATACATTTTGAAATTGGAGAATTAGACTAAGAGCTCAAAATACTCAAGGGGAGGAAAAAAGGGGGTTAAATGTTTCTGCATGTGTGTAGTTGTGCAGTGTACACATTCTTGCTCTATGGCAAATTCAAATGAATGAAGACAGTTGACAGTTTGTTCATGCAGTTTTCAGGCAGTATGTTTCTAGCAATCCAGTGTCAGTTTTTCTTCAACATGACAAAATAACTTGACAGTCAAAAGTCAAGGGTATCGAGTGTGGTGATTAGTTGTCTGTAATCCATATAGAGACAAAATGCTGGGTTGGTTTGGTTGCACCTGTCTTGGTTGACAGTGCCAATTTTCTCTCATCAGCACAAAAAACAGAAGCACAAGCCCAGGAGTATCACACTTTTCTGGCTGGCTTATTTTCCTTGTGTTGCAATAGCAGGTTCAAGTCAACGGCAACAACAACTCTGCTCCCTGCTGCAGGTAAAAAATGTTTCCAGTTATCTCCTACTGCTGGCAAAGTCAACACGTAGGAAGTTTACAGAGTCTGGATTTATGTGCTGTGATCATGACTTTTAATGTACTGAAACATTCATGGAGGTAAAATCTAATTTTGTGTGTTTGCAGACAAAGAGAGGAATGTAACAACGGCTTACTGAAATGAATGAAACAAAATGTGAAAGACACTGAAAATTCAACAGATCCACAGTGACTCACTTCTGGCATCGAGCAGTCACTTCCTGGCCTTTACCCTGACAGTGACAGCTTTGCTCAACCAAATTCATTTCATCAAGTGACTTACCAGTTTGCAGTCATCCTTCTCCGTTCAAGAGCTCATGTCAAGCACCGCTGAAATGTCAGAATACACACAGACACGCTTTTCCCTCTGTGAGACACTCATCTGCTTGTCTGAGGACGCCATACAGCTCTTTAGTTGCATCAAATAGCTCGTTCAGCACAGTTTAGCAGCAAAGGACAACAACCGACCCTATCAGCAAAATCCATATCACAATTTCCTTGACGTCCTGTGGCAGGCGGTGTTTCATCACAGTGACAGCTCCTTTGGCTGGATGTGGAGATAGTGTTATTACAGTCTGAATAGGAAACTTAAAAGGGCTGGTTCTTGTGTCTGTCAGAAAGAATGGTTAATGTTACACTTTCACCGTAGGATCATCATGCACAATCATTTTGAACAGTGATGGATGGTGCGATTCAGTACATCATCACAATCCTTCTAGTGAGCTTGCCTGTATAGAACTAAAAAGCCAGGGGACCATTTATAATTCACCTTGAGATGAGTGCAATGACAGAAGAGAAGTGGTACACCTTGATGATATTAGCGTCCATTGTCGCACGTGGCTTAATGGCTACTCAAACAGGATATTGACCCAAGCAAAGCATGCCTGCCTGCCTTTATGATTCTTATCAGAATGAATGAAGCTGTGGACCCCGCTGAGAGTGATACTTTAGCTATCCATTCATAGTCATTCATCACTGAGGCGGGAAGTGAGATTCCTATATCCATTAAGCGAAGATAGATTCACAGTTCCCTGGTGGCCATTTAAGTAAGCAAGTACGTCCAGAGGAGGTCAACTCTCCTGAAATAGCCTTGAAACTACCTTGAAATCTTAACACAGATGAGTTGCCACACCTTGCTCACAGGAAACTGTAGGCCTTGTTTTGCAAGAACAGCACTGTAATGGCTGATTACTAATCTAAACCTTGTTTTACAACTAGTACATCTAATGGCTCCCCCGCCCCCTAATCATAAGCAATGAGCTTGGGCCAAAAGCTAAATATGAAAATGCAATTTCCAGTTTATGAGGTCACAGAACATCACATTTTAAGTATTTTTAAGCCAATAAAATGCACTGTGATAGACAGGGCAATGATTCTCTGCAGAAGGATTTTGTCTGTTTTTGTGCTGAATGCTCAGCTGTGTGCCATAGCAGTCTTTTCTAATCACCAAAGCAAGACCCGATTTGTCGCTGCCTCCCCCACAAAGAGGTGAAGTACTGGGCACTAAATTGCTTGATGGACTTTTTCTCAGCCAAGAAAGGGCTGCCACATTCAAGGATGTTTGCGGGCCATCTCAATTAATGCTTTTGAAACGCCATCTCTCATTAAGCCGTGAGAGCAGCGGCAACTCAGCAGCCAAAAGAGAGTATTGAGCTTTGGGTCTCAAAGGAAAGGATTGCTGCAACACCAGATACAGCATCTGCTATTGATTCAATTACTTCCATGAATAAATAGATTTCTCTGGGTTATGGAATGAGGCCAGCCTTGAATTCTTAATGACTTAAGTCAATAGACTATGAGTATAGTCTGAAGTACCATAAATGAGTAGGGAATTTTTTTTTTTTCTGAATTTCATTTTACTTTGAAGGATTTCAGCTGAAAGATTGGTATGATAGGGATGTGGTTCTATCTTGGATCGTGTTGCCAATTCTTAAAAAGCTAGTCAGGTCAGAAAAAACCTCAGACAGAATCTATAGTTCAATATGTCTTTGTTGTTGCACCTGCATTAATAGAAGCACTTGGTCCAAGCCATCTAAAAGCTCCCCCTCCCTAAAACCCTGAATGAAAGAAGAAAAAGAGAGAGAACTTCATATTTATGACACATTCTGTCTTTTGTCTTGAAACACATCAGGCAGTTCTCAGTGTCTATCATTGTAACAGCAAGCGAAACTGGCATACCATTCAACTGTGTGTCAATCCATCATTAAGAAAACAATAGTTGTGGGGGTTCATTACACTCTCTGGTGAAATACTGTCTTTGTTAGTTAGGAGCCTCCCGTTTTTTGGGGGTTCCTGCGGAGAGATCGAGAGCCCACTGATGTGACATATATTTCACTGTGGGGGAGGAGGCCGTCAGAGCATAATCCGGTTAGAGAGAGAATGCTCATGACAAAAGGAGGAAGAGCAGCCAAAGCATTGTGCTCTGGCACATCCACTGTGATGTTTACGTTCATCTTTGATGTGAGCATCTTTTTCAAATGCAAAAGTAATGGATTTAGGTCATGCTGAGTGAGTTAGCCAGTTGGAGAACCTGTCTGCTCCTTTATTTTCTGCTCTCTCTTTTGAAGAAAGTTATTTTTGATTTCTCAACTGTGTGAAGGACTCACCAGAGTCTATGCAAAACGCATAGACTCTGGTGAGTCTGTCTTCATCAGCCCAATAAGCTGACAATGAGGACTCAGGGTTTGTTAAGTAAAAACAAAATCAGTCAATCAGTCTAAAGGACGTGTAGAGATGAAGAGTGCTCTCAGATAAGCGGCTCTTTGGAACTACTCTGCTGTGATTTCCCACCTCACCCTTTGCAACTCACTCGCCTTTTGTACAAACTTGGCCTCTGCCTCTGTCTGCCAGTTTGTTTGTGTGTGTGTGTGTGCGTGCGTGCGTGTGTGTTTTTGACAGCCATTTTCTCAGCCGCTTCCATGCCTCTGATTCTCTGTTGGCATGGTGAGGAAACAGCGGGAAGCCTTCACTCCAATTTGCCATCGTTTGTCATCACTTGCCCCTGTGACACAGACACACATACACATACACATTCACACACACACACACAAACCATCGTCCACTTTCTGAGGCATGCCGACAGTAGCGACCCCGTGACTGCACTTTCAGCCTCCCCCTATATTGCCCATAGCTTTGGTGGTGCCATCTGTGATTTAAACATAAGAGGTGGTTAACACTGTCTGTACAACACAATGCACAGCTGCAGTCCTGAGGATGTGTAGACATGTCAGTCAAGTTACACATTGGGAATGGGAATACCCAGTTTAAGGTGTCATCTGTTCAAAATCTTCTTTTGTTCATAGGTCTTTTGTTGCACTTTTTGAATGACAAGAAGTCCTGCATTACAGTATTTGCACAACTTTGACGTCCATCATTACAGAAGTTTTAAAGATTTTTGTTGTTTGTAGATATATTTTTATTTGTAGATTTTGCTTCTGAAACCACTAAATTGGCAGTACAGATATGCTTCTGTCTCCAACATCATTCACAAAAATGTGTTCATCAAACCTTTTGTGGTTTGTTCTGAACACAAACAGGACATCCAGGGAAGAGCGGTTGCTTTGGAATTTTCTTAATGGAGATTTTTAATGTTTTGTGCAATAAAAGAGCATTCACCATTGAGCAGGAAGCCAAAGACAGCTACAAACGATAAAACTATCTGCACTGTTAGATACTATTGGGCTAAGCTGAAGAAAATCCTTCTCTGTAAATTGGATGGACCAAGACTGAGGGCAAGATGCAGACATTTTGATTGTTTCCTCCAGTTTTAATAGTGTGATATAACTGCAGTGCTCTTATGTCCCAGAGCGCAGTGTTTAAATAATGAGGCTCAAGTATGATTTGATCAGCCCCTCCGGCTCTGAAACTAAGCGTGCATTTGAAGCTTGTAGCAATGCTACATTTGGTAACAGTAATTAAGGAGAAAGCAAAGGTCTCATTAAGCAAATTACCTTGTTGCAGAGAAGTCGGGGGTTAAAAGCCTTCCCTGGCTGAGCTGTCGTTCCTTTTCATCATCAAGGATCATCTAACCACTGAGTGAGGTCTCGGCATCTGATTTCATTACACATTTATTCCTTTCCGTCATTCATTTGCACTTCATTTTACAAGCATATGCACTATGAAGTTCAAACGCTCTGATTTATGCATCAAACTAAAGGGTCATTGTATTCTGGAAATCTGTGAGGGCATATTAAATTTATATTTGTGCTTTACTCTTCGTGTCAGGGAAAGCGGGTCAGATTTCTCTCATTTTGCTCCACTAAGTTTGCATCCACCAAGTAAGAATCAACAATAAGACACCCTAACTGCTCAGAAATCCAGCCCAGGCATCCCATGGTGTGGATTCATTTTGTTGATGGATTAGTGTAGAGAGGACTCAGGAGGGAAGTTGGAAGTGGATTCTAACTATTATTTTGGGTCTTGCGTCCTGGCTGGTCGCTGGCATGGTCAAGTCAGTGCTCCTGCCTGTTGGTGAGGCCGAGCCAGAACCCTGGAATGGGCAGTAAGTGTGTGACGTGAGGGCTCGATGCCATCTGGGCACTGGGATTGACGAGATGACGGCGATGACTCTCTATACGGTTCAGATGGACAGGAAGATGTGCCTAATCCCCGCTGTGGTGGCGGCACCAAACCCCAGTGCTAAAGTTGAATGGTTCCCAGTACCATGCATCATCACCCCTAGTTTCCTAAAAGTCCACCAGAAAGTGGGAAAACAGAGTAGATTTTCAATCATGATTCTAGTGGCTACATTCACATACACAAAGCAACCTGGCTTTTGGCCATAAACTCATTATGGTTCACTTCAGCTCTCATTTCCTGCCATCCAGGTCCAGCATTACCACCTGTCATGTGCCAAATGCTGGTTAAATTTGCTTTTGGTGCATAGATTTGAGATGATGAACACAGGAATACACTGGTGTTATGAGGAGTTACGATTAGGATGATTAGGACCAGTTAAGAAAAACACTACTGCAGCATTTGAAGCATATACTGAATTGAAAGTAGTGGCAATTTGAGGAAAACTGTATAAAGGGGCTGATAAATATTACTAACAAACGTTAATAGTTCAGCAATTTAGCTATTACAAATGTATTTCTGTTTCTTGTTTTCAGCCTTTTACATTTGATAGTTAATGCCAGAGAGTTAGAAACTTTATTTTTCCCCATAGTAGGCTTGACACCACAGGGCAGAACTGAAAAAAAAATCTACTGTAAATTAATGATTTCTTAAAGGTAAATCTGGACAGTATATCCTTGCCATAAGGTATCCCAGCTGCTTCCAATACACTGGCTAAAAGAAATTTCCTTCCATCTGTGATGTCTTCCCTGCAGTGGGAGTTCAGCAGTAGAAAAAAGAAAAAAGAAAAAAAGGATGAGGCCATTTTCTGCTATACTGATAACAGGGGAAAATTGAATGATATCATGATAAAAACAACCACTGAACACCGATATTGTTTTGTATACTTAAGGTGTTAAATCCATAATAATGCAGGAAGCCAAACAACTTAACCATGTTTCTATGCTCACGTAACCAAGTCATTCTAATCATGTTATACTTTTACAGTCATAAAACCAAAACCCTGGTTGATTCATTGTGTAGTCTATGTTTTTATTATGTAGTTGGTGACTAATGCTTCAGCTTAGCTTGGGATATAGGAGAGGTTAGGAATGTTGGATATCAGGGTTGGAGATCAGGCAGCTCATTGCTTCTCCTGCAACAAAAAAAGCTGCCTCTCCTTACTCAACAGAGTCCTATTTAAGAGCTGCAGATTACATCTCTGAACATACCAGTTACAATTAGATGTGTGTTCCTGATTAGTTAGCAACAAGTGGTTAAAGTAACTGATACTTCATACTAGACAAAGCACTTACAAAATTGTTTGGGTCCATTAACATCCGTTATGGGACACGTGAATCGTTTCTGAAATGTTTGTCTAAAAACTCTTTAACTCTGCACGTCTGCTGCACTGGTTGACTACAAAGGAAGTACTTGCAGTATGTGTTACATAGACTCTAATCCTCAAAAAGTAGGTTTTAAGAAATAGTCTGTATAGGTTGTGAGACGAGTTGACCATCAAACTGAGACATTATAGGCTTGTCCTTCGGTTTGTTTGAAAAATGTATTTTTGCACTTGACGTAGATAAGGCTGTTGAGTACTGTTGAATGTGTGTGTGGGTCTGAATCTCAAAAGAAGGAATTAATGAAAAATCACCTGAGGACCTTGTCAAAGGCTGTCAAAAAAGTTCATGGTGTTTATTAATCAATTGTTCAAGAAAGCATTCATTGCAAGGACATGTGTCGATAATTCTGAAGGACGAGTCGATCATTTTTAACAAATTCTTATATTCCTTTTCTAAAATCAGGTGTTGGACTCTAAAACCTTTTTCTTTTTAAAATATATTACTTTCTCAATGATCAATTTAACTGGTCGTGCAATTTAAGGTTAAAAGGTAGCATAGCTCTCAAATCCAATCCAATCCATTTTATTTATAAAGCACAATTTTAAATAAAACACAACAATTTCCAAAGTGATGTACAGTCAAATAAACACAAATAAACATAATAAAAAGACAAAATACTAAAGGTAAAAAACACAATAAAACATAATAAATAAATTATGTTTCTGCTCTCACACAGGTATTTTCATTGGTTGGCCTGATCAGATCTCACCTCAGGACTGTGCGGGTAAGTACAAACTATGCCTGACTGGCATCTCCTCCACATTTCCTGTTGCACCTTTTAAGGAAAGGTTTTATTATTCATCTGCGTCACTGCGACTGTGTGGGTGCAGTTTGATCAGATTTGACTGACTGTGACCAAACAAGGCACAAACCATCACCAGACACTGATTCAGCTATTGCTAAATCAAGACTGGTGCATCATGTGTGACATCACGTCCTATCATCTGACCCCCAATGCTTCAAGACAGTAAGAAGAGCACACTGGAAAACTGATTGCAAAGGAACCAGTTTAAGTTGAATCACACTCAAATACAATGTACCCATTTGTTAGAGAAACTAAAGGTCAACAACATCTATAACAACTTTTATCATTGTTATTATTATCAGATTTTATGATATGGAATAAACAACATTTTGCTTAGGCCTGCTAATCACACTCACTGCTCTCACAACATTCCCTCTCTCTTCTTTTTTCACTCCTAAACTCAGCAGTGCGGGAGTACGACTTTGACCAACTCTGCCCTCGCGTGTTATTCTGTGATCTATGAACTTGACCTTCTTAAATTATCATGATGCGTCCATTCGATTCTGCTCTGCATAAGAATGTCAGCTAAATTGCTATAATGTAAATGAGATGAACAAAGTTGCACAAAATCATCTGCACCTGCATCACACTCCCCCAGAATCTCTACTTGTACCCATTATTCATATGCTCAAAACATTACAGATCTGGGATGCTAATGCAGTCTCATAGCCTCTGCCCAGTGTTTGAGCCTTCACACTCATACTCTGCCGGGGCCTTGATTAAATTTGTTGCCCCAGCCATCCGCCTGCCGGCTGCCAGATGACTGTGAATATGAATGAGACACTAACATTGAATGTTGCGAGGCTCTGTCCTTGTTTTTCCTTTCTTGTCGGCTCATTATCCTGGTTGGCTCCCTCCTTAACTTCTTTTCACTCTACTGTCTCTCTCTTCCCCCCAAAGATGTCAGCACTGACTTCCACACAGCGATGAAAACACACAGCAGCACACATACAAACCTGCTGACAGACCAAACCATAGAGGTGGTGCCTCTGTCTTTTTCCCCTATATAATTCTGAGAGAAAATACATGAGAGATGATAGATTTGATGAGAGGGCACCCCCAGACAACAGGAAACTATCACAGACTTTCACTGACTATCGACCACATTCGTGTGTCTGACAATTATTATAACCTGGGTCAGGCTGCTGTGCACAGCAGTGGAAATTAATAGAAAAATATATACGGCAATACATGAAACACGATGACAGGAAGCTGCTAACGGCACTGTCGTAATGATCAACCAGGCAGCCGTTAACAGAAGCGAGAACAGGAGCAAAATATCCCACACTGGTGGGTCCAGCTATCTTACTTTATTTATTTTTTTAGCACTCTGAAGATCCGTTTTATCTATCTCTGTGGGTGGAGACGGAGAAGCATGGGGCACTGTTTTCCAGTTGTAGAGCCGGGATTTAAGCTGCTAAGACATCTGCATCATTATTTTTGTTTCTTTCAAAACTTTTTTTTTTTTCCAAACTCTGTTACAACTTGAACTCATCCTGGCCTTAAGGACAGCCTATGTTACAACTTCTAACCTTAATGTAGAACTGTACCAGACTGTTTACATCGATCACTTGTTTTTATTACACTGCACATCCCTACACTTGACAGTCATAGTGGGGCTTCAGAAAATCCTTTCTTTGTTTAGCCACTGTCTATTGCTGCTCATGTTTCCTACCAATTTCTTCTCTGTTAACTCCAAGCAAACTGCTGTTGCCTCAAACATTGTTTCCTATGCAGCAGGGGATTTTGCTTCTGATCCACTGTGTTAAGAACAGAAAATGCAAAACCTAAAAAGACAAATAACCTGTGTGTCCAACAATGCCATGGGGTGATAATGACTACTTTTTGTCAGTGCTTGAAATATTCATCTTTTTTTCCAGTCCTAGAATGAAACTTGGCTTCAGATATATAATATAGTCATACATACACAAACACACAAAGATGCGCATACGTGTGGGGCCCTAGCAGCCTTTTCCTAGTCAGTGGGGTCTCCATCAGTATTGACAGGCTGTGGTCCTGGACTGACTACAGACAGACAAACTCAGGGAGGGAGGAGACGCCTGGCTCTGCCAAGTGCCATGGTTGGACAGCCCTCCAGGGTCCTGGGGTGTGAGAAAGTCCTGTGTGGCAGCCCTGGAAACAAATCCAATATGGACTCTTTTCTGACAATATGGCTAGTCTAAATAACAAAAGTTAAACAAACACAGTATGGTCTTAGTGGGATGGGAAATGTCCAGACTAGATAAATATGTGTGCACTGATGATTTGATTTAGTCCTGTAAGTGTGACTCTCAGGCAGAGAGTCATTGGAAAGCCATTGACTTTACTATGCACTTTCAATGGTTGTCAACAGTGACACTAATACTGTAATATAAATTGAACAACTTAAAAAAAAAAAAATCTAAACTTGTTTTTTTTTTTCCAGCCTGTCAGAACATGGTTTTTACTTCCTGCCCACACGTGTTAAGTAGCACCGTACATTCATCAACCACAGTCAACAGATGGATTTTGTTTTTCTAACCCCATGATATTTCATTTTGACAAACTGCTCTGAGGTTAAGAGCTTCATAGCACCTATGAATACCTACACGTTTAATATCATGTGTATCTATACTGTTGTAACATAATACAGGCTTCATCTGGTTTGTTCATCATAATGAATAACACAAGTATCCTGTTTTAAGCCTTTCAGTGTACGCTAGGATGTTTCCATTATTGTGCGGGCTGTCTGCATGGACTGCCTACTCTACATACTGTACATGAGTTAAAGGATGTCTGAAGTCAGTAAATTGATTATTTGTCAGTGTCAACTGTTTCGACTGTTTCAAGGTGACTCTGGTTTCAGATAATTTGATGAGGTTAATTGCTTGATTTTCTAGAAAAATGCTTACCACACAAGCTGGCTTGAGCTAGAAAAAAAAATGACCATTATTGATGTGTTCCAGGTCCAGGTGAGATACCAGTGACAAAATGGATGGCTCCGCATAGTGGTTATATATTGGATTAATAGTTAGAAGGTCAGAAGACATGTCAGCCACATATTACTTTCAACCTAGTGCTCACATTCTACTGTACCTAACTCTGGATGTGTTAAAAGGGCATGGGGCTTCCCATGGCTTAGTGCCACACATGCTGTAACTGTTAAGGAAACTGCAGTACAGGGGGAGATACCGCTAGTTCCTGGAGGCCTAGAGGGATCAGGTCTTAGTCTGCCCACATGGAAAGCAGGAACACCATAAACCTAAAAGGATAACAAATGAGACAACACAGGCAAGGATTTATGAAGTGCTGAAACGCTCCCCGCCATACTGCTTCTCCACCATGCTGGATGGAGAAATGAAAAATACCATGCAGGATGCTCTGGAAGGTGAGAGACAGAGAAAAAAGAAAGAGAAGGATGGCCTGCCAGATCCCCCAGTAAAGGGAAAAAAAGAAGACAAGAGAGGGGAAAAGGAAACCGCTTTCCCCCAAACTCCCATGCACCGTTTCCCACTCATCAGAATCTAGCTATTACCAATGTCAAAGTGCTTTCATGGGTCATTATGAGCCAGGCATGCTGTCAGTGCTCTGAAGAGTCTTTGCCATTTGAGCTCTTCCAATTTACCTCAAAATTTATTGCACAGGAAAAGACTAACATATACTTAATACAGATTGGAACGTTCCCCTACAACCAATAGACTTCCCAGACTTGATTGGATATTATTACTATATATTATTACTATGTATCAGCTCTCTGGTTTTGAATTTAGGTGTGTCTTAGTCCCCACAAGGTCTAGCAAATTCCTGTCTGCCACCATTCATCTCCTGTTTCTGAAGAGGCTGTGTGTTTATTTTGATATAAAACTGGATAGCAGGTGTTCCCTTATCTCAAAGAGAATCCAGCCAATTACAAAGACACAGTTTAGGCCCGCCTTCCCAGAGCTTTTCATCATCTCCTAATTGGCCCATCTGCAGTCAAGACAGGCTGGACTCGCTTGAGCAACTTGCCTCATTGGGTTGTATCATTCCGAATGCCCTCTGTAGTCTTGGAATGACCCCTGTGTTTTAAACATGAAGTTTTTCTATTCCCATTTTTCTAAATCAAATGCCTTTTTTCTGGCCAAATCACAATTGGAAGACAAAAAGATTCCATTAAGCAGTACTTTTCATAGGATAGCAGGGCTCAAGGCAAGATTATGACATCTTGTTGCTGCTATTTTCTAATTTTGTAGATTCACTGAAAGAGACTGCATAGTTCAATTATCGGTGAATCCAGTGTAGATTTGCATAAAACCTATTGCAATTAGACTTGATTTCAATAGAGGGCTTCTTTGGCATCTGTATTAGATTCAAAGGCATTCACAGTGTTTGGACAGAAATGAAAAATGGTAATGAATTGCTTCTAAAAGTTTAGAAGTTTTAAAAGGTTGTGTTCATTCAGTCCATGTTGAAACCTTGAAAACTGTTAATCCTGACAACCCAAGCCTTTGCGAAAGGAGAAGGGATTCATTAACATCAAAGGTAAAGGGTAAAGATATTTACCCCAGGGCTGACAGCCTCATTTATTGGCATTACCAGATTAAATGTCTGCAGCAAAAAAATTGAATTAACTGTCAGAGTATTGAATTTATGTGATTACACCAAATAATATAGAATTGATTTAAGATGTCTATTCAAAACTTTAACTTTTAGAACTAAATAAAAAGAAGCTGTTTTTGGTTTTTGTTGCTATTATTTTCATAAAACCAACCTCCTCTTGTCAACAATAACTTTGCAACAGCAGTATAGTAATTTATAGCTTGTCATCTCATTTGCAATGAAGGTCTATCATGATTGATCAGGCTGATTGGTACACACGCTACACACATTCTTGAATGGAGGGTGCAGATAAAGAATGTCAACACATCTTCATGAAAGAGCAACCTGCAGACTACAAAGGGTTATCACTGAAACTATTAAAAGAAACTTAATACTCAGTGTATAGTGTTTGTGATGCTGCCTACATCCTGCTGTCTCTAACAAGATATTGGTCAGAGTGGTGTAGATTTTTTGAAATTTCAGGCACGCATACTCTCATTTGTAGTTTGAAATATGTTTTCTGTTAATTAGCAGCATTAATGTGGGCCCCTACATCTCTGATCTTCCGTCTTGTCAGTGTGGGCTGCAGAGACACTTTTTACTTCTCAGAGACTGCTCTCAGATGTAGTGCTTTGATTTGTTCAGTATCAAGCACTTGAGAGACTGACCTTGCTGTAAAAGCAAACTCCCCAAAGGACACAGTCTGGTCTGAAGCTTTTGCCTCTTGCCAGCTTTATCCCTGTTGGGCTGTATGGCTGCATCGGCAACCAGATTGTCTTCACAGCTCTTGCTATTTTCCCATATTGAGTGCTTCTGGTGTTAGTGAGTCTCCCAGTTTATCTTTATCGATAACAAAGGTGGCTCCCTGCTCTGATCAATTTTCGCAGGAGCTCTTGATGCTTCTGGGCTAAAAGGAATCAATGGAGGTGCAAAGAGCCCATTGTCTCTAAGCTTTCCTCGATTCTGCCTGTCTCACTCATTTCCTTGTGGCACAACGAAGCTGAGCCTGATCTCCATTCAGACTGCCCTTCTAATTGCCTCATTTGAGAAAATAGAGCAACCAGGCCCATTTTCCCTGCAACTCCGCCATTGATGATTCAGACAGGGGTCCATGGAGCAATGCAAGACTGGAATCTCTATGGTCATTCTGTCTGCCTCCATTCACCACTGTCCTTGGTCCATCAGATTGATTGTTTAAATACATTTCTCAATACATGATTGTAAATATTCACATTTTCAGGACTAGGTATTCATTCAAATCAATAAAGCTAACCCCATTGCAGCCAAACTGTTAAATAAACTAAATTAGAATGGAGATATATTTTAAGTAAAACTTTTCGCTCTTGGCCCTTTTAAGCTAATATAATGCAGTGAAATAATTTGACCCGCTGCAGTTTTAAATGTTTGACTGATTATGTGTGCATGGGACTTGCACGTTCTAACTGTGGAAAAATCATTTAAAACCTGAACCTAGCATGTATTCAGTATTGCCAGGCAAGGGGATGCTGGGATAAAGATCTGAGGGGCCAGGGGGATGCACAAAGTGCCAGCATGAGGAGAATTTGATACTGAATCCAGGGCTGCATGCACAGTAGAGGAAATATAGGGGGCTTAGGGACCTGACAGAGACATAATTCAATATAGCCTCGGGAAAAGATGGAAGGTGAAAAAATACACACGCACACATGAAGAGCAGCTACACAATCCTCAAAGGGGTCAGCACCATTGAGCAAGACTTATGAGTATTCACAATTGGTTATCGGGGGTCAAGCTGTACACTGCAGGATCCAAATTGTTGCAGTCAATGAAAAGCTGTCCAGTAGAGCTACTCTTCTCTTCCCGCAGTGACAATAAGCCTCACGTCAAAGAACATGACTGATCGTTTTCACAGGCGCCTCTAAGGTTACCTCTGCGATAAAGGGCGTGATGAGCGAGCAGACTCACCACTATCAGAGTTGTTGCTCCAGCTGAGTAAAGCATTTATAGTTCTGCCCGGCCCCTCTGTAGACCAGATGGAACTACAGCACAGTCAGGGACGGACTGGCCATAGGGGCAAATGCCACAACGGCCGCATAATGATGCGACCGCAGGGAGGCAGACATGTGAAGACGCGACCGAGGTGGCCGTATGAAGATACATCCGTGCTGAAGTTGCTGCATTTAAAAAAAAAAGAAAAAAAAAAAAAGTCGGTTGAGGCCAGCTGGTTTACGGCTGGCCAACTCTGAAAGACGGAAAACAGAAAAACAAACAAGGCTGGGAGCAGCTTTTAGCTCACCTGGTAGGGCAGCTCTCCCTGTGATCAAAAGCTTTGCTCCGATCTGGATTCGATTCCTGCCTGGTTTGTAGATCAATGCATTTTCTTTTCACTTCATCATTATGATCACTGCTATATCATCAATATCAAGAGAGAGGCCACACATTTCACAGAATGTAGAATGTGTGGCCTCTCTCTGTCAAAAATGCCAGGGCCTCTTTTTGGTGCCAGTCCGTCACTGAGCACAGCACAAGAGAAATCTGGTGCATGATGGATGACTGACAACAGAGCTGCTTTGTCTGGCAGGGTCCAGGAACAGACTGTGTTGATGATAGGGAAATGTCCAAAAGATAATACGTGCTACATGGGAAGCTGCCACTGGATGCAAATGCATAGGTTTAACACAAACCCAAGAACACGTCAGCTTCACTGTTCTAATAATAATCCAACTCAGTGTGTAGTTTGAAGATTATAGAAGGTTCAGTAGAAACACTGCAATCAGGCAATGTATACTTATTGTTATACAACTTCCAAGTTGAATATTGTGTCTTCATTAATTTCAATGCAGGTTCTATATTTAAAAAACAGAAATAGACAAGACATTAAAAAGATTGGTATTTGTATGTGATGTTGTGAGCTAAAGTTTGTGGATGGAGAGTGTAGAGATTGTTCTCAGTATTATTTATCTAATGAATAATTATTGTCAGTCATTATACTAATAATGATTTTGTTGCTTACATCCATACAGCTTTCCTTAAATGAAAAGATTAGCAATATTCATTTAGACATCTTAAGATAAATGTTTGCAACACAAACATTTTTTCTTCCCAACCAATGCTGTGACAGGCCAACAAAGACTTCTGCACACTTGCTGGTTCCCCCTGATGTGAGGGGTGCAGAGGGGAGGATGGGGCACCAGTCAATCTCTCCCTCAATGGTACATTAGACCCTTGCAGCGTTTAGTGGCACTTAAAAGTACAGCCCTGACCTTTCAACTGTGCTCTAATTACATTCATGTCCTGGGGTAGGCAGCAACCACAAAACAACCCGTCGTCTTTTATGAACTCACCACTGGGACATTGTCCCAGCCGCCTGTCACCTGGGATCTTGGCTGCCCCCAGCAATCCCCTCCCGCCGATTCTCCCAATATGTGAACGGAGCAGGCCTGGTTCAGCAATGCCACGGTTCTTTCTGCTCAGGCATCTGGCCCCTTTCACACATCAGCCATATTGGCCCAAAACTGGGCCCCCTATCCCAACTCAGTTTTCAGAGGTTAGTGGGTGTCGAAGAGGGGAGCAGAGTTGGTTGGGTGGTGGTCAGCAGCCAACCCGTGTCAGGCCCCATCAGCCCAGCATGGGCATCTATAAAGGCAGCCGACATCTTTCATGGCCAGCGGGCTTTGGAGGATCCAGGCTGGGATTTCTGCCCAGCCAAAGGCTTCCTGCTCCTGAAATGCTTCACTGCACCCACTTTCTTTTCTAATCTAAAGGGGGCCTATGTGGTGCTAGTGTTATTGCGGAGAGAACAACTCCAGACAAGTGGATTTTCTGAAACTGAATTGATTGACACTGAGGTTGTTGGTGATGAGCTGCAATATAATTTTGTAGTGTTAGCCTTAACTTTGTGTGTTATGATGTGGTCAGCATAGCATTACTTTTGTACTTTATCAGCTGTTTGCTTTCTATGCAGGATTATAAAGCTCAGCACCATTATCACTTAAAACAATGAGCAGATCACACTTCCCCAATGCAACAAATAGTATTTCTAATTAGTGACATCTAAATAAGCGATTCTGTCGTTAAGGCGACTTACTGTATGGCCAACCGTTCCAGTTCACTAAATTTCATTGAAATGCTGGTGGCAGCGCACTCCATCTCATAGTGTTTTTTTTTTTTATGTCTGTCAAGACGCTGTGATCCGTGAAAGTGGCAGGGATGGGTCTGTGTGACTGCGGAGTCACAGGGAGCCAACGCAGATGGACTCTTCTATGAAAAGGTCAGATGGAGAAAATTGAGTGGAAGGTTTCTTACAGTTTCATCAAATGAGTAAAATTCTATTCTAGAGGCCTTGTGCACGCAATTGATACCCCACAAGGTGTCGTCCAAGCTGGCGAAAAGACGGAATGAGAAGAGGAATGATGAGGTGTAGGGAGAGAGAGATTAATCAAAAAAGAAAGGGCTGGGGCTGAGACAGAGAGAAGCAGATAACAGAACATGGGGGAAATGAGGAGAGAGGGAATGAATGATAAAGGAGAGAATTGTGCCAAATAGTACTAGCAAACATGTTGGTACAGACAAGGTCAGCAGTCACCAGTACCTGTTACGTTTTCTAAAGTAGGTGCTTCATTACCATTTTAATTGCTATAATATTTTATTCTGAAATGTTTTTTACATCACTAATGTGTCTTTAATGCTTACAGGAAATAGGCTTCATCACTTTGCTGCTCTTCTGCACCCATATTAAGAACAACCACCTGCGCCATGTTTTCTTGGTCTTGTCAGCACAGATATCCCATCAATCACACGCACTGTATTAAACATGACTCCGTTGTTGGTTCTGAACAATGGAAGTTTAATACATGGTAGCCACAGGATATGAAATACACCCACTGTCTCTCTTTCATGTTACATCCCTTAGCTTTCCTTGGGCCATGGAGTGTATCACATTTTGGTGTGTGATATGAGACTGTTTAGAGGCTGCAGTATTGAAACGTATTTTAATAGCACCCTGTGGATATCAGACGGAGTCCCTATGGCTGTGGAGAGAAGGGGAATCAGATCATTTGGGAGCCTGGCCCAACTGGAAAAAAAAGGGTTTACTGAATGGACGAAAGAAAATATCTGAATTTATTGTATCAGCTGTTGTGGTGGTTGAAGGGTATAATGTGCGCTCACTAAGAACCTCATGTGCTAATCTGTGCCTCAAACAAAGGCGTTCATCTTTTTGTGGCACGAAGAGAAAACAAGTCACAGAGGCAGTGAACAGTGCCAGTGGGTTTATACTGTATGACATACAGTATAAGCTCACTAGTACAGTACACACTAAAAGCGCCTGCGTGTGTAGTATGAGTCTCTGTGCTTCTCAGAGTTTGAAGCAGCTTTAGTTAATAAGAAGAAAAGTGTGTTAATTAAGGATCCTTTATGAAAATGCAATGAATATTAATAGAGGGAAGAAGCCATTTAAATCTGTGTTATCCAGTGTTTCCTTGCCGACACTCCCATCGTAAATTGCACCCGTTCGTTATGTTATTTTCCCTATCAGGCGTCTCACTTGGGGAATCTAAACACATTGTTGTGGTGTTACAGTGAAGAATGAAAATAGATTGTCACTTAATTAATCAGAGACCACTTAATTGCTTGACTTTACGGGCTCCCAGTGAAACCCAGGGGGAGCACAAGGAGAAACATCAAAATCTATTCACTCACATGATCTCACTCCTCACAAGTGTCATCATGATACATCAAGGTTTTAGAGACTTCAGTGTTTGTGAGTAGTGTTGTCTCAAATATTTAAAAAAATGGTGTTTTCTCAATAAAAACTGACACTTTAGAATTGTGTAGTTTTACATAGGAAAAAAAAGAATGATTCTGTACTAATCAGTTTCTGTTTGTGTGTGTTTTTGGTTGGTTGGTTTTCACCTACTATTTGGCCGGAATGTTTTATGCCAGTCTCAGGCTACTCATGTTCCTCACACCTCTGATCCAACTGAAAAAATAGGAACTGCAACAGAAAAAATCCTACCCATCAGTTGCCGGGACACTGACGCACACCCACTTAGTCTGCGTGTCAGCTTGTCTGGCAGTGTGTCACATTCCTGGGTGCACCCTAAGGTGGTTAGGGAAGATGAGACGGACACACGAGGAGAGGCACGCTGAAAGACAGGACAGGAGGTTAGTGAATGGGACACATTATGAAAATGAGATATGAAACCCTATTCACAGACATACCAGCTGCTGAGACATTAGTATATGTCACTGACTAACATAGGTGCACCCAGTGCCAAAAATGTTACCGTTAGAAGTGTTTTTGTGCAGAGCTTGACGATGGAAACGATGGGCATGATGACGACAGGAGTGCCCCTGATGATAATGTAGACAAAGGTGATGATTTGTGCGGTGTTTAAACGCGCTACTGCACTGTGACTGTAACTGAAACTGTAGACGACTGATCCGAGCAACAGATAATTTGTTCCAAAAGGTCACTGTCTGCTGACTTGTGAAAATGAGTGTCAACTAAACCCTTATCCACACTCTCCCCTTTGCTTTTGTTCACATGCACATGCTAACTGCTGCGAGGTGTGAGAATGTGTAGGCCTATGTGTGTATGGTAGAGGTACATTATCCTATACTTCCCTCAAATAAACCATAGAGCAGACAGTGCAGCGTCATCGCCCATCATTATTAGCCAATAAAGGGACTTGGAGCCCTGGTGCCATGTATCATTAATGAATTAACGCAAGGAGTGTGCCACGGCTACAGCTGTGAGCTGGCACCCCAGGCAGGGTGTGTGTGTGTGTGTTGGTGGAGGGTGCATGGGGTGGGGGTGAGGAGTGTTATAACACCTGCCTCCATAACTCGCCTGGGCTCTGTCTTGGCTCTGTTCCTCTGTGGGGTCAGCTTGTCTGCTAATCTGCTAATATGGTGGATATAATTGCGATTGAATGGTCGGCGGCGTCGTGTGTCCAGGGGAAGCAGTTGTTCTTCCCCATTGCCAATGTTGTGATACCCAATCAGAGGTAATCAGCGCCATTGAACCGATCAGCCTAATGGAATCGGATGGGTTTTAATTCACACACCTGGCTGTTGTGAGCGTGCACTCGTGCGCGCGTGTGTGCTCCTGCTTAGTAAGTATGTGCATACATTTCAATGACTGAGCACCTGTTTGTTGTGCACATATACCGTGGTCCCCTGTGGATTTGTGTAGGCGTGTGTATTTGAGTGTGTAAGCGTGTTTGTGTGTGTGTGTCTGTCTGCCTCCATACCATGCAAGCTTGTTTGTTTATGTGTGAATTCACAGACAGTTCAAATGTATTCATTGACTGAATTGGAGTGGATGGTGGATGTGCAAAGTGCATAAAAATATCCATCTGTGGTTTAGGCTACAAAAGGTCTTTGTTAAGGTCAGAGAACGATGATGATTAAATGCAAGTAGACATGTCGTATGTTAAGCCATTGGAAACTATTCAGAATTAAACCAAACCAGTCCTTCTCAAACCTCAACCAAGTGTAGATGAATATGATACTGCTCCACAGCCAGGCACTAGGTAATTATATTGAGAATCTGGCAGACGACAAATACACTATGTGAATATTTTTTCTGGTATGTGTGAAAATGTTAATTATGATTATATTAATAGAACATACTCTGCTCAGAACCTACATCTGCTATTGTAGTTGAATGTAAACATTATTGCTAGGGGAAAGGGACTTGTGTGATCATTTATAACCGTGTGTCATGTGTTCATATATATATATATATATATATATATATATATATATATATATATATATATATATATATATGTACTTTTTTTCTTTATGTGCATCATCATATATGTACTAACTTGTGTGCATCTTTGTATTTCTTTCTTTGTTGTTTCTCTGTGATTGTCTCAGTTTTCACAAGCTCTTCTGTTTGCATCCTCTTTTTTATGTGCATTCAAGTCCAATGTGTCTACAGTAACCTACCTTTGTGTCGGCTCGGTGTGTGTGTGTGTGTGTGTGTGTGTGTGTGTGTGTGTGTGTGTGTGTGTGTGTGTGTGTGTGTGTGTGTGTATGTGTGTGTATGTGTGTCTCCTTGTCAAGGTCCAAACGGCTGTCTGCCTGTGTCTGCTCGCTTGTGTCTGTGCATACGTGCCCGTCTGTGTGTCTGAGCCAACACTATGAATCAGTGGAGTTGGCCACAGCAGAGACGAGCAAAGCAGGATTAAGAGCATCCTCGTTCTGGCTAGACGGGAGCCTGTGTTGCTCTTGGGAGACACGGCAACAGAGGGAGAGGAGAAAAGAGAGCAAATCCTCCTCCTCCTTCTTCTACTCCTGTCATCTCTTCTTTCTCACTGTTGTGCCCTCCAGCTTCGTCTTCTTACTCCTCTTTTTTTCACCGCCTCTCTCCTTTTTTCTCTCTCTTTCTCTCTCTCGCTGTCCTGTGTTATGTTGCCCTCCCTCTCTCCCTTGTCCCTCTCAACACTAGCTGCTCCTTATTTATCTCCTCTCTCTTCCTCGCCCTCTGTGCCACAGCGAAGAGTTGCTGGCACAGGGGAATGGCAGACGCTCCTTTGTGCAGTTCAAGGCAGTTTCTGAGATTGCAGCGGGTTCCAGGAGGTTCATTAAGAAGACTTTTTCCATAGAAGAACTTGTCCATCTCTTAGGAGGGGAAACTGGACCAACTGCTTGCTCGACATGGACTTTTAAAATCTGACAAGGTTGCCAGCCTCTTAATGGGGAACAGTTCAGCCTGTATAGGAGCTTTTTATAAGTTTTGCTACTGCCACATAGCCAATGTTTGTAGGATCACAAACCAGACTAGAAGACATGTTGAGAGTTCACTGGGGTACTGGGATACTCCATTCCTTCATTCACCAAGAGCTCTCTCCAGTGGTGGACACAGCTTCTTTTTGTTGCTACTTCTTTCCTCCTATTGAAGTTCAACTAGCCCCAGCCCAGCCAGATTATGTTTCTAATAACTGAGTCACTGTACTGTAGTTTGCACTGAAAATGTAGCACTGCTCAGAGGGCATATTTATTATAACTTCTGGTATTGTCATAATGATGGGTGAAACTTTTGCCAGGACGGTTAAGTAAACAGCTATCATCGTTAACGTTGGCAATGCAGAAATAGCAAAACTTACTTATTTAAGTCATATTAAGTTTGAGAAATAGTTTGCAGGGGAATTTTAGTGAAGTCAGAGGTTCACTCCCAGTTAGTACAGCAATGTCAGATCAATGTCATATCATCATTTTACAGGCTGTTTGATTTGTAACTGTGAGTGTGATGTACTGAAAGTGGTGAAATTTCACAGACTAAACTTTTCTGGCACACACAACTAGTTCTGAAAATTAATGCATTTCCCCTCTCATGAAAAAGGCTGAGTAGAATCATATGTTCACAATCTCATACTGCCAAGAGGCACCACTAGCCTTTAACTGATACTAAAAGGCTAATATGAAAATATCAGTCCAATATATCAGTCTACCTCCCACATACACTTGCAAACAGTCAGATGAACACACATGCTAAGATAAACTTTGAAACACACACAGATGGAGGCCTGTGTTCTTAAAAGCGGCAAACAAGATAAAAGAATGGAAAAAAGCCAGATCCAAACATAGCCAGGAATTCATCGTCTTGAACACAGATTTTGTGTATTTACACAATCACAATCACATACCCGGTTTATTCACACACTTGTCAGAGGAAATGAGTATCTCCAGATGTGTGCAACTCTGAAAAATCCTCACACATACGTTAAACAAGCGCCCACTTTCTTATAAGTCTCGTTACACAGGCTCCCACACTTCACAACAGACACTTTGTCACTCTCAAGCTGATGCTCAAGTATTTGGTCATGCAATGTGAACACATGTATACAAACAATGGAACACTCACGTAAGTACGGAGTTATGTTAACACTCTTCAGATACATGGATCAGATTTCTCCTTCTACAGTTGACTTTGTATAGAGTCAAAGGCCTTCGGCATTCAATGGGCTTTGCTACCAAGTGCTGTGTATTTGAAACTGCGCCATGAAGGCAAAGAAAGAAAGGAGAAAAAAACACATTCTCTGCTACCAGCAGCAATATCTTTTATTTTATGTGCTCATATTTTCTCTTCTGACTAACTAGGAGGTTGTCTTTTGGTCTCGCTTAGAGTTTCACCCAGTCTGCTCTTTTTGACAACTATCACTGATCACTGTTGACATTTGATCACACCCCTGTCTTTCCGTCTGTCTCTCATCATGTCCATCTGTCTCAGTTTTATCCTTATATTCTTTTACCGGATTCCATATGGTGGCGACAGTGGTAACACAAGATGTTTCGGCCCATGAGGGTGACACTGTAATTTATATGGATAACGACGACCTTGCAGCATTTGATGAACTGCCGAGCCTACTTTTTGGATTCACAGCAGCAGGAAAAGTGCAGTTCTACTGTAAACCAGTCTAGATTTTTTCCTCCCAGGGGTTCTTTATTTCAGTGCTAGTTGAAGTGAAGTAAGAAGTAAGGCACAGTCTTACTGAGCTTTTAGTGAAATCTTAATACAATACATGCACTCTGAGCTTGGCTGTAAAACTATGTATTTATTTATGGCATTGCTGTGGATAGCCCCAGTGGATGTTGGTGATTGTTTTGAATAGCCAATATGTCAGAGGCAATTGCCCTGTAATGTAATTGGCTGATAATGGCACCATGACATCATCTGCAGCCCTCCTCTGAGCAGGACTGAGAATCAGGTTTATTGTGCATGAGTACTGCACAGGGACGGAGGGTAAATGGAATTAAGTCCATACTGGTAACAATTTCAGTAAAATGAATCCACTCAACTTATTGTAAGCCTCAGCATTTCTATTAATGAAAGAAAAACACCCCCTCTAAGACTTACACATTGCATCTATATAATAGGATTTTTCACATTATGTCTCTTGAATAAATTTACGGAGGGACATTTCCATGTAATATAATTCTTAATCATTGCAAGGCTTTCTCCTTTCAGTGGGCGCTCTTTTGAAGTCAAAGTGGAACAGAAAACTGTGTGCAGGCTACCAAGACAATCATCCAGAGTAACATGAAGTTGGACCATGTAAATGTTTAATTCAGGTTCGTGTACGGCACAAGGAGATCCTGTGCTTCTGTGTCTTGGACAGTAACTGGAGTCTGCTCTCTAATTGAATGAGATGGCCTCGTGCGTGAGTCACAGGTCACAAGTTCAAACCACTATCACCTTTTCGGCCATAACTCTCTCCAGCTACCAAACTCCCTCGCTCTCCCTTTGCTTCGGATATATCATTTTATAAAGAAGAACGGATAGAACATTATTGATCTGTGACACTTCAAGAAAATAAATGTGCTTCTGGACTGACTCTGCGCCTGAGCCAGCAAAGGCTGATGTGGTCTGTGGTTGCTGCTTTCACCTTATCCCTCCACCGTCTTATTGTGCTCTCTGTCTTATTCAATACATGTGCAGCCATGCACATAAAGAGAGACCCAGGCTGCTGACTGAGCTTGTGAGAAGAAAAAAAAAGTAACAGGGCATCTAAGAATTGAAACTACACCTGACGTAGCCACAAGATTGCAAACCTTACAATTTGTAATATTCACTGCAGAACTGGCCTTTAATTTCCATCCCTGAGTGAGTTGCTTGTGTGGTGGACCGAAGGTGCAGCTATCTGGTTAGCACAAAGGGCGAGTTTGTGATTGTGTGTGTGTGTGGGCAGTGGTGGGAGAAATGAAAATAGTGAAAACAAAACTTCAATTGACCAAATGGCCTAATGGTTATTCGCTGTATAAAGAGAACGGAATGAAGATGGAAAAAAAAGAGAACTGCCATCATCAGCTACACAGAGAGTGTGTGTGTGTGAGAGAGAGAGTCAAAGGGCTTATCGTGTCATTCTTGAAGTCGGCAGGGACAGCACAAGAGGTCTCGGGCCATTTGCTTTCTTGGTAGCAGCAACCGCCTACCCCATGCCGCCCCGTCCCCTCTCCATCTCCCTTTGAAACACCCCCACTCGCCTAAGCCTCTTGTCACAGGTGAAGGAGTCGCAGAATAATAACCTCCGTTGCTCTGATGCACGCTCTACCTCCATGCGCCCTTTCTCTTTCCCCCTCTCCCTACTGAATGCATTTCAAACATTCATTTCCATGTTCATTTCAGTTTGGCCCAGGAGAAAACACCTGTCGTGACTTTAAGCTGCCGGGTTTTCTCTCTCTCTCTCTCTTTTCCATGCGTCCCTATAACTTTGCCATTCCTCCACTTGATCATTCACTTTGAGAGGTAATTACATTTTAACATTTAACGTGATAGGACGTGAAGATGGCTGAATGGAAATGAGAAGGGGGTGGCCAGGTGGAAAAGAGCCAATTTCTTTGCATGGAGGGAGCACTTTTTTTTTTCTTGCCAATGTCACGTTCAAAGTCAAGAGGGCAAACTCATGACTAAATCGCCTGTGACTGCCTGTGTATGTGTATGTTGCATATGTGCAGAATGTCATTTCAGGCTCTACAGTACATGCATCTAACTGAGGTCCATATCCAAGTGCTACTCATGGAAACATTAGGAAATCATAATAGGAGTTCACAGAAATAGTTTGGTTCCTAAAACAGTGTCCAAACTGGCAGGGAACGATCTCAGTGGAATGAAGTTTTCCTGTTGGAGCCCTTCACTTCTCTGTCTCCAACCTATGCCTCACCTCACCGTCTCCTCCCACATGCTTTCAAAAATACTTCTTCTCTCCTTCCTCGGCCTCTCTGACCCTTGCCACCCTTTCTTTCTTCCATCCCCTCTTGCTCTACCTCCATGCCCTCCTGCCCCATGTCTCTCCTTGGTGGTATTTAAGCTTCTTCTGCATTCCCACTTAGTTCTCAGTCCCCTTTGATGCACTCTTTTTTATTTAAAAATATTTGGCCAGCCATGACCAGGTGTAGCACTTGGTATGGATGAGGTGGGGTTAACAGCTCTTTTATTGCTCTAGTTTATGAAGGCAGGGTGAGGGAACAGGAGACCCCAGCTTTGCAGATTTGAGTCAGAGATAAGCACCCAGGTCCCTCCTTAAAAATTCCAACTGGCTAATGGAAGACATTCCCCCTATATGTGGAAGCAGCTAAAGAGCTCCTGTAGGAGGCAAGAGTAAATCTTCCAGGCATAATAATCCACTGTTTGGCCATTTAACAGTGAGGATAATAACTCAAATCAGTTGTGTGCGCCTGCTCTACACATGTTTTCTTGTTTTTTTTTATCTTTTCAGGTTCCTTTTCAAAAGATTTGTCTAAGGAAGAAGACATATTGTAGGGGTGCTTTAGAGGCTGCAGAGGTTGCAAGGTCACATTGTTAGTGGGGAGAGGGAAAGACAGAGCTTTATTAATGTTATACTGTACATGCATATGTTTATGCACTCAACCAGGTGCCTCGATGAGGTATTCCATTCCTCTATGATCCTGATATATGTGTGGGTGTGTGAGAATTTGCACGCACTTGTACAGTAAAAGGTAGATAATGGCTTTTTAGATTAAGTGATTGTCCAGTGAATACCGATCGAATGAAGAATACAATTTGATGTAACTAAATAGATTCACCCCTAGAAGTGTATTCTATTTGTCTAATCTGTGCCACTAAAATTCTGACAGGAGTTCAACAAAGCTGATTTCACAATGACCAAAATTAATGAATGTATTTCCTGAATCGGTCTACAAATTTGTGACTGGACTTTTACACGTCCTCTCCTCTGGAATTTGAATACACAGTATTGTTGCTTCTTTGGGAATGTTTTCTATAAGGAAATGTTTACATTTCAAGATATCAGGCCAAACAAAACACTATTGTGCTCCTAACACCATGTGTATTACAATATCAGAGGAGACTACATGCTTTGGCCTTGTCCTCGTCTGTCATTCTGGCATTCCCATGCCTGGGGAACAGCCCCAGTATGGGATCCTTATTCTGATGACAGACGAAAGGGCAAGTCAAGTCTCCCACAGCTCCTGAAGGACAAAAGCCAGTCATAATAAGTCAAGATTGATCCCTGAACCCTGGGCCCCACCAACAAGGAAGACAAAGCGTTGAGTTCGCCTCACAAAGGCAAGTTATTACAGCCGAGAGCCTCACGTTGCTACACTGTCAATCAAACTCTGGCCTGATAGAGGAGCGGGGCTGGGCTGTTCTTCCTCACTTAATTTGAGGAAATCAAAGGTATTTTCTTTTTTCACTCTCCCCTACCTACTGCTCAAGCACTCTCTATCCCATTCGCTTTTTTACTTTCTCATTACTTCCACTTGCTCCCTACTCTCCAATTACAGACTAGTCTTTCATCTCCTCAGCCAAGGAATGGAGTGATAGGATCAGGAGGAAGAGTGAAGAAAGAGGCTTTGTTGCCCTTTACCCACCCCCCCGATACTCCACCCTGGCCTTCTAATAACCCCAGGGCCACTCAGGTCACTTCAAGATTGTGTTTTACACAGTCTCAGTTCTGTAATGCTGCATGAAGACCGATCACATTATATAGTTCAAACTCAAAAACTGTACCTTTCTTTACAATAGTGTTCTGAGCCAATAAAATCGACCCTGGTCTTGCTGCAAAAAGAGGAAATTCATCAGCATTTCAACAATTCAGTTTAGACTTTCTATTCGTCATGCATATGTTAAAATAATTGCTTTGTAGAGTTGCAATATTCATCTCAAAACACCACAGCAATGCAGGACATTAAAAAGGACATAATTTACCAGTTGGCCTGTTTGCCTTGAGAATGTCTGCCATTGTTGTGCCAAGGCATTACAGAGTCCACAGGGTCGTGCATAAGAGTAGCACAATGCACGGGCTTAAAGTCTCATCAGTTGTGGTTTTCTCGCCTACTGGATTTTCTGGCGTATTTGAAAGACCAAGTCCTTGGTTGGTGTCTTAATGTCGTCCTTGGGTTTATGGAGGCTTACTCTCTGTTAGCTCTAGTGCCCCACAAGTCCCCGATAATCTGTTGCGGTGGCTTTCTTGACGAAGCTTTCTGTTGACATTGAAGTAAATGGAGCCAAACAACAAACACCAACAAAGGGATAATGCTATCCATTGCTAATGTCTGAGTGGACATCTCCCTGAGTGACCTGTTACTTTGAACAAGTTGAAATCTCCATAAATTTCATATCTGATTGAGTTGCTTGAAGCAACAGATTTGGGTGTGTGGATGCAGGTCATACAAGCTCTGTTCTACAAATGATATTGACCTTCTGGAATTGAATACTCACGTCACTTTCGGCCATTGTTTTCCCATCGGTCCTTGTGTGTGGATGCCTGTCTCGGCACCAGCAGGGAAATTTGAGTTCACCACAAGGCCCCCCAGAGCTAGGGGCCTTTCCCAGGAGCACAGTCCCCCATAGGGTTTGGATAATTAGGCCAGGTGAATAGGCCAGCAGCATGCTTACAGTGGGGCCTTGTTCCCTCATGTAGCATCGCCCATTGTCTCAGGACTGGAGCAGAGGGAGATTGTTTCATCCAGGAAATGGATCAGGGGATGGGACTTTAATTACAGTCACCATAATTGTGTATAATGCAGCCATAATTGTAGATTTGCTAAAACGAATGATTGGAGCAGGGTCCGGCACAATGGATTGTCTTAGTGAGGGACTGGAGTCTAAATCACCTGTCATTCCACTGCAGAGGAAGCAATGTCTTGAATGTGATAGGAGCAATGTGAAGTTCCCAAACAGAACAAAAAAAAGAGATAATGCTCCTGCTTATATGCAAATACCACCAGTGAACATACGGATTTGGAGGAGCATTTGCATCACAGGCATGGTTAAAAACATGGCTGACGATGGCCAAATGTGCCAGCAATGCCGGAAAAAACATGGATGTGTTCTGTATTACTGGCCCTGCCCATCTTTGTCTCTCCCCGTACTGTCTTCTCCCGGTCTGTAGCTGTGCTCTCTTCCAGTCTGTTTTTCTCTGGTGCACAGAGCTGCTACAGGCAAGATAAGGCTGGTCTCCCCGAGTTAGGGCTTAGCATAATCCCTCTTCCTTCCTCAGAAAAAAAAAAACAGTGCTCAGGCTCATCAACACACGGCTGAAGAAGAGAGGCGGAAGTGATAGAGAAGGAGAGAGAGAAGGCAGGAAAGGGGAAAGTGGAAATGGTAACAAGAGAGGGAAGCAGGGGTAGGGAAGGAGGGAATACAGTGAGACTGGTGCTACACATTTAGCAAAATTTCACCAGGCGTGAAAGAAGTACAAAGGAATGTAAGCGTGCAGCGGCAGTGGCGACGTAGAAAAGAGGAGGACCGGTTCTACGTTCCCGACGATCAGAGTGTGAGCTAATCCTTTGACAAGGGGGTCTGGGGAAACCCAATCCTGATGCCCAAAGGCCTGACATGCCTAAAGCTGGCATCCCAACTCCAGCGGCAGGATTCAGACAATGTGTCTGCGAGCTGGTGCCTTTTACTCCCCAGGAATAAGCTGGTATGGGTGCAGCAGCACAAAGATGGGACACAGACAGAGAGTCGCTCCACCTCTGCAAACACAAAAGAAATGGTCTGTTGTGGGAATGGATAAAACAGCTTAGGAAATGTACTGGAGATGCATGGATGGGTGTGTTGAGGCATAGATAGATGCATGCTCAGGGGCTAGATGAATGGATTAGAGGCCAGTGTGCCAGTATCATTCACATCGGACCTGGAGGTATAGTTGGCAGGATGAATTAGGTACAGGCGCTCCAATGTAAGCACACCACTCCTGTCCTATTTTTGTCCCCTGTGCAGTGCAGAAAGACAACAGAACAATAAAAGGAGAGCTGTTGTCACTTGTCATCTTGATCGCTGAATATCAAAGATTCTGAGACTCAAATACACACTAAACTAAAACAGCGAGAATGGCGGCACTGCCGTTCCTATCAAGGTGATACATCAGTATTGTCTTGACACTGGGTTACAGTCCTAAAGGGAAAAAAAGAGTCTCTTTTTTTATCCTTTTTTCGTTGTCTCGCTTTCTCAAGCCACAATCTCATTTACTCTCAAACAAAATAACACAGATTCCAAATGATTCATCTCAAGAATAAAGGCAAGTAGAATGAGATGTGGCAGGTGCGACTGGGTGTGACAACTTCCTGTGACTTTCCAAAGTCAAGATGAATTCCAGGAGGTAAAACATTATTACAAATGGGAAAATGGAGCTGCAATGGCTTTGACACTTCAATAACAGTCCATGATTGAAACGATTGGAAGAACACCATTCCCTGGTAACGCAACACCATGCGAAAACACAACCACACCAAGTGCCCTTTTCATCTTGGTCTATCAGAGTTCAGTGCTCAAGGAGAGACCAGAAAACATGCACATCGGCATAATGTCATCACTGTCTTATCAAGCTGATAATGTGTTGGTGACTGACAGCTATTTGGGAGTTTTGGCGTTTTTAGCGTCTCCCCTGCTCTTGCCTCAAGTTTCAATGGGTTCTTTGTTGTAAGGCTAACTTAAGAAAAACATGAGGCTGTGGTCAGTGCATGCTCTGGAGAAAAAATAAATCTCAGGGCCAGCGAACAGTTAGATTCGATGATCTCTTTTTTGGTGTTTCAAAAAAAGCTTATATTCATTTTCTGTCTTTTCATGGCCAAAATCCCATTACGTCAAAAAAAAGAAAAAAAAAAAAGTGGGTTTGCTTGTTTACAAAAAGATGGTTGGGTTCATTCAAGAGGAGCTGAAAAAGAAACAAGAAAGTGAAAATGTGACAAAGATCGACTTTGCAGCGTATCATGGTGTTAATCATTTTGCGGAATGGAATCCTAAATTAAATTCAGATGAGATGAATGTTTTAATCAATTGGCAATCTGCGGGCCGACATGAGATTGATTGAGAACGTTTCATTATCAACAAACAATTTTCACTGTCTGGAGCCTTATGCTGATTTCCATTTGCGGCAACCGGTGCCACATGTCGTTGAAGTTGTTGACAATTAACGAGTCTGACGATATTCATCATGTCATTTTGCCCTGTTTTCTTTTCCAAATGCAAAGTGTGGTATGAGTAGGACCATCATGGTTGTTAGTTGTATGGGAGGATGGACACATAGCAGCTTGCGTGTGAGTGCGTGTGTGTTTGTGTCTGTGAGAGGAAAAACATACAGATGAAAGGATTACTAAAGCTTTCTGTCTAGAGAGGAAAGTCAGAATGTTGCTGGGGAACAAACAGGAAACATGGTGAGAGAAGATGGCAGGACTAATGACAAATGCCAGTTCATCTGTGGCTTTATGTAGGTTTTAATGAATTCATTTGCATGGTATGCAGTCAGTTATGTTTTTTTCTGCCTCATTTTGAAAGGGACTTGCACGTCTATGTTTGTCAGATGTGCCCTGTTTACAGACATCACAAAGAACAAACAACATTAAACCAAGGGATTTTTTTTTACATAAAATGACAAAAGGCAGATTAAATTAGTAACAGAAAGGTTGGAAGTGAGATACTTTCTTTGATGTTTTGTTCTGTATTATTTATATTAATGTCAATCAGTGGTAATATAATAGTGATGTAACTGTATTACCAGTCTGGATGTGATGTGGGGTGCATGTGCTGTTTGACATTGAAAATATGATCTCATTATCTAGAAACCACACTGTCTTCTGTTTATCTCATATAATAGTTAAATTCTTCCCAAATACGTCCTGCTTCAGTTCAGATTATGGAGTGTGGAGTTCACTATATCTTCCAAAAAGTGCACATTTAACATACAGTACATATGTATGCATGATGTACATAGCTCTAGAATGTCCTGGAATGTGTTCATGAATTTAATATTGTAATTGCATGAATGAAAGACTATAAATCCAATATAAACTTCCTCTCAGAGTTGTTTTTTACAAAACATGCTCAAACATGAAGAAACCAGTGTCAAACTGGCTGAGATGCCAGTTTCCTCACTCACAGTAGCCGCAGGAAAGAATCCAATCTAGCAACAAGACATGTCTAAAGTTAGGAGTGAGACTTACTTTTGCCTTGACCATGAACACCTTTGCCTTTCTTATTGTTATCTCTCTCCTTTTTTCTCTTTCTCTCCACCTACAGTACACATAACTGAGAACCAAACTGGAGCGTAAAGTTCTTGCACATTTTTTAGAGGACATTCCGGGACATAATGGGAATCATTACAAGATACATAGATCCTCCATCTCCAAGGTTTTGAGACACCCCACATCCCCTGCTGAGACTTCTGCTACCACTACACAGCACAGTGGGGGTGAATGAAGTATTATCTGTGGCACTCAAAGTTTTTGACAAATTATATTTGATCAACTCAACCACACTGTGTCTCTCCAGAAACAGTCTTTTGGTTACTGAGGATAATCCACAAAGCAAACTGTCAACACTTTCCATCAGAGACAATTTTCTGCTACTTAGGAAAAATAGTGAAAATGTCCACATGGTTGTCACACATATGTTTGAACACCAAGCAGCTACCAAAGCTATTATCTTAAACTTAACTTTAGTTGCCTAAAATGTGGCCTTAACAAAACTTGGTCACATGTTGGTCTGATGAATATAGGCTATATATTATAGTTTCTAATCGAAAGTTTATTGAAATTCATTAAATGTATGCATGCTTAAAAGAGTAATTGTCCTCAGGAGAATGGTGTGGTCAAGAACAGCAGACCTCAACTGACCCAGCTGTGAATTATGGAGGTAAAGAACTCAACTCTTCAGAGATCACTGTAAACGCTTTTGTTCCAAACAAGATTAAGTTTATAGCTCCTCCTTACATCATCCTGAAAGGTCAATTAAATCAGCCTGAACCTAGCTACTCATCTGTTTCCCAATATTGATTTAGAGTTGGTTTAAGTTTCATAGGCATACAGATTTTTGATGTTCCTCTGGAGAACTCCACCCCCCTCTCTCTTTTTTTTTTTTTACAATATAGTTATTTTCTTCTTGATTTCTCGCATCGAACCCCCTATCAAGTCATGATGCAAAAAAAAGAGTGCTAGAACACGGCAGCATCATCTCATATTTTAGACAACTGTTTAGGGCTAAAGATAAGAGAAGGGCCAAGCCGGATTTGTTGTCTTGCCAATCGACAGACTTGGCTCCAGCAGAACATGATCTGAATGCAGAGCTCCCCAGCAGAGCCATTGTGTCTGTCTTGCGGTAAGGCCTGCATCTGTAAAGCCCCACTCAGAGTTGGATTAGATCTTTAGGATCAACAGTCGGGTCACCAATCAAGTTGTGATCTGGGACTTAATCAACAGATATCATGTTAATATCATATCTTATCCAGAGATTAGATAGATAAGGTATAAGCTACAGATGAGAGGATAAACTGATTAACAGCATGCTGTTATGCTATCACATTGTTGCCTAGCATTATGAAGTACATGTAATTTCCTTTTTAATTATTAAGTTATGTTTTCTGTGATGGATTTATTTCATATAATAAACAGTTATTTGTGACAGCTGATTTCCGAAGACAAATTTCTCTGCTTGCTTCTGTAATCACCTCACATGAAACAATTCAGTGTAATTTTAACATGAGAAAGCAGTACAGCCGTGGCATCCTCCCCATGTCGTGCCAAACTCTTAACAGGTAAAATGAGACCATTCAGTCATCCAATTCCCAGACTGGATCCATGTGTGAAGAAAAAAAAAAGGCTTAAGCTTTGCTGAAAACTGTCATTCTCCTTTTTAAGCAAACACTGACTCACCTCCAAAGCTGGGCATGGTGCCAACTTAAACATACATTAAGATGTGGCACACAAAACCAGCAGCATGATGCAGAAGGCTCTTGACGGCTCTGCCAGGTGTGGGAGGAAAAAAATAAAAACAAGCATAATTGCTCATGCACTCTGTAATTAGCATGTCTAAATGATGTCGAGGGGACAATCGTCCTGCAAGTGCACACAGGGAAGAATGATGAACTGTGGCAACGACAGGTCATATATCTTCTAAAAGGTTGAGCTTGTTTTTCTGCACCCTGTGTTTTTAAATAGTCATGGTGTGCCACATTCCCCCCCCTTCTCTTCCTCTGAAAAAGAATCAACACCTTTTTCAATTCACTGAGTGTAATTTGACACAAGTATATGTTGGTACTGTATCTGCAAAGACATGATTATAAAAACCAAACTAAAACAAAATCAGAAATGCCATTACTTGTAGTTGTGATATCTATCTATAATCAAAAACATTTGTTTTTATTACAAATATCAATGAAACAAATTCATTCAAAAGCAGAAGTTAAGCTTGGCCACCTGTTGCATGTCAGTCAAACTGTGACTGTATTCCTTTTGTAGTACCTTTCATAACGTGTTGAAATTCAGGGATTCAAACATCATCACGTTTTATTCTTATTTGTCATTCTGAATAGCCTTGATGCCCAAAATAAAAATGTAAAGTGCAACCGCTAATAACTTGGACAAGTGTGCTTTTCTTTGTACCACCTACGATTGACATTTAGAGCTCTATGTCTGAATGCTGGCGTGAGGCATGTGAGGAATTCAGTGAGTTTTTTTAATCCCTGCTTTAGGTTATGATCAGGAAGACAGGTGTGGATCCATTGAAAGCTGTTGTGTCTCGCTGGGAACAGATCCCTGACTGATCACAGGGATTTTGTGTTGGCAGCTTGTATGAAACTACCTGGAGTGGAGGCAACGCCCAGCCTAAGCCCTCGTAGGCAGGGCCTGTTAGCTGACTGTGCATGCTTGCATTGTAAGTCACAACATGGGGCTAATTGGTGTGGAATCTCGTCCAGCCACCTGATTCTTAATGAGGATCGAAATGAGTGTATATTTTCTTCACATGCAAACGCAGAATCCAAACCAATGCAGTCATACAATGTGATGAGTTTTGTGTTAGTTGCAGTAATTTCTACAGATGACACTCCCTCCATTGTTTGTTCATAACTACCCAACTGGCTTGATATAAAAAGGAGCAGCTGCAACATAAAAAGGATTGCGTGCTAGAAGGGAAAGTATACTGTACCTGATTCATACTGTCCTATTCTTTGGAGCAGCAAGGCCTCATGTACTTTAGTATTTTGGATCATCACTTCAATTAGATGTATCAAATATCCAAGTCCCTCTCACTTCTTCTTCCTCCCACACAAGACACATATAGACACAGAAAGCTACTAAGAGACACGACAGGCTCCTCTGTCGGTCTCCCACTTCTCATCTATCTCTGTGATAAATTGGACACATCTGGCATTTCCCCCAGGGCCACTGGCCACTGTGTTTGCTTGCCAACAGCTTCTACCTGCTTTTGCTCAGTCTTTCATCAGCGCTGCCTTTTTCACCATGGAAAGAAAACTTTGTTTCTTTATGGTGAACCATATGAATGTCAAGATAATTTCTTTTCCTGAAAGGCTGCAAATAACACAAGGACTGTAATACCTCCCACTCAATTATTGAGCTATTTCAACACTGTTGAACTGGGGGTTGGGGGAGCTCTGGCCTTTCCATCTTTGATGTAACTTACATATCTGAACAGATAGGAGAAGGAAATGCATCTGTCTCTCTCTTGAGAGATGTTCTATAGTTGCTCTCTGCCCAATCACCTCTTCTCCTATGGTTGGAAAACAAATGAAAAGCCAACTCGTTGTGACAGCAGCTATTCCTTGCTTGGCCCTCAGGGGCCTGAAAAGAGGCTATACGTTGGAGCAGGGGAACATGGGGGTTGTTATTGTGAGGAGCAGTGCCTGGGAACTGAACCTAGACCTGTGTCGAGGGTTAAGTGCTTTGAGCTGTGGCTACAGGAAGCCAGATGCGTCTGCTTTTGTGTCTTCCTTCATCTTAAAACTACAGTTTGAGAAAAGCATGGATCAATCCACAGTTTGTTGGCTGTGTCAACACTCTGCTGAGCTCAGCTCTCGTCAGTTATTCCCAATCAAACTGACCAAAGACAACTTCTCTTATACGTTTCTGCTTCTTGCTTGATGATTTCCATCTCACTCCTCTCTCCCATCCCTTCTTCTCCTTTTTCCAATCACAAACTGCACAAAAAAGAGGGGAAAAAAGATAATTCTTCCACTGACATTTTTTTTCATGCCCTAACTACACTGTAAATTATGCATCTGGTTTGCTGCTCATTATTTTTAAGCAGCATCGAAACAAGGGACCATTCTCAGGCTATAACTACCCATGTCTTTCTTCCTCTTCATCTTTCTCTCTTTCTGTTTTTCCTTCTTCCACTGTACTTATCAGCATCATTACAGAGTCTAAATCCACACCATCACAGGGCTGGAGTGATGAAAACAACTGTGTCTTGTGTTGGAGGGTAAAATGACAGGATTTACTCAGGAATTCTCTGATCAGTGGGAATTAGGACCAGGAATATGCTGACTGGGAAGCTTACAGCACTAGCATGTTACAGTGATGCAGTGTGTGTGTGTGTGTGTGTGTGTGTGTGTGTGTGTGTTTGGAGGGGGTATTCATGCACTATACAGTGTGGGCTTAAGGTGAATTAATAGTCCTATATCTTGCATCAATGAAATAATCAGCAGGGAGCTTGCGCCAATAGCTACATATTTAAATCTTTTTCTTTTTTTTATCTTTGTGTGTGTGTGTGTGTGTGTGTGTGTGTGTGTGTGTGTGTGTGTGTGTGTGTGTGTGTGTGTGTAGGTGTGTGTGTAGGTGTGTGCATATGTGTGTTTGTGTATGTGTGTGATGTGCATAGAAACATGTGAACTCATCCCTTAATACTGTACTACTACCCACAATCCTCATTTCCATGTTGCCATGCCAAAAAATGAAGGCAACATGCTTACATTCTCACAGAAAAAAAGATTAGAAAAAAAAAAGTTGAACTGTTTGCAGCAGGCAACACCCGGCTGCACAGGAAATGTGACCATGTTTGCCCCCCCACCCCCCAACAGCATTCACTGGGGGGTTGTGGAGTGTGAGGTGAGAATGTAGTAGTTGTATTTATTTGGCCCAAGTAAAGGAACAGTACCATCACACTGACAGACTCATCCATATTCATGAGTTTTCTTCAGAGGGAAAAAAAAGACACAAATCTGAATATAGAAATGAAAATTACAAATGCATGAGATTTCTTAATACTACCACCTACCAGTCCCAACCCTCCTTCTCTCCTTCACTCTCTCCTCCCACCTAATCCCCATCTTCTCATTGCTCTGCTTCCTCTCCCCCTTGTCCTTTTTTTTCATTTTGTGTCGCTCTCACTCGTTTTGGCAGACCCCTCCCTCTCTTAATTGCCCATCTCATTTTTGCAGTGGGTATAGACCGTCTGTCGTAGTGTGGATGACACTTAGCTGTTTGAGCTACTAATGTGCAAAGCATCCATCACTTTTAATGCAGAGTTTGGACATGTCTGACTTGAGGATGGGGGCAAATTAAAATAAACAAGCACCATTATCAATGTTTTTGTAAGTTAATAGCTTTTTATCAGTATTGTGAATGTCACCTAATTGTGTAGTGTGCACATTAGCATTGTCTGCTGTGACTGTCACATCACAACAAGAAAACAGACATTACAATTGAAAAGGACGAGGTGCATCTGATGCATTTCAACTCCATTTGCCGCATTATTGGCTACAGCTATTGATTTTCCTTTCATGATATGGAGATTCATTCGCACAGAAGTGGCCATCTTATCCCTGTTAACTTTTTAACCTTGAGAAATATGCATGCCCAGGCAGTCCAGAAAGTGTGTTGTGTCCAGGACTAAATTGATGAACTGGCACGCATTAGCATAGTTCGAGTGTTCCCCCTAGGGAGCGCCACAAGCCTGAAGCTGTTCACCCTGCTTGCTTGTGTTTGCGAGTGTGCATGTGGCCAAATGCACGCGAGTGTGTGGGAGAGACACCTACTCTGTACGTGTGTGCCGGCGGCCCCTCTTGTGCAGGTGGGTGGATGCATGTAAGCCTGTCAAGAGCACTTGGAGAGGAGCTGCCAAGGTGAGAGAGAGACTGACCCTGGCCACCTGTCCCTGACACCCACCCCACAGCTCTCTCTCGCTCCCTCTCTCTTCCTCCCCTCTGACTCACAGTCCTCCCTTAACACACAGCCATTGCTCTTTTCACAGGTGATTGATTAAGCCAGAAAGCCCAGGCATTTAAGCCTGAAGGGGAAGGAACAAGGAGGGGAGGTGGATGAGTGACCGAGTGGCAGAGCCTCTGTCCTGGCTTAGTCAGGTCTGACCGAGAGACAGGCAGTCAACACCTGCAACCGGCTGTGGCGTCACCTGGCCGCTGCCACCACAGCGAGGAGCGCCTCAGCCGTTCAGCACAGCTCAGCACTGTCAGACGTTCTTACTTAATCATGCCCCATTAATAGCAGTGATTCAGGTCTGAGAGAAATGACACGCCGTGATTTTATATGAAGGTGCAGATAAAAATCTCGTCAGAGGCGTAATGTGCCAGGACAAGTTTGTCAGACAGTCTTAGATGATTTGTTTTTGCAACATGAGCCTCATTTTTTCTTCCTGTTCTCATCTAGAGGAGGCTTGTCTGTCAACTACTAGTCACGGTGATTTCCGAAGATTCTTTTTTCCCTTTTCCTCCTAGTTTCCGAGCTTAAAGGGCCTTGTTGACATGAAATGGGGTGAATCCATGTCGGATGAAAGGGAATACCTTGTCTGGTGGCGGAACAACACAGGGTTGGTGCCGCTTTCAAAACTCTGCAGCCTTGGCATGAAAATGGCCACCCCCACACTCAGCCCTCTGTGTTTATGCTTCTCCGAGACTTGTGAAAATAAACACTCTCCTTGGCAGCTGAATCACCGTCAGCTCCCTGCCACATAACGATTAAACACATTTTTTGGAATCATTATAAAAGGATATAAATCACAAAAGAAAACAGAAACAGAGTTTTAAAAGGGGTTTGTCCTTACGAATATGAAACAAAAAACCGAGCCACTTCCTGGGTTGCTAAATGCATTAGCATGATATCCCCTAGAAAAAAAAAGAAAAGAAATAGCTTCTCACATTGTTTCATGAGTCATTTCAATTATCACTGCTCCACTGTACTTAAACTGCAATTCTCATTTTCATATGCGCTGCACTGAACAGCTGCAACTTGTTCGCAGTGAAAGAGGGAGAATAAAGCATGTTTGCTTGCATGCCAGTTCTAAAGTCATCAGTCAAAGGTGGAACGAATTGCCTTCTGCCCTCCGATCATTCAGTCTTCGTTTAATCAGGTAATCCAATAAACTGCCATAAAGAGCTCAAAGAAATTGACGTCTTACCTCTGTGGTAAATGAATTGAGCTTAGCATAGCTACGTGGTAGTGTGCAAATGTAGATTAATAACTCCAAAATTGATGGATTGGATCATGATTTTCGAGAAAGATAGCTCTGGGACAACAAATAATTCAAGGAAATGTTGCAAATGTCAGTTCCAAATAGCTGTGTTTGTTGCCAGTGGGAGTTTTTACTGTGCAACGTTGAAAACACTGCTACTCTCATGCAGGGCAGAACCTCACAGTCATTCAAGATGTTGTTCAGAAGTAACACATTGATTGAGTCTTTCAGACTTCAGATAAGAAGCTGTTTAAAAATTCTGTGCTCACAAATAACTGACAGAAAATACAAACTTGTTTATTTTAAATAGTCTCATAATGTGGGTGCTCCGTCAATACTGCGTTAAGAATTCAGACCCTGGATCTGTCATTGTGCCGGGCATTAAGATGCTGCTGCTTATATATGAAATATATTCAGGTCACTGAAAGTCAACATAGACTGTGTCTGTCTCTCATTTAAATCTATATCTCAGTCATTATGCTGATAGAAATCATTGCAATGAGTATAGGAGAGTGCAAAGGTCAAAACACTGTCTAGACAAAACAGGTGCAAAATACAGTAACACTTATATTTCTGTTGCTTACTTGATTCAGTGGCCTCAGAGAACAGATGTAGATGGGAAAGTTCACCCACATACATTTTCATTTTTTAGGGGATTTTGTAGGATAACCAGTCAATGAGTCAATCCACATGAACAAGAGTTCATAGTTTCCTCATATGATCCAGATTCAGCCCAGGACTTACCATCCATATCTACAGTACAAGGAGATATACCCCTACAAAGTAAGAGAAAGACAAAAAAAAAAAAAGTTTAAAAGACACTCATTTTGTGGGAACACTAAGAGCTGGATGGACAGATAAAATTAGACTTTGTGCTTGGTTACACAATATGTAAAATGTGTTAGGGATGTCAAAAATAACACAACATTGTATTTACCAAATATCAAAGCACTTCCATTGCCCATGACCTGAAAACTTTCACTTTTTATTTAGCATTGCATTAATATTACACAGAAATATCTCTGTACCTTCCAGCCAAAGCTGGCCAGAAAATAGTAAACAAGGAGCTCTGAAAAACATCCATGTAACATCAAATCTGTTTGACAAAGACAGTGCCAGGGGACAAAGACTGAATGTCACAGCTGTATTAAAAATGCAGGAATTAATTTTGTCATCTGAGAGCACTACTATGCTAAAGTCAAGATAAACCTTATATTAACTCCTACCTAACTGATCACGAGCCACAATAGTCTGTTCTTCAACTTTAGCTTCAGCTTCAATATGAATCATGAATGTGAATTTTATTTGAAGTTATCAAATAAGGCATTTATCAGAACAAAATTCTTATTTATGCACAATAATTACAAAAAATACCCTTGATATTTGCTGGGCTCTGTTGTTTTTAATCCAAAGTGACATTTGATTTAAATTAGTAAATCTGTTCTTCTCTGGCTCATTCTTGGTCAACATCTCCTCCATCACTGCACTCAGCGGAGTTGAGCCTCAGGCCCAGCCCATGCCTGCCATAAATGCCCGAGCTTTACCGTAGATCGGCCGTACTTTAAACCTGTGACACATCTCATAGTCTAAAGTAACTGTGCTGCACTCAACTTTTTCATTAAAGCACAATGTGCTAGCCCATTTCATCATTTATTCATCTGGGCTAACATCATTCATCTACGGGGACTCCATGATCCCCTACTCCGAGGAGATGCACTCTGCACTCCACCCACAAAAGCCTCTCCTCGCTCTTGCAAATTGCATCTTTATGAAGAAATGAGGATAGGCCATTTTGTCACAAACACGGCTGTTGGCTCTTCAGGGACTGCCTAGGACCTGTAATTGACTCGGAGACACTGTCCCTGTCATGTCCCCTTTTCCCCAGCCAGGGGAAAGTGGGGGTGTGGAGTGTAAGTACTGTACCGGAGAGCTGAGTTGTGGAAGGCCAGGGTTGGATTAAGAGGCTGATGCAGCAAACACCATTAGGGCTGCAAAGACCCAGTGGCTCTCTGGTGGGAGGGCAGCGCTAAATGGACTAGCACAGTGGCATTTTAGCATTGTACTCCTCTGGGGACTGTCACACTCAGCCTTTTAGACGCGTCACAGCCCTCACGATGGAGCTCCATGTGACATATTTGAAGTTGCCACACACGGACTTGGCCCATAGTGTAATAGAATGCATGTTAAACTTCTGTTAACAACGTTAATGACAATCATTCCCTGACTTAAATGAACAGCTGACTGTATTTCATCATTGGTAATTTTCAGATAATTGGACCAACTTAAAGCAACATTGCGGACTTTCAGCTCAGTGCTTCCACCATATGGTTGAGAAGCGCTATCATAAAACTTAAAGCAGATATCAGTGGAATGTTTTTGTTAATATAAGTCCTAAATAGTCCTATTTTCCGTCAGCAATCACTTACATGAAGTATTTCAGCCTAAACACGAGTCTCTCCATCACTCTGCTCTGCTGTAACCCGAGGAGAAAATTTTCCTTGTGGGATACAAGTGTTATCCAATGAGGAGAGAGAACGGCATGAAGGGCTGTGTGTGCAGCCAAGGGATGCGCGTGAATGTGGTGACGTAGCACGAGGACCAATTGATGCCTGACAAGGGCGGGGGCTGCTAACTCATGGTGCGTTCAAAGAAACTCGTACTTTGTGTTTTTCCTTCCTGTGAAGTCATACCAGTTCGATCTGGTACGAGTTCACGGGTCGGAAGTTACGAGTGGCCGTTATAGGGAACTTTCACAGACAACAGGATGGTAAAAACACGAGCTACGGGTTACCTGGAACGCTACCAAGTCGTAGTTGTGACTTGAAGCTGTAACTTACGGTTTCAAAAGCCTGCCTTGAACGCAGCATTAGCCGAAACGGCCGTGAAGCTGATATCTGCTTTAACGAAAACAAAACTTATCAGCCAGCGCATCCAGCGCTTCCATCAATAAACGACAGTGTTTCCCATATGTTTGCAAGGTGACAGAGGGGAACCGTATGAGTTTCGCTTTTTCCGCGCACTGCTGCTGGCATGCACCCGCCGCGGGAAGTTACATAGTGCAGTTTCAGCCGATGCGACCCGGCTCAGGCTGCAGCGGCAGCACCATTCATACTATTAACCATTTTTCTACCATTGCAATGAGTCTGGAAACATTATTTTAAGGCCGATAAACTCCGCAATGTTGCGATCATTTTCTCCCGCAAAGTCCACAATTACAAAAGTGGAGGAGAAACACAGTAAAACTAGGTTGGAGGAGAAAAAAAAAGAATGCAGTGGGTGAATTTATAAATCCTGTGATATTTATCCAGGTTTTAGACAGCTTACCACCTTAGAGAGGGGTGCATCAAATGGTAGGATGTACTTCTTAAGGGAAAGAAAGGTGCAAGACTGTCAGCCTTTAGGATGCATGTTGTCAGGAAGGATTTAAAATTCTCAGAGGACAGAGAGGGAAAAGTATGCACATTAAGACACCTTTTTCAGAAGGCCATCTCATTTCATCATTGGAAAAAAATAAATTATATATAGTATATATATATATATATTTACAGTACACGTCAAGAGTAATCCGATTTACGGAAACTTTTGTGCTACTTATGAAAGTCAAAATGGAAGAAAAGGAGTGGGGTTGATGGGAAAACGGGGCAGTGTCATCTGAGAAGCACAAGAATCTTTTTAAAGATTTATGTCGACTTTTTTACGTTTGTTAAGAAAAATTCCCATGCGTGTTGTTAGTGTGTGGGTGTGTGCATGCAAATGCCCATGTGTTTGTGTGTGCATTCTTCTGTGTGTGTGTCAGAGGAAGGAGCGGTGCATTCACCTGCGGTTGACCTCTCACTGGCAGCTGGACAGGGGAACTGTGTTGCTGCCTCATTATATTCAAGCAATACAGAGCGCGGCTTTTAGCATGCTCACAATACCCCAAAACCAGGGAAACTGACACACACAGCAACATGCATAGAGACACATACACTCTCTGTCTCTCACACACAAACACACACACACTCTCACACACATGCTTGCTAATGGAATGAACTCATTGCACTATTTCCCTCCTTCATTTACTCATCTCCATCATTCTTTGTCAAGCTTTACTAGAATATACTACCACCTCATCATGCTTGTCTCCACATATGTTGGCTTCCTGTATCGAAACAAATCCTACTTCCTTTTAATAAGCAGGAGGAATATTCTTGAGTCAGTCTTTTTATGAGTTTTGAACTATGGTGACATTATTTACAGATATGCAGCAGCTACAACCCTCAAACCACTGGAGTCCATTTATCACTCTGCTCTCAGATTTATTACCGGGGATAGATATGACACCCATCATTGCATACTATTTAAAAAAATTGGCTGGTCCTCCCTCCCTGACAGACGCATGAAACATTGGTATTTGTTTATTTTCAAGGCCCTTACTGGTAAACAGCCCCCATACATTTAATCCCTATTAGAATTTTACTCTGGATTTCATTAAACTCGTTCCAGTAGTTTGATTTCTCTTAAGGTCCCGTTTGTACATTCAGAGCTTGGTAAATCAGCCTTTCCTTTTGATGCTCCAAATTCATGGAATATTCTTCAACACGCTGGGCCTGGAGAATATTTCCTCTCTTGCTGACTTTAAATGTTTGGTGTCTGATATTTGTAAATTGCCCCACGATTGTTTTTCAATGTAATTGTATTTAGGGCCCCTTCTGTGTGGAGTTTGCATGTTCTCTCCATCAGGGGCGTCACTAGGTTTTAAGGACAGGGGGGGCTTAGCCCCCAGTAGATGCACAGGATATGAGTGAATGTAGTGCGCAAGCACGAACTTTCACAATGGCCCGGAAAAAACACAATATTTAGAATTTAGAGTAAATTTAGAGTATTGAATCATGGGCTAGTTGAATCGAGGAATAAGTAAAGTAGTACATCTAATGAGTAACTGGGTAAAAGTAGATGCTAAAAAAGTTAACCTGAGTAATCTTTCAGATCTTTGACTATCATGGATATGTCCAGGCGGAATTTGACGTACCAGACTGGAAAACTAATTATATTTCACTAGTAGCCTGTGTCATAATGGTTATACACTCCATCCAAATACAGCTGTTTTTGGCTCATTTTGATTTCACCCAGACCTCTTCACATTTTCCAATTCAAATAAGACCAGACAACAGAAATGAAGTGCAACTCCAACTGGAGCAGATATTTATGGTAAAAAGAGTGCACATTTCACCCTAGAAACCCCTTCATCTTCTACACAACCAGGACCTTCACAAGAAATTTCAGATTTTTTTTTTTCTGAGCTGAAATAGACACTGGGGGGTGGTTTAAATGACTGACCCTGAGAATCATTTTAATTTGAATATTCTGCTTTTATTAGTAGTTTTATTTGGACTAGCCTACCTATATATTGTTATCATGCTGTTTTATATTCCTGTGTCTTACCTGATCTTCTGCATCTTCAGGGCATGTCTCTGTCTACAGCCTTTCTCTCCCTGTCTGTCTGTGCTGCCTGCAGTGTCACCAGATATCATTAGTAATTTAAATTAATCCATTAAATAATCTGTTTTTACTGCTAAATGTTATTTTCTTTAACACAGCCAAGCTACAAAGTACCAGATGCATGTTAACACATTACACACATACACAGCACACACACACACGGCACATGAGACAAAGAGAGAGAGAGAGAGAGAGAGAGAGGAACACACACATGATGACAGGAGTGTTCAGGATCCCCGTTTAAAAGTTTTCCCCACCAGAATCTATCCGAACTTTGGAGCATTATTTAGCCCGTTTTCTGACAAGCTATCATGCCATGGTTGGTACCAACAGAAGCCTAATGTCTCCTGGTTTCATATGATCTGTATCTTCACTCTAGCTTTAAAACTGACCCGTTTACAACGCGATTAATATTTCACATTAATTAAAAAAAAATATCGCGGTCATTTTGACATCAACACTGCTATTTAGAGATGTATAGCTTACTGTCTGATGCCTGCTGGTCCTGCTTTTAGCTACAGGTGGACTGACTCTCTCCCTCTGTTGACATCAGAGCTCCTGCAGCCCGTCACTGCAGGCTCGGAGCGGAGCTTCAAACAAGCCGCCGCTACATGGGCGCAACCAACTCACAGCTGGGAGGGGGGTGGTCACACACTCAACAAACTAATTAAATTAAACAAATCAGAAATAACAAGAGACAAATGCGATGACAGCTGGGGTTCTTAAAAGGAGAATATATGTCACATATATATATATATATATATATATAAAAAAAAAAGTCACATAATAAAAGAACACCAAATTATTTGGGGGGGCTTAAGAATATTTTAGGGGGGCTGAAGCCCCCCTAAAATAGGCCTAATGACGCCACTGCTCTCCATGCATGCGTGGGTTCTCTCCGGGTACTCCGGCTTCCTCCCACAGACCAAAGACATGCAGGTTAGCTTAAAGCAATACTTACCGATCTGGCATTTCACTCAGCACAGCACAAACATTTGAAAATCAACAGCTCCACCTCCCTCACAAGTCCCACCCACCTCTCACTCCTGCCGCATCTCCACGAGCCCCCTCCCTCCCTGCTGCATGCGTTGGCATGGCAACGGTAAACAGAACAGGAACGCGAGTGAAACGGGAACAACACAAACAAACACAACACCGGAGTTTTAAACCGTATAAACGGACTCAGTGATGATGACTGATGAGTTTTATAATAAACTGTTGTTAGCTTACTGCTACTGGAGACGCAGGGGAAGTGATTGTTACAGATTACAGTTCTCAACGAGCCGGGCTGGCGGCCGGACCAGCGCCACCTGATGCGCTGGTTCAGGCCGAAAATAAATCCAGACCGAGCCGAGTCGAGCCGCGCCGGTCCGGAGTTCAACCGGGTCTGGACCGCTGAGAACTCACAGAGCTAAGGGAGCTAACAGTAGCCTAGCCGTTAGCACTGGATGCTTTTGACTTCCTGTGTTGTATCACTCGGGGCTGATCCTCTTTTTACGGTCTATGGGCTGATCACTATCAACGTTACAATATCAGATGAAACTCCGCGACCAGCTGCGGCTGCAGTTATTGGTCTTTTTTAAAAACTATTTATTTCCAAAAACCTTCTTTCTAGTGTGTTGTGACTCTAGTCTCCTCTGCTCTCTGTGTCCTGCTACTCTGCTCTGTCAATAAGCGTTCTTCCTGGTCGGGAGGGGGGAGAGGAGGAGAGGGGTGCACAAAGTGATTACATATTAAGTAGGTTCGGTCGCTCGTCAAATCTTATTAATCGGACCGAATAATATTATTGGTCAGACTTTTCTCAGAATTATATGAGAATGAAAAAATGATGAGTTTTTAACCCTGTTGGGTTTCTCTTACATTTTAATGTATCATCAGATTATTAATAGCATTTTAACTTAGACAAAGAAATGTGCAAAAGTTCCAGAAAGGTAAGTATTGCTTTAACTGGCGACTCTAAATTGCCCATAGGTGTGAATGGTTGTCTGTCTATATATTTTAACCCTGCGATAGACTGGCGACCTGTCCAGGTTGTACCCTGCCTCTCGCCCAAAGTCAGCTGAGATAGGCTCCAGCTCACCCATGACTCTAGTGCAGGATAAGCGGTATAGAAAATGAATAAATTAATGTATTTATGCTCTGTTGTTGTGAGGGAAACCTCAGTAATAAATAATAAATAAATATGCACACAGTTATATGCACAGGCACACACTCTCTCACTTACATCTCCTTGTCATAACCCATAAACAAAATGTGTGCAAGTAAATAATTAACAAACAATTTACATGTGGTTTAGACATCATGTAGCCTGGTTGGTTAGTGAGTGTTGATAGATATTTTATAAAGTACTTAACAAAAAACTAGTAACTACTTGAACTAATCATGTGGTATTCATACATTATACACTCACTAACCATTAGTACACATGTAATTCATTCATTTGCTACTAGGTGGATTTCATTGGTTATATGTAATTAATTGTTTTGTCATTGTGGCCATTAAGGCATTTATGGCGCAGCTACAGTGTCCAAGACAAATTTCCCTGAACGGGACAATAAAGTTTATCGTATCGTATCGTATCTTATTGTTATCACGATGATAAAGAATGCCAGGTGCTGCTGATGGCCTTTTACAGGTGGTATTGTTACCATAACAACAAATGCCCAGTGTGTCCGCTGCTGGTACACCCTTATTGGCCATATCTGAGTTGTGGGGTCATTTAAATAGGACTTGTTGTTTTCATTATATCTTTACACACCAGCCTCCACTTATGGGTGTCCACAGGAGGAGTAATGGTTGAGAGATACACTTATATCAGCGCTAAGATCATCCTACAACAAGATTATATTGTGTTATAAACTATTTATTAAATGTTTATATGCTGGTTGTAAATGCCAAAGTGTTTAGTTTTAAATACAGGTTTAATGCGATTTTATCTGCCAGTAAAACAGTCTGCCATGATGAACAAAGGATCAATGGCTGATTCTACAAGTATTGTTCATCTACAGCCTCCCCCGTTCAGCTGATTAAATCCAAACAGCCATCTGATGTCAGCAGGATAGCTACTGTATGTGTGTTACATCTGCAGTTTCTAATTTGAAAAGTGCCGTACCAAAGTGGAGCGCCATTATGCATAATGATCCGTTGTGGTTATCTTGATTAAATCATGCTCACCAACACCAGCCTGCTGTGAAATAAGAATGAAATTCCTTCACTGTACATCAACTGTAAAGACTCAATTACTATGCAATATTCATACAGTACAATGCCTCTTTGTGTATCTACTTTCCAATGAGGGGAAAAACTGTGTTTTCAATATCTCTGTTCCAAATGCCCTTGCAAAAAATATTATGGCTTCTAAACCTGTAATACAACATTTGGTTTCATAGGTTTGCGTAGGTCAAGACACAAGTTCTTTTTGAACCAAAAATAATAAATATGATGACAATGAAAATACATTTCTAGAGGATTATGGGGCCATGTCTGGTTACATAATCATAATACATGACATAAATGGCTTCACTAACCAAAATTACATGTGATCAACTTGCAAAATATATTGCCTGGATCATTGTGGTTGAATGTATGTATACTCTGTCTTGCCACTTTTGTGCAATATTGTCTACACAGAATCTGGTTTGTACTCAACTATACCTTTGGCATGTACCGGGGCAGCTCCTCAAAAGTTTTGAGACAGCTCATGATAGGAGTAAATGATAAGTTATAAATCATTTGTGTATTGGCACTTTGTAGTGTTCATTAACTGCTCATTTAAACTAGAGTACAATGAATAAAATAATGCTTTGAAAGTGAGAGAAAATAGCTTCTCTAGACTAGACCCCCTTGCTAATCAATATTCTTGTCTGTCATTCAAAATGAGACTCTCAATGTCAATGCCCCCCACCCCCCATTTAAACCGTATGATCATGTGTTCCTGGGTCGCATAGTTGGTTTGAAAACTGCACCACAGCAGAGCATACAGTATAATCTGCAACCACATTTCATCACAATACTTTTTTTTACAATTTATATCTTGGGACCTGATCAGCAGCATTTAAAGTCACAGACCGCAGGTCTCTCTCTCCTATTTGATAAGAAGTCATGCTTTATGAATTTCTTGCAAATCCTGAGAGAAATAGGTATTGAATGTATGCATGCTTGATTCTGTTTCAGTGAATGGGCCAATAAACCCCAACACACACACACACACACATACACACACACACACATGCATTCACCGGTGAAAGCATCCCTCACTACTTGTTGATATATCCACCAAGAAATGCCTTCAAATGAATGGTATTGATTTGTTCAGCTTGTTCAGTGGACCAGAGCGGCATTGGAGGCTATTTGAATGGAAGTCAGCTCCTTTTAACAGGCCCAGTCTGCCTGCCTCTCCGCCCTGGCCTCCCTGGCTGTTATTGGCGTGCTACGCTTATTGATGTCTCATACGCATGCTTTGATTTCTACTCCATCTGGAAACTCTGCACCGTTTAAAACTTTTAATCGGTTGCATGCTTGTAACTGGGGTTATCTGAAAGACCCAAAAGAGTGCAGTAAACTTTGTCTAACCCTTTCTCAAAACTACAGTGAGAGACTAAAAGTGTTATAGTTCATTAGTAAGGTTTAGCTGAAAATGAATGTTAGGGCTTTAAAAAAAAAGAAGAAGAAGAATGAACAAGGCTACTTGTTTGGTTGGGAATACTGAATATAAAAAAATAACAATATGTCCATGAATCAACCAAGGACAACAGTGCAACAGCAAACAATACCAAAAGTAATAGAATGAAAAAAATGACTTATGTGGGCACAAATGGCCAGTGTGGGAGTGTGACTGGGGGAGATTGGTTGACTCTCAGTGGGCTTTTGAGTCAAAAACAACAACTCTGTAATCACCAGCAAATTAGCAAACAGACAAACATGTGGCCATGGCGCTGCTTTGTTTGTAAATATTTAAGCTGGAGACTTGTAAAAGGAGACCGCAAAGAGAGCTTGGGGGCACAATTAAGACTGTTAACACAGAATCCACCAATCCCTCTACCACCCTCCCCTACTCATCCCAAATATCTGTGACCCAGAACCCCTCTGAATACCCTTTTAAAGAAAGCTGTCAGTCTCCCAAAGTTAAGGGCACCCACTTTACGGCAGGGCAGCAGAGTTGAGGGGTCAAAGGTTAACTGCAGCTCTTTGGGCTGAAACGAACTTTGATGACAGGTTGTGTTGCTGATGTGCCAACAGTGGAGGTCAAACAGACCCCGGTAGAGCTGTGGACTCTTCATCACTTTAACTGCAGAAATAACAATCAATTTGTCAAGTGCCAAAGAGGGGGTCTTCATTTGGCTGGCACTGCAACGCATGTACCCCCAACCTGCAGGAGTATTCTTATTTTTTCTAGTTTGGCAGATTTCTTTCTTTCTTTCCTTTTTTTTTTGCTTTTTCTGTAAAAAATAATTCAGAGTTTCATTTTTTTTTCTCTCAAAATAACGTTTAAAAGAAGAATAGAAAAACAATGTCCAAGACACTGTGAGATTCCATTAGTGCTGACTGCATTTTTTTCTGCTCTTAAAACAATTAATTATTGTATTAAAAGCTAAAAGGATAGTTGATAAGATAATCAATTGCTCCATCTATTTTCAATAAAAGCATGCACACAGACACAATGTTGCATCTGCTAATGCATGGCCTTTGATTATTGATGGGCCATTTGCAGACAGCCTTAACTGCACAATATGTCTTACCATTACTTCCCTGACCTCATTCTGGCTTGGGGACAACATTATTCATGTGAGAGCCGGAGGAGAGATAGAGAAAGAGAGATGGCCTGTGGGGGGAAATGGTGCAAGTGTGTGGTGTGTGCATGTATGCGAGTGTGTATGTGTGTGTGAAAGTAGAGAGGTCTGCAGAATAATCATCAATAACCCACCTTCCCTCCTTGTACATAAAGAGAGGAGGGAGGATGGGAGGAAGGGAATAGGGGAGTGAAAGAAGAGTGACAACTGGGCTGAAGCAGGGTCAGAGAGGGGCAACCATTAGGCTTTTCAAAAAAAAAAAGTCCTGTCCAAATGCTATTTTTAAGATCCTCTTTCCGCTTCTCTCCACAGCTCGGGTTAATTTAAGAGTGTCCAAAGCCAGACCGTGTGAGAGGGAAGAAGCATTCATCACCTGTAGAAGACACCAGTGTTCACAAGGAAAGAAGGATGAGGACCACAGGAGGGGCACAGCGAGGGAGAGGGACAGAGGTAAGAAAGACAGGCTGAGATAGGAGGAAGTGCTGACAACATTCATCAAGATTGGAATCTGTTTCGAGCTAAATCTGGATCACAGATAACAATGGGTATTTAGTTTATTTGGTATTTTTTACATTGTTAATTTTTATCAAGTGCAGTCAAATTTTACTTATATAGCCCAATATCACAAATCAAGCCTCAAGGATTTTAACAATCTGTGCAGCATACAACATCCAGCTGTCCTTAGAAAACACATCACCAAAAAAACCTTTAACAAGAAAAACTAAATGAAAGAACGCCTAAGAAGAGCAATTTGGGAGGGACTGGTCATCCAGGATAGACAAACATGCAATATTTGCAAGTACAGAATAGAAAAAAACATAGTAGATTTACAATATCAGTTGCCAAAGACCTGAATCACATGTGTTCCTCTGCAGCATGGAAACCTGAAAAGGGGATAAGGCAAAATCAATTCACCTATTCAAGAGGGAGAAGAGGCTGTTTAGTTTTAAGTTTGGATTTAGTTAGATCATACTGTAGCTCCAGCTCTCACGGTTCACTACTGGGTAACAGAATTGCATGAGGCCCTGTGGCGTGTGCTGGCCTTACACAGCAATTGTCTGTTATGAGGCAGTTGTCAAATCTTGACATGAAGGAAGGAGTTGGAGAGACACAGGTAGAGGGCAGATCCAGTGCACACCAGTTCATTCTTGAATAAAGAGGAATGAATTACCCTGCTCGTCAGTCTATAATCTGTCAACTGTCTATAATCAGAATGTCAGGTAAATGGTAGAAGTGAGTGGGTTCAATGGAAGCATGCTCTAGAGGCTGCCTTCTAGTGATAGAGTAAATTAAAACATGTCTAACCAATGTTCTGTCTCAGATGGCAGTCATGCAGAGAGATGTTATATACGTGACATGTCATGATTTCATTTCCGTTATTAGCAAGTATGCATGAGTGACTAGGACAAATTAGGGAAACAGGAGAAGTGACTTTACAAACCTCAGATTCAAGTAAACTAATTTATTATAGTCTTTCTGGAAATACCTCATTCATATTGTAACAATAGAACTTGTTTTTATCAAAAAATGTTGGGATTATTTTCCCCTTGCCACTTTAGAAGCAAGTTACCACTTACCAGTATATTGGATTTTTCTCAGTACATTGAAGCACCCATGAGACTGACCCTATGATAATCAATACTTTTGCCTAAAACATTGAAGTCAGATTTATTTAGTTTTTCTAGTTTATCTCAATTAACAAAAACAATGCTGAGGCTGTTTTACTCTCCTTCAAAGGCAAAACTAGTTAAATGACTGTTAATGCTCAGGCATGGTTTGCCTTGCCAAATAGAAAAAAACAAAAAAACTGCATCAGTAGAGTCCAGTGGGTCAGCACGCTTGACCGCAGCTCAGGCCTACTGGGAAACCCACCCATGTGTAGCTTGTTGGCTGTGACCTGCAACCTGGCCTTGTGCACCACAATCCCAAATCCTAAATACCTAATCTGGCCAACCTTATGACCCGACACTGACTTTTAATCTGCCTGGAGTGAAAACAAACAAAGCATAATGTGAATCCTTTTTTTTTTCAAGGTCCAACTTCAAACCAGGACACACAGGGGGAACAGCTGAGACTCAGGGAAGTACAAACAGTAGCAAGCGTAAATTGAGGGAGCAGTTTAAAAAAAATCTCATGGGAAGAAAAATAGGGGGAAAAAAGAAGAGATTGACATGGATGAAGTTTAAGGTTGAAAGGTGCCCGACGTTGTGTTGTATTGCGGTTGTTCCTGCTTCTCTCTCTCTCTCTCTTAGTCCAATTAGAAACTGGGTCTTGGCCCGCTTTGCTGGCAGCACAGTGTTAGCTTAATGCGGCGTGAAAAAATCATTATGCCACACTACAGATGGGCCCAGCCATGCAGAGGAACCTTTGCGCTCCCTTCAGAAAGCCAGTTTTAAACAGGGGCACTAATAAAACTGAGACCTAGCTATTTGTTGATGACAACGATGTGCAGCAGGGCACCAAGGGTAATGGGACCAAGAGGGATTGAAGGGAGAGAGGAGAACGAAAGAGAGAGTCACAAAGAGCCAGCTAAAAGGCAAAAGATTAAGAAAATGGAAACTAGACATAAGAGAGAAAGATGGTAAAGCCAAGTTTACTCAGCAAAGAGGAATGAATGGTGGTTTCAAATGTGTTCAGATTGTTAGGATTTCAGCCACCCCAACAAGAAACGTTTAGTTTTTCTTTTGAAGGACTCAAAAGAGGTCAAGGTCTGTGTTTGATTCCCATCCAAATCCAAGTATTGATCTTTGTAATAAATCCTTCAAAGAAGTTTTAGGAGGGCAGACGAAATCCTCTGCTTTCTCACAAATACAGGCTATCTTGTCAGCCTTGCGCCTATTCTGAGATTCTCTTAAAATATCACTTCTGTGAGAGACAGGGGGTGGGAAATCACAGACAGTAAAAATGTTGTAAATCAAAAGTGTCCCAAGCCACAAAATAAAAAAAAAGAATCCTTTGAAGGTTGGGGCAGATGGCAGCTTCATGATAACCTTTTCACCCCTGTGCCCTTGGGGTCCAAACAGGCAAAAAGCATGTAAACATGTTTTATACTGGCATAAAACTCTAAAACTCTAAGCATGTCTGGGCTTCCTTTAGGGCTTTTATTTGCCAGAGGAAGGTATGTACTCTGAGCTTTTAAACACAAAGGCCATAAACATATATGACTAAGTGCATGTTAATGGAAAAGAGGATAAGGAGTAATGGACTGGTTTAAGTATCAGATTTAGTCACTAGCAGCCACACAGCGGTGATATTCTACACATAAACGGTGGACTGTGAGATTGTGGTCAGCTGCTTCCTGGAATAAAAGAACAAGTGAAGCAATCAGTCTTTATCTAATGTTCCTTTAGAGGTATTGGTTGATGTGATTGGTTATTGACAAGCCAGTTGAGCATGGTCTGGGTATCAACAAGAGCGAATCATACATAAAATGCTCAGATTATATAACAAATAAATGAAGAGAAACAAGTAGAATCAGTTAGTGGTTGACCTTGAAATCAAATGCATTGAAATGTGTCACCTGACTAATAACTCTGATGTCTGGTCTAATTCCAATGTAACTATAAGCGTTAGTAAAGTTTTCATTTTCAGTGCTGAAAGTTTTGATAGTGGACCATATTCAAACCCTGAAGCTAAAATTGTTTTTTTACGCCTGACCTGTTGCCCAGACCACTTTGATGAGACTTTGTTGCAAGTGGCCATTTCCAAATCGTCCATTACCTGTCTAACCACAAGGCCTGGAGGCACCATTGTGCTTGTGAAAGAACCAGGATGTAAACCAGTTCACAGGACACTGACACATTTATTACTTGCTTGTTTCTATAAGAGTCATGTTTCTGGCTTTTTATTGTGTTTGCTCCAAGACACAAGACCACATAAGACCTCCTAATCCAACCATGAGAAATGCTTTTAGACTGAACAATCCTGCACAGAATTCTTGACAAATCTTAAAATGCAGTCCTTGCCTGTTTGGGTAAGTAATGGTTTCCTGAGCTGAGTAGTTATCAGAGGAGGGAAAGATGCAAATACAGTATGATATGCATCTGAAGTCATTGTATCCAAGATGTTGGAAGACATAAAACACTTTATTCACCACATGCAATCATTTCCATTTACCAATTTATTCCGGTTTCAGTCTCTTAAAAGGTTCCCCCACCACTTTCAGTGCATTATTTTATGGTCAACTGCAAACCTTTAGCAATCACCCTACACTCAAATCTGCAAATGTTGCCTCTGCGGTATCCATTTGCAATTCTCTAACAGCAATTGCAACACCAGACCACTTGCTGATAACAAAGTTAAAATCATTAGTGGTGATATTGTAAGACAAAACCACCATGGAGAAGAAAACATCCCAAAGCCCCAAACAATTATGGACATATCGCACACAATCCCCATGTAAACAGAGGGAGGAATGCAGCGTGACTACATTCAGATACAGATCTTGAAAAGTCAATTCCCACATACACATAAGAGGCAGATACAAACTAATCGGAATACTGGAAACCAGCAGTGATTAAAGCATGCTTCACAGTGGTAGGTCTAGAATGAGTCCATCTCAGGTACCTCGTTCCTAAGGGTTTGCTCTGGCCCTGGACTCTGTCACACTATGGTCTTCTAGTTAACCTTTGTTTTATGTCCTGGTATTCCATTTCACATGTGCTCTGATGGGGTAGAGGAACAGCAGAGTTGCCAGTCAGGGGAGTGGTTGACATTTTGGTGGTTGTTAAGGTTTAAACAGCTCGCCCGCAGGAGGCAGTAGATAGAAAATGCAGGCTCCAACTGAATTGGGATTGCCCAGAAGTCATTTTAGGGCAAATCACACTGCATTCCCCTGCATGCATAAGTGAAGAGACCTTTTGGAAATACTAAAATAGAAAATGCCAGCACTTAACTATACCTGTGAGTGGTATTTACAGTGTCTGTGCAGATCATATGATATGGCACTGCAGAATTTCATGAAATAACTTCCTCATCATCTTCAACATTTCTTCAGATAATTAAAATTGGGAAGACAAACTTTATTTGAGATTAGCACAGGGAAAACAATCAGTGAAAAAGCAATAATGCAGACATTTATGATTATTCCTTTCTCTTGAGCACACTCACACAGCAGACTCTATCAAGAACCTTCACTGTCTTTAATCCATTTAGTGCAAACAGCCGGGTCAGCGTTTCTGCACTGTACGGGTAATAAAATGGACCCTCGATGCTTGTTGAGTTAGTAAAACAAAAGGAATTAAACACGAGCAATGCAGATTCCTGACAGCTAAGTCGGCCCTGTTGTCAGGTCTCACCTCTGTCTGAACAGATCCATCATCGACTCAACATTCACACAGACATCCTCAGCCTGAGTCCCCGGAAACCTTTATTTATCTTCCCTGAGCTCCGGTGATGAATGGATAGAAACTAGATGGGTGAATTTATGAGTGTTAGCACGATGATAATGGCAGCAAGAGCTAAAGCGTTATTGATGATTCAATCACAGACAGCCACCCTCTAGCCAGCGTCCCTGTTTGTAATTAGTTGCTGGTTTGTAAAATTGCATTTTATCCTCTGCCAAATGCGCTGAGCTGTTGACAGGTAATATGTAAATGTATGTGTTTTATTTATTTCACATTGGTGAGGAAATATAATTTTTTTTAATCCTCCTCCCAGGTTTTTGTCCTTGTCATTTTCTCATTTCTTTTGAAAGGCCAAGGAATCTGGGTAGCATGACTGCAGTTGGCAAAGACTCACAAGTCAGTGTCTCCACCTACTGTAAAAGCTCAAGCACATCCGTCATCCTTGGTTTTTTCCAGGAAAAAGTAAAAAGAAAGAAGCAGACTTGGTGACTTTCAATTTGTGTCTTGTATTAAAATAATTTATGACCAGTTAACATTTGATTATTGCATGATGCACACAAATTGTGTCCATTTAAAGACTCCATTTAAGACTTAAATACTGTATATTTTTTACCAGTATTGACGTTACTCATGTCAGCAATGAGCAATTGGGAAATACTAGGGAGTTGATACAGTAATTGAGCTTCAGGAAAGAATAGAGGAAAGTCATCAA